>NC_091101.1:13413333-13746250 GCF_024713975.1 Paralichthys olivaceus
AAGGAAATGATGGGAATGAGACTAAGTACCATCTTTGAGTGAATACTTGAGTGTTTCTGCCAATTTCATCAAGAGTGAGAAAGAGGGAGAAATGTAATCTTTTGTTCTTCCAAAGTCTCCTCCAGCTGACCTTCTATCTGCTTCACAAATTTAAAATCCTTTAGAAGGGTGATGGCAGGACATTGACACATTTCCATTGCCATCCCAACCCTTTGCTCCATCAAGCTGTTTCAGAATAATTCACAAAATGGAAAAGCACAGAAAAGTGACAGCTGTGATATTTGGCAGCGCACTCACTCTGTGCACTGTAGGGAGCTAGGAGCTAGGAAGTGAGGGAGTAGGAGCTAGGGATTAATAGTTGTGGGGCTGGGGACCAAAGTCTGACTACTTTGTAATCATGTGGCTGCCTAACCCCAGTGTTAGTGAGGTTGATGAGCATGCGTCCCTGCTGACACACACTCTCCCTGCATCCACTCTGCTGAATATTAATATGGAGCAGAGCGTTCCTCCGAGCCCCATTGTCAGACGGCCCTATTGTTCTCCGCTGGCCTTTACCTCGGTGCGCGTGTATGTGTGTGTTTAGTATTAAGGCGTAAGTTGGTCTACATTGTGTGCTTATGCATATTATGCCTGTGTCTTCATCACATGTGTGTGTCGGCTGCAGCAGAGCAGCAGTTATAGTGGCAGTGAGGGAGATGAGGGGTGTGTTTTGCGGCCCACCATGGCCCATAAAGACAACTGGCCTGAGAACACTTGGACCCGACATCAGGGCAAAACATTGGCAATTATTTCACAGAGAGGCACTATCTGTAAAATGAACACTCTCATTAAAATCGCAAGGAGTGTGAACACACACACGAGTGTGAATGTGTGTTTGAGCGGAGGGGGCACACATACATAGGTCAATTTAGAGGCCCAGCAAATATATGGCAGCACAAACGCTTGTCTTTCAATCAAAGCGTAATGTGCTGTTCATGATGTTTGACTGTGGATGTGTGCTTGAGGATGTGTGTATTTACACATTTCTTTGTGTAATGTATGTGGGCACATCTGTGACTCAGTGTGTGTGTGCACATCTGTGTTTGTGTGGACGTGCATATGTATCTGTATGGATTTATGCGTGTGTGTTTCTGAGTGTGACTGTTTAACTACCCCGCACACGTAACCTCCCCATCTCTGCCTCCCTGTTTCTCATTTACTGAGCCAGAGCCAGAGAGAAGGAGTGTGGGGAAACAAGAAAACGAGAGAGAGAGAGAGAGAGAGAGGGAGATGGAGGTTTATACAGGAAAAATGAAGTGAGGTTGGAGTAAAAGGAGAGAGAGGAGAGACGGCAGAGAGGAGGGAAAGATAGAGAGGCAAAGGCAGGGGTGGGGGGTTGCAGAAAGAGGCGGAGGAGGAGGCAGCAGATTTATGAAGCCATTGGAATGTAATTTGGAGGCAGAAATTACTGTCAGGCTGAGCAAGGTTTAAAGTCAGTGAAGCCTGAATCCAGGGCCTGCCTCTATGTGCACGTTTTGTGTCTGTGTGGCAAGTATCACAGACAAATGGAAAGCAAATGTGATGCAGGATAATGCCACTGAAGCTCTGCAGTTACTTGTCATACACACTGAACACTTCCATGTATGTGTGTGTGCACCCACACATTTTTAGTGCTCCATGCATGAGTGACGTGAGTACTTGGCATAAGAACATAACCCAGCATTCATATTTAACAGCTCATATTTCATCTATGCTTGAAGACACAGATACACACACACACACACACACACACACACGCATGCGCACGCTTGCGCACACACATGGGTGCAGGCACTGAATTCTTGTCAGGCTCTGAAGGCCATGACTCCGGCAGAATCAGTTGCGGGTGTTGGCGTGGACAGAGGATGGAGGGTGGGGGAAGGAGGGGATAGCAGAAATGGGAGAGAAAAAGACAGAGAGAGAGTGTCAAGGATACACAGAGAGAAAGGTAGAGGTGGGAAATGAAAAAGAGAGGGTGAGACTGGAAAGAGGGGCTAAAAAGAAGAGGGGGAGGATGTGACTAGCTTTCTAACACAGCTACACACAGCTTCCATTTAGCATGAGAGGGAGGTGAAGAGACGGAGAGATGAGGAAAGCGACAGAGCAGGGATAATCAGCAGAGATCTGAAGGGAGAGAAAGGCTCGATACCGTGTTTTTTTCAATCACTTTCAGCATCACTTTGACAGTGGGCTGTACGACACACACACACACACACACACACACACACACACACACACACACTGGGGGTTGGTTTTTCTGGTAATTTTCACAGTTAAAAAAATGGCTACTGGGTTATTTTTCTTTTTTTTTGGTAAATTAATTTCAACAATGGGACTCAATACTTTTGACCTTTCTAACCCATCTCTCAATTCAAAGCCCATTTGTCACTTATGTCATTAAACAGCTGGCCACTGTAATTTTTTAGAAACGTTGCTCAAACCGGAGTAAATAGTAGATTTATTTGGGGTTATTTTCAGGCATTAATATACATTTGAACTTGTGAGTTTTTAAGGCAGCAGGACAGTGTATGTGTCACACTAGAAAAAATAAACTAGTGTCTGTCACCAAGACATGGACCTAATTGTCCTCCAAGTGCCAAATGCGAGCATATTTTCCAATGTAGCAAAAATAATGTTGGAAAATGTTTGTACCAAAATATTATTTAAAACTATCCAGAGAAGCTCTACTGCTGTTTCTGTCCACCCAGATATTCTGTGAAGACCGGCTACTCTATCATTTGACATAACTTTAACCAAAGAATGAAGGAGGATTGAGTGCATATCTCCGCCAAGGCCCAACCCCCCCTTATTAAAACACATTTAAATTCACTAGATTCAGATTTTCATTTGGCACTAATTTGCACACACTCATAAATATCAGTCCCTAACCATGCCTGAGTTTTTTCCCACTAAGATAAAGGGCTATATGACTTTAAATCAATATTACGATTATTTCAAACTTTTACCTCGATTAGAATTAATGACACCCCCCCCCACCCACGCATGAGGCGCTTCACTCAGCGCCGGTCAACAAGACATTCAACTCCTCTGCCCTTTTTTATTACTCACACCTAGAACTGATCTTTATAAAAACCTGATGAATATGTTCCTGGGTAAACAGGGTGTCGCTTCTTCTGCAGCACAGAAGTTAAAACACAGCATTTTGTCACAAACGGCTGGAAAAACTTTGCAGATGAAAACAGAGCACTCTTGGTGGAGGTAACAATAGCCAATCAGAGGTAGAGTCCGAATGCACCAAGTCACCTGCTGTGAGCCGTCAGACTGATTAACTGTGTGCCGCCTGTATGTCAAAGACAAAAACTGAAATATCTCATTTGTCTTTGTAATAAAAGAAAACATTTGTGACCATAAACACATCAAAGTGTCTTCTCCTAACTTATTCCTGCTCCCAGCTCAGCAATAGCTTCCTCTGAAAAACATGGCATTTGAAATTGATGATTTGCTGCAGGTGCTGTCTCAGATCATTTAAAGGATGACATGTGGACACTCATCCTGCCTACACTGGAGCTGCTTACTGCTTCATCCAGATTTGAAGCCCAAAAAAAAAGAAATCATGCACAACAGGCTTTACAACACTCCTTCAGTAGATTGAGCATTAATCTGCTCCTAATGCTCAGACACTCGCTCAGAAATGTATTCAGTGTTTTAGCACAGCAGTAAAGTAACTTTTAAGTTGCAGTGATGTATCAATGTTCATGATCTTCTCGCATTTCATCCATTTGAGGCGACAAAACCTTGTTTTCTTTAGGTTTTATTGTGGTGGTAAAAATAATCCACAGTGAAATGTTATTCTTCTCTAGTGTTTTTTTTCTACCATTTACAGCTAAGGTAAATGTTTTCATATAATCAGAATCATTGAATCAGATTACAAAAATATGTGTACTTTGACTTTTTTAGTTTGGTCAATCTCCCATCCATTAACATGGAGGAGGCAGGATTTATGATGCATACCAATATGGCTGATGGAGGGCCTAAAATGCTGAACCATTTTATAAAAAACTGTTTGTGTCTTAATGTTTTGTGGAGCTCGGGTGCAGGTACGTGACAAAAAGGGCAAAAGAATAGAGGATGAAATACCACCCGAGATAAGTGAGGATGATGCAAGTGACAGTGATGATGAATGGCTGCCAGCGAAAGAAGCATTAACAAATACTAGTAGTAGAGACAGTGGAGCTGGGGGAGGAGAAGAAGCACCACCCAACAGCGCTCAAGGACAAAAAGCAGAACTGTCTGGAAAGCCAAAAGACGACTGAACAGTTTGAGGGCGACCTGCCTTTTTTTCTTGTTTGACTGGAAAGTGAATATTAAGGGAACAGAACCAATAGATTTCTTTATCACAATATTTCCTACAATTTATCTGATAAATGAGGTGGTGCGCAATACAAACTCGTATGCACTCCAGAATTGAAAAGAAAATCTGGCCTTGACAAAAGAAGAAATTCGTGGGAAATAAAATGGTATAAAATTGGTTTAATAAAATCAAGAATGGATTGGGCATCAGAGGAAGGTCCTTGTTTTGATTTGGTAGAATGAATAGAAAATAAATGGACAGTTCAATAGGGGGAGGCAGAGAGAGTCGAGGAGCTGAATGAGGGAAGAGTAGACAGAATAGTCCGAAGCAAATTTTACATTGCTTTAAAAAAAATTCTAATACGTTAAAATATGTGAATTCTATAGGTAAACAGCATAAGAAGCATTTTTTTTTTTTTATAGTTTTCACATATATCATTTTATTAATTGGTTTAATTTCTAAAGATTAAAACTCAAATGCCTGTTGTCCACTTGAGTGCATGGATATGTGGAAAGCTCTTGTCAAAAAAGTGAAAGCCAAATTTTTTTCCAGCCTAAAGACGAATATAACCACGTGAAATGTTTGAAATGCGAGTGAGGTTTTCATAATTCATGTATGAGAGGGTTAACACTGTCTGTAACATTTCACGCAGATCTCTGCCTCAGTGGTTTGTGCGCCACCAGGCTCGATCAGCAGCTGCTCCTCTAAAATGGATGCCTCACACACACAAATACACACACATGCAAAGTTCTGCAAATCTTTTCCAAACAGAAATACACAGCGACACACTCATCGTTTCTCTTATGTGAACTCACACACGCACACACTCTTTCTAGCTCCTTTGACCCGTGAACTTGCGATGACTTTCTGTCTTCGTCACCGACACACACGCAGACACACACACACACACACACACACACACACACACACACACACACACACACACACACACACACACACACACACACTGTTCTTTGTTCTTTTAGCCAGTGATAATGATAGCAACAGCATTATGCACTGTGACAACACTACCTCCCACTTATAGAGCAGTTCACACCATGGTACAGTCTCTGCTTCTGTCTTTCTCAGCTCACTCACAAGAGTGTTGAGGTCAATTATCTCTGAATTGCTATTACAGTCGGCCGTCAACGCCCAACACCTCCTCGCCCTGTTCACTGTTCTTCTTTTTCGATTTTCATTCTGTTCTGTCTGTTCTGTCTGTTTTGCTATCGTCCTCTGCCTGCCAGCCCTTCTACTTTTCTTTCTCTTTCTTCTTGGAATCTTTGTTTTATTATCTATCTTTATTCATGTCGGATTCTCTTTCTTCTGACCTTTCTCTCATTATTACATTATACAAGAATAATTTATTATTTATTTATTCATCACAATATAAATTGTGAATCTTAAAAATAATCACACACACTTCCAGTAGGAGATTCAGAATCTGAACTGCAAACAGGAAAACTACTTAATAATATTAAATAAATTGGACAAAATTGAAAAGTCCAAATCTTTATATTTACAGCAAGAGATCTCAAACCTTAAGTTACATTATCAATTTTAATCCTTCATTTTTAACTCAACCTCTCAACCCCATGTCCTGCTCTTAAAAAACAGCATCAGATGTACTAAAGAGGTGACGGCACACTGTCATGTGACAGTGAGATGTGAGTATTTTTCATTGCTCCATGTGCCTGCGGTTGGTTCTAATTACTGTAGAGATCTCAAGCACTTGCAGCGTCAGGTCACCTTCACTTTTTGGGCTCTTTTTCTCCTTGTCGTTGGAAAAGCTTTTCAGCTCAGTAAACGTGTGTTTTGTGTCAGACTTTAAGTAAAGTCAGCCCAGTCCAATCTGGGACTGTCTCGTCCACTTTAACCAGCCAAAGTATTGTCACCCCCCCACACATCTTGTTTCTCCACAACAGCTCTTTACATTGCAGCTGCTGGAACTGTTGATCTGTCACCAGTGTGCCGACTTGAAAAGGTTTCCTCAGAGGCTGAGGTCGTCTCACCTGTCCAAAGATTCAACTTCAGATTTTTTGTTAAGCAATGCAAGTTATTGACTGTGTCAAAGGATAATACAAAAATAAGAACTTTCTTGCTGTAGAAATTTTCTAGCGCTGTCAGGGTTATATAATTTTATCATCATCACTACTCAGTCCTAACATTTACATGTAGCTTCAGTTTATTTCAGTTCATTTATTGGAGGAAAACGTTGCAAAGCAACAAAAAAAAAAAAAAAAGATAAGCTTTTACATTAAATCCTTTCCTGCTCCCTTATCTGTGTGTGTTGGGAGTGTTCCTCACTGTGACTATACCTTCTCTCCTTTCTTTCCCTCCACATCCTCTGAACAGTAAAGCCGGGACACAAACTCCAGCAGTGATAAGATGAGAGCAAGCTACTGAGAGGCAAGCAGTGCAAATGGGAATTTTCAATAGATGGGTCCTGAGACCTATTGTCAGAGGGAGAGAGAAGATGATAAAAGAAGTGAAAAGGGGTGAAAGAGAGAGGATAAAGAAGAAAAATAGAAGGAGGGAAGCATAGATGGAGGCGGACAGGGAGACAAAGTGAGCTGCAGAGTTTCTGCCCTGGAGGAAGCTGGTTTCCGAAGAGGGAGTGAACAGCAGAGGAGGGAGTAAACGAGACTTTGAGAGAGAGAGCGCTGCTGGAGAGAGAGGAAAACAGAGGAGGAGAGGAGGAGGTAGGGACAGTCTGGAGTGAGGAGGTGAGGAGGGAGGGCAGCAGTAGAGATGTGAGAGAAAGAAGTAACCAGGAGAAGGAAAGACACACACACACACACACACACACACACACACACACACACACTTAGGTGCTTTGCAAAAAAATGCAGTGAATAATGAAAATGCTGACGGCTTTATTTTAACCACAGCAGCTAGTAATTAAAATAGTCAGATCTCACACTGTGGGCTACAGAGACAGCACACAGATTTTTATTCATAAGCGGTAAATAAACTGTATTATCTCTGAGTGCTGGAGCCTTAGGTGCTGACAACATATTCACAGCGCTGTGAGCTCCAGTCCAGCTACTTCAACCACTACTGTCCTCCAACAGTGTTGGACAAATATGCAGGCATAATGACAAGTGTACACATTTTCTGACTGAAGCAGCGGCTAACCAAAAGTTCCCCGTCTTTCAATTAAAAGTTGTGCATTTTAATGGCAAACAGAGACTCTCATTTGAAATGATGCCCTGTTTCTCACAGCATGTTAGTCTTGACAGGATAGAAAAGCCGTCTGCAATTACACCATGGGACGGTGAAAAGCCAGTAATACTCTAACAGATGAAAGCTTTGAGGTCGTGTTGGCAGCTCCTTGAGGCAGAGTTTCAGTGCAGGTTTTACAGACTGTCACCCCTGAAGCTGTGAGTAAAAATCCTCCCACACCATGCACATATGATTTCTCTGCTTAACCATCTGCAATAGAGGAACAATATTTATAAAAGCATGAGAGGGGCCATCAGCAGACGACGTGAAGAGGCCAGTGTCTGAATGAAACGTGAGTCGCTGTAAACTCTGGAGGATGTCTGCACACTTGGACATTTTCCTGAGTTTGCCTTTCAAATATGAAGAACCCAGCAGGAGACTGTTGGGGTCAGACATGTCCACAACAACAGGAAACGTTGGTAGCATTCAGACGAGGGGTGACGTCTGGGTAGGCGCAGGACATGATGTATAAATTTGCCTTTGGAAATCAGTTGTTTTTGTTTCCAGTATGTTGACACTATTGTCGGCCCTTAACAATAAAAGCTCTCAGATTTTGTTGTCTTAGTGGACAACTTTAAAAATCTACAGACATGATGCTTCTGTATCCTCACATGGACTTGCTCTGAGATTCTCTAGAGTTTTTATGACGGGGCTGGCTGGAAAAACTCGTCAGAATGAACGGACATTTGCGTTCTCACACACAGCCCCTCCAGGTAATTTCAGGAGATTATTCAGAGTTCAGTGCATTTCTGAAAGCAGCTATAAAGAACTTTAATATTGGTTTATTATATCAGTCTAACACTGGAAAGAATTCATTAACTTTATCTGCAAAAGAAAACAAACAAACACAGTCATCTGCCTGCAATATTATGTGCCAGGAGATGCTCTGATATACCCCATCTCTCAGCAAAACACGCACTTCCACACAAGGCCCAGCATGCATACACATTGTCTCATGACAGTATGTGAATAAATAATCCCATTAAATATGATGGAGGGTTTTTCCGGCTCAAAGCATTTGCACTCTCCCTCCTTCTCTTTTCTCTCTCTGTCTCACTCGGAATGAGGTATACACAGGAAGTATCAACAGACAGGAAATTTACGGACCGGACACCCTCACACACACTTAAACACACACGCACATATGCACATACGCACACACACATGCAAAATAGTCCACCAGAAGGCACTCTTAGATAGGATACAATAACCCTTGCTAGGTTGAACTCAGCACTTATGCCTTTGCAAAAGAATCCCTGGAGTTGTTTGCGCGTCTGCGTGTGTGTTAACAAGTTATTTTAAATCCAATAAGACATGAAGTTCACGTGTTCTCCTGGTGGCAGACTGTGGCACCTTTCTGAAGGTTCAAATCCAGCTGACGGGCTTTGTTATCTTTTATCAGCCAACACTTTATCTCTCGCTCCTTATTATTTCCTGTCACTCTCCATTTCATTATTATCTAGGGATGAAAAAAAAGATTTCACTGGAGCTAAACATTTTCAAAAGAAAAAGAAGAACGTCGGTGTGAATTATGAAGGAACTAAAAAAAAAAAAGGAAACGATGCAACTCCCGGCAGTCTGTCATTCAGCCGTCGTTCCATTTTTGCTGTGTTTACCTTTGTTCCTCATTAAAAAGAGACAATGAGCTCGCTCCAGAAAAGGCAGTAAGGTGATTATCAAAGCTTATTCAAGCATAGAGTCAGGCACGAGCCCTGCATACCTGCGAGATCCATTGCAATTCAATTCATCAGGTCAAATGGGTATTCATCCCAGTCACCCTCACAATAAAGCTCCATCTTGTCGTGCTTTGATTGAGAGTGCAGCACTTTCTAAACACTTCACACTAAATGGCTTTTTTTAACGTTTACTTTGTTCTTTCATCAGATAAGATAGCGTGGCTGTGTTTACTTTTCACTATGGCAGCACTCACATTGATGCCATGAAAATGTTCTGCATTATGTGCAAATATCAGAGACTTAAATTAAGCTTAAACAAACTATTTTGATATTATTAGAATCAGATGATTATCACAACAATTGTCATGTTATTATGTGTGTTTAGTTTGAAGACCGAGTTTTGAACTCTTCTTTATGAGCAGAAAATAAGAAACACTTGCTAAACAGCTAAATATTTTTAAAATCTGAGGTAGATCAATTATGTGTTATACCACCTCACTGTACTTACAGAATTAATAAGTATTATTTTAAAGTATATTGGATTTTTATTACATTGCTATTGATGAAAATTACATTAAATAAATATTGATATTGTTTTATTTCCCAAACCTAATTATTGTCCTTTTTTAGTTATTGGTTATGATTTTGCAAATCAAATACAGTTCTTAACAAAGACTGAATTCCTGAAACAAGGACTTTTATGTCTTTATCTTTTTATATTTTATGTTCGAGTCATGACACAAACTATAAATAAGTGCAAACACGGTATAAAAAGTTCATGTTCATAAATAAGATGATGAATGGCTTTTTATTCCCCAAATAATCACTAGCCTCTGGCCATAGGTGCTTGATTTATGCATTAATACTTTAATACTTGTCCCACTTCATTAGTTTACTCAGCCTTTGATCCGAGAAGGATCAAAACAAAATCATTATTTTCCTCAGATGAACTCCTCGTCCAAACAATCACATGTTTCGTTCATTCTTTTATCTTTTTTGTCTGTCTCCATCGTAAGAACAGCAATATGTGAGAAATCTGAGCTGTCAATGATAGGACTAGGGTTGGGCAGTCCCTGAATAGCTGGTTGCACCTTGTTAATATACTCTTATTTTGTTGTTATGTGAGTTATTATGAGATGTATCTCGATCAAGTTATTTTGACTCAGTCTAGCTGTTTTATATTTTTTTATATTGAGTACCTTCCATTAATGAGTCTTATACTTAATTTGTCACTTAACTAACTAGTTAACTAGTCCCACACATATTTGTTATGAACTTCTTGCTGAAAGTAAGGACCTAAAATCTATGAGCTCAATTTATTTGATGAGATAATCATTGAAACAATGAGAAAGAGAATGCAATGTCCGACAGTGAGATGATGTCTCACTCTGTTGGATTTGTGGAAACCTGCAGAAACACTTGCACGGTGGTGTTACAGAGTGGCGTTTCTTTCTCTCGTTGGCGTGCAGAGAGCACACAAACACACTACACCCATGTTTAATTTAGACCCGTCATCAGGATAATTAACTGAAGCTGAGACTGGCACCACCAGCACGTCTGTTATTTTAACTGCCGACAGCAGCAGGTAAAAATGAGATAATTCGTAATTATTTTTCGTTATCCTGCAGCATAAATGCTTCATGACAACAGTTTGTTTTTCTTGAGTGTGAGGCATTAGTGATAGTGTTACAAATGTTTAATAGTGACAACCAAACTGTGTATATCCTTCCTAAAGGTTAAATGGATAGTTGGTTCATAAATTAGTTGATCAACTATCAGCAACTATTCTGATGATCAGTAAATTAATTTAGTAATTTTTCAGGCTGAAATGTGAGGATTCGCTGTGGGTCTTTGCTGCATATTATAGATAACAGAACAATTTGATGATGTCACCTTGAGCTCTAGGAGATTGTTATTGGCAACGGGCATATTTAACTATTTTCTGTCAAACTGTAGATTAAATGAGTAATTGATTGATGGGAAAAAAAGTGGCTGATTAATCCTGAATTATGATTTCCCTAACTTTTTACACATTAATGTCGTGGAGGAAATTATTTCTAGTCTACAACCAAACCTTAATCTTGCTTTTAGCATATTTTGCTATTATAGTTAAAATATTACACACTTTATAAATAAACACATGACTGTATCGGAGGTCATTATTTGCATTTCTGAAAACCCCTTTGTAACAACTCTTATATTTGTCTTTACGAAAACATAACTATTACTGTTTTGAATACAACCATTCTGGGTCTATCTTGTGCCTGCACCACAGTCTCTTTTTGCATTAGTGAAATGATTACAAAACTGGTTAGTTTCTTGTTTTTACAGTTATTTAGCTTGTTTTTACTGGCTCTAGTTAATCAAAGGTGCCAGTGTTCGTGGAGGCGTGCGGGGCTGGTTTAGGTAAAGGAAGCGAACAGGCACTGTGAAGTCGTCTCTGCTGCTCAAACAACAGCTCATCTCTGAACTTGTCTCTGTGTGACTCCTACGATCTGACCTGCATCTGCCACACTATTTCTCTGCTCCTGCAAATGGACTGACACACAAATATACTATATATAAAGCCATGTAAGTAACGCAGCCTAATGCAAGGCCATTGGTCTCTATTGTGTGTGCTTATCTATATACGCCTTTATGTCCTTAATTCTAAAAACCTTTCTTTGTGTAATGCATCTCTCTTATCTGGCATCTAGTGTGTAATATATTTATTTCAGATTTTTCTGATACTGTATTTATTTTTTCTTTTCGGGACAGTCTCAGCCAAAACATGGCATAACCTCAATTTTGTTTCAGCGTTATATGCCTCCTACAATAGATTGCATAAGACATAATCTAAGACCTACATAGAATCCATTTAGTAATTTCTGAATACATCTGTTGGTCTCTTATCTCGAGCTCTACAAATTGTTCGCCTTTTCAAACAAAGCGGAAAAACAAAAGAGAAAAGTGGATTTCACTCTTTAACAAACAGGCAGTATTTGTCTTATATTTTCATTTAAAGCTAAATAGACAATGTCATGTATATCAAATTAACTATATAAATTATGTGCTGGTTCACCTTATTGTTTCTAGGCCGTCCAGAAGGTATAAGCTGAGTGTATTTGCACAATTGCACCTGGTACTAATATACAACATGTCACATACTAGATGTATCTGGATAATGTGAATGTATGTTATTGCAAGCTGTGCATGCAATATTATCACTCATTTGGAGTTGTATGTCTGGCCACCTGGCTAATGTTGCCACCCTTCCTCACTTTTAATGACCTGAAGATTGTTTTAAATGCCTTCGTTTAATCACAGCTGGATTACTGCAACGTCCTCTATTTGGACATTAGCCAGCCATCCCTGTCCCATTTGCAGCTGGTGCAGAATGCTACCACTAGACTGCTAACTGCTACCAGGAAGAGAGAGACAGCAACACACCTACATTGGCCTGCATTGGCTCCCGGTCAAGCATTCAGTGCAGGTTTCTTTTATTTGGCTTTAAAGCATTAAATGGCCTGGCCTCAAAATACATCTCTGTTTCTCTTCCCCCTTTTCCACTCCCAAATGTCTTACATCCTCTGACCAGCTGCTCCCAGCTTCCCTTTGGTCGAGGTTGAAGTCATTCATGCGTTTACTGTAGCCTCTCCAAGGTTTTTCGACACCTTAACATTTACAATTATGTGTTTCCATTTCAAAGACATATTTAAGGTTATAACCCACTTGTTTTCTCTGGCTTCTCTGTATTGCTTTTAGTCTCGGACTTGTTTTTATACAAGCGTGTGTCTGATGTCGGTGTGTTGTCAGTTCGGCTATTGCATTCACTAACGTTTTCGAAATATAGTGCATAGAAGAAAAGTTTTCTTTCCATTTCATTGGAGAAAATGAATAAAAAGATGAATTTGTTAGTCATCACCACTGTAATATCAGTATTATATTACTACCAGCAAAACGAACATTCTTATTACGTCACTGGAAGCAAAGGCTACAAGCAATCATACAAGCTGCTAATGCTTCTTTTTCTTCTTCTGTTGTTTAATGCTTTCTCAACTTCATGTTTGATCCAAAAGTCCGGACTGTCCAAAAAAAAACATTTTCAAACTTCAAATGATCTGAAATGGCTAAGTTTAAGTTATTGGTGAGCTAAATGTTGCTTCCAGGTCTGATGAGGCACCTTTCACATGTGATTTTGGTTCAGGGCAAACTGAAAAGTCCACACGTCTGGACCAAACATTGTAGGTATAACAGCCCCCCAAAAATGATGCCATGTGAGCAGTAAGAGCTCACAAACTTCATAAAGCCGAGGGGAGCTTTAAATTCAGGTGATGAGTCTCTGTGAGTTCAATACTACAAGCAATCACTTTCAAAATGTCATTATATGCATTATTAATAAGTTTAACTACAGATATTGCCATTTAAAGTGAAACATCACCCAGCAAATTGAAATATTAGCAAACTCTGCCTCTTAGTTGTTGCTTAAGCAAGTCTGGCAACAGCTACCAGCAGCGGCATCCATGGCATTACCTTTCTTTTGCCTGGGTTGTGTTATGTTTGTTGTTCAGCATCCCAGTCAAACACATTTCCAGATTAAGATCCAATCACAGCGCGGGAAGAACTGAGATAACAAGCACACTTATTAATACCAGGTGTGAGTGCAAAGTCATATGGAGTAGATGTGATTATCTGGATGTGGATCATGTGACAGAAACAGGTGTAGATGGGGCCTGTGGCTTTTAGTCTGTTTTCAGAGCGGATTGTTTCTTTCACACATTTTCAGTTTTTTTTGTTTTTGTTGATATAATGAAGAGAAACTGAAATGAGAGATGAATAAAGTTCACATCACGTATTAACAGCTCACAGTCTCTGCCTCAGCCTGCAGGCCCGTATATTTACTTCTGCCAATAAGGAGGCGATGTTGTCACTGTTGTTTGTCTAACTGTTTGCAGGATTACACAAAAACTACACAACTGATTTTATTGAAACTTGTGTTGGGACACGTGCAAAGGAAAGCCCCATTCAATTTTAGTACCTATCTAAACAAAGGGTCCAGGATTTTTTTTTTCACTTTCTCTAAAATTGCAAGATAATGTGTTTTTACTGATTTCCCCATAGATGAATGCACGTATCTTAATAAAATTAATCAAGCATGTTAAGGGGACTGATATTTATGTGTGAGTGGAATTTGGATGTAAGAATTCAGATCTAGTAGATTTAAATGGCCTTGATGGAGCTATGTCCTCTGAATGCCATTGTAGTAACATTATGATTTTCAGTATAAAGGATAGAACTGCTTCTTTTTATTCTTCTTTAGAGTCTCATGTGACAGTGCAAATCTTCAAACATGTTGTTTGTGGCATGACAGAAACTGTGAACTAAACTCTAACTATAGATTCAGTCGTTGTCAGTTTGAGTTCATCTTAAAAGATTTGAAGATCCTCAGTTAATCATCCTGCGAGATGTCTCAGTCTGTGTTTCTGTAAAGGCGTTCAGGACACGGTTATGACATCATTGTCTCGGGGGTGGGTTGAACTCCAAATCTGGCAACAAGTGCAGTGTTTCCCACACATGCTTTAATAGGGCGGGGTGTCCGGAAACATTAATGCGCAGCGGGTATATTTGAAGACCCATATACTGTATTTAGCAGGCACTCTACTCATTACCTCCAATGAGGTTATGTTTTCAGCAATGTCTGTTGGTTTGTTTGTTGCTTTATTTGATGGCAGGATTACGCAAAAACTACAAAGTATCAGAATCAGGTGTTTTTCACACTACAACTATATTTTATGACAAATAAATAATTTAGGCTATTGGACCACTTTAGGTTTTCTTCGACATTTCAAGTGTGGGAACTAAACTATTAGGTGTAGGATTGTTCGGTCTTGGTGGAGATATGGGCTTGAGTGCCATTCTAGCAGGTTGGTTCTTTCTTTTTTTAGTTCTGAATTATTATTGAGCTCTGTATACTATGTGGTTTCCCTTTTTATGGCATTATGATGAAGATGACAATATCATTTCATTTTCATTTTGATCAATAATGAAGATTTTGTTCATCTGACTGATCAGTGGATTTATCCAATTCTTTCCCTGACAAAATACAAACTTTTTTTAAAAAACAACCCAATCGAGAAGAGCATAGACATCATCCACTTGTTACAATTAGATATTGATTTGGACAAGTAACATTTCCAATATTGAATCATTGATGAAAGGAAATATTAAGAGCATGCCAAAGTTGATGAGCAGTGATATGCTCAGTAACAGTCCAGTCCTGGTTTCATACTGCTCAATTATTTACGTTTTGCAGTGAAATATTTATACTGAATGTCATGGTTATGGCATGAAAATATACCAGAGCACAGTATTGTGTTGCAAAGCCGTACCCAACTTCTAATCTATGTAAGATACATTATGAGATTAATTGGATGAGGAAGGTGGATTTTGTGAAATAATGAATAAATTGATGAATAGAGCTAGAAATCCTTCAGGTAGGCACATTAGATAACAAGGTAAACTCGCCTCAGGATAGCAGATATACCGCTTAGTCACATGAAGCACAGAGAGTCATCTCTTCCTCTTGACACCTGCTCTTTCTGCCACAGGGCGCTGACCCAGAGTCTTGAACACTGCTCACCACTGAACAAACTGCCTCCAGGGAAAACTGCCCTCACTTCCCGCTACTGGAAGCAAACCAAAGAAAATGATCACATGACTCTGCAGTTCTCCCTCAGCTATATGGAGCGTTTTATGGCCCACAACTAGTATTTTCAGCAGCGGATAAACCCACAGACAGACAAATGAAAAACTGGTGGAACATAAAGGAACATTTAGCAACTAGGGTGTCTGATATTTATCTCAGGAGAGTGTGGAGATCAAATCAGAGCTAAAAGGAGAATGATTATTAGACCTGGATTTGTCTCTTTGGCAGAAATGCAACTCCAAACAAATAGGTTGATGTTATGTTCCAGCTTGTTGCTCTGCCTCTAAATGGCCAAAATACATGTTTCATGCATGTTAAGCAATTACCAGAATATCAAACAATTCAACAAGGATAATTTAAATGTGATGTTGAATTAAGTTTTTCCCAGTAAATGTACTGAGCTTCAGCCAACCATGCCTCCTTTCAGTGTCAGCGCAGACTCTAATGAGCCTGAGTTACATAAAGTCCACATTGAGAGCATGCTCTATGACTCTTTCTTCAGAGCTGCATTCAGTGTGTCTATCACTTTGGAAGATTATACTCTGATGACGGAGATCTAATACCTTTTTTGTCATTTTGAAAATAAAAGGCAGAAAATCCAGCTCGTGGATCATACTTTATTAGCCTGGTGTTTGCATCAGCGTCCTGAGTGCAGAGCCAAGTCAACAATCCTGACACAAAATGACAAAAAGCTGCTCTAAAGAAGAGATGAATCTGTCAGAAATCATTTGTGGAGGTTAAATAAAGACCACACAGCCAGGGTCTACAAACGTGTTAACAGCCGACACATGCTGTGCCAGACACGCCGGCACTAAAACACATGTGCTGTTAAAAACTTAGCGGAAGCTCAGTCGACTGAGCCTCACACAGGTACTGAGGATTTTAAACAGGCACGTTAACAGGATGAAGGATGAATGTGACAGGATGAAGGATGAATGTGACAGGATGAAGGATGAATGTGACAGAATTCAGAAATATAAAAATATAACCATTCCGTTACATGGTGACGATGCATTGTTTGTTCACAGATTTTTTTTTGTGGTAATTTTAACATTCTGCAAGATGTGTTTTTTTTAAACCCCTCCTTGGTTTATTGTGTTTCAAATGGAGAGTTATGTAAGCGGCGCTCCGCTGCTTCTGTTGGATGGATGAATAAGAGGAGATGAAAAGGGAGGCGATACAGAAAGAGTGTCTGCTGCCTTTTCTTTTTCTTTATTCTCGCCACATTCTGCCAATAAGCTATTCCCTGTAACTGCATGACTTGCCCTGGATTCACTCTTGCTCTCTGCCTCTCTAGGACATTACACTTTAATCCCATGTTCTTTGCTGCTCTCTCTCCATCTCTTTTCTCTCATGCTCCCCTTTTGGTCCCTTTGCCACTCGCTCTCTTTGCCCCTGCTCGCTGTCCATCACTTCATCCGTCCATCTCTGCCTTTCTTCTTTAATCCCGAGTTCTGTACGGCTTTGACCCCGAGAATCTCATTCTAATCTGCTGTCTCAATATGGCCGTGTATGACCACTAATCCTGTATATCTACCAGTATGTGGATGTGTGTTTGTTTACATCCAGTGAGAGATGTGAGGCAGTTTTGCTGAGATGAGTGGAATGACGCAACATTTGTTTGTGTGTTTCTAGTCTTACACTGCATGTAGGTTCAAAACACATAGGCCTTTGCGTGTGTGTGTGCTTGTGTGCGTGTGTGTGTATTGAGGTGGAGGGTGCAGGCATGCAATTATTCACATGTAGTCTACGAAAACACACGCACATACATTCCTCTCATGAGGGATGCAGGGAGGGAGCTGGGGAAGAAAGATGGGAGAGAGAAAACGTGCAAATGGGAATTCTATCTCTTAAAAAAGTATAATCTCTCACTTTAATCTCCCTCTGCCAGT
The DNA here is from genome assembly GCF_024713975.1 of Paralichthys olivaceus. Classification (NCBI taxonomy): domain Eukaryota; kingdom Metazoa; phylum Chordata; class Actinopteri; order Pleuronectiformes; family Paralichthyidae; genus Paralichthys; species Paralichthys olivaceus. The sequence goes on from NC_091101.1 coordinate 13,431,142, forward strand.
AACTCCCTTAAGGCCCTGCTGTTTAGAATCTCTGACTCTTTTTGTTCCGTTTTACAGTGTGGAGCTGGTCCAGCAGGTATGACTGCACACATGCACACACGTACATATAAACAAGCTGCACACATGAGTAAAAAAAACCTGTTAGGATGAACGTGCCATCTGTGAGTCCAGTCAAAGCACAGTCAACAGAACCACATCTTTCATACCTTTGTCATCCACCCCCTTCCTCTCTGCCGCTCGCCTCCCCCCCGTCACCCTCGTCAAATCATCCTGGGAAGTTAACAGATACGCGTGCAGGTGTGTTAAGTCCCGGGCAGTAGCCCCTGCGTGGCAGCGATGGAACGGGAGGATGCCCGGTGTGTCCGCACCGAAAGCTCCGCGATGCGCACGAGTTATCTCCCACCCCGTTGATCCACTGTGCGCTCTGTACTGTGTGTGTGTGTGTGTGTGTGTGAGGGAGACTAACCTCAGATAAAGTCCCGTTCTTTCTCTCTCTCTCCGTCAGTCACTCGACATCTAACCTGCGCCAACTCCGCCACTTTGACTCGGGCACGTCTTGTCATAACGTTACCGACCCACACTCCTGTTTTCACTCCGTGTCCGTCTCCCCCGAGCGTCAAACAGCGGCGATATGTGCGACCAGCCTCTATCTCCACCTCGGTTAATCCCGCGGGTCCTCGGGTGGTCTCAGGTTTTTTCTCTTTTTCTTTAAACAAACCGATTGTTGTTTGGAAACGGACTGACAGGTGTCGCCTCCAGCGCGCGCTCTGTCCTCCTCTTCCTCCTCTTCTTGCGCCGGGACTGCGCGCGGGGTTAATTCTCTTTCTCTCCCCTCTGTGTGTGTGTGTGATTTCGTGCGTGCGTGTGAGCGCGTGTGTGGTGATGGGGGGTGTACTCTTTACATCGGCTCTTTGAGCTCAGTTACAGGGGTTCAGCGGGTCGCCACGGTCCAGCAATTACCCACAACTCACCGAGAATTAGACTGACAGGTGAGCACGCACACAGGCTCCCACGCGCCCACGCACACACAAACACTCTGGTAGCTCTGTCTCAGTGAGGACACTCATAGACATAATGCATTCCCTGCAGCCCCTTACTCAAAGCCAGGGGCGCGGCTAGACATGTTGGGCCCCTTGAAAGAATATAATACTGGACCCCTTAAAGCTCTTCAACAGCCCCAAATGATAGACAACCACTCCATACATTTGATTTATGGACTTTGTTGTGCAAGAGAAATGGACAGTGTATATAAAACTGTTTTTTTTCATGAACTAATGAGACATAACATGCTGCCTGGAGATGGATGCATACAAATTAGAAAATGGTAGTTAAGGCATCCAAATTTTGATGGGGTGTTATTTTGTCATTATTATTATCTTTTAAAGATCAGTTAAATTACATTGCTCACATTTTCAGCTCCTAACTTTTTTCTCCCAGCTGTTGTGCTAATGATGTACATTTTCAAAGCCAAACACAAATGTTTGCAACACTCCCTTTACCTGTTTCAAAATAAAAGCTCTCCAGCCTTTCTGTTCCCCAAATCCATTGATTCATTTCAGCTTTTATTCTGAAATATTCACTGATGACACAAAATGTATTGTGAAGACAAAAGAAGAAAAATACCCAGAGCTCGAAAACACGCAGCCTTCCTGCGGCGCACCCGCAGCCACTGTGTCCAAGGCCTGACAGTTCACTTTCTGTTCTGCCTATAGCACCTACTGGAAAGTTAGCAAGACTGAACCATGCAATGCACATAGAGAGGGGTGAAATAGAAAGGCTTTCCTAATGATTTTACCAAAAAATGATAACCTGCTAATAGATGAAAATATCATTTGAATTATATTATCAATAGTGTTCTCTGAGGGCCACTGTCTGTGATGGGCCCTTGGAATTATCTAAATGTCTATTAACCCTTATCCTCACTCTAACCTAAATGTCATTCTCTCTCAAACCCAAAAACTAAATCTTAACCCTGGAACAACCTTTTGATGGTGGGTCAAAAAGTGAAGACTTTTCCAAAATGTCCTCACTCCGTAGCCTCAAAATGGTTCTCATATAGAAATCTGTACAAGGACGCACACACACGCACACACACTTACATTCTTGTGCTTCTGAGGACACTTATTGGCATAATGCATTTCCTTGTCCCTTACCCTATCCGAACTTACCCAAACCATTTAGGACCAGGCTTTGGTTCCCATGTTTTCTACTGGAAAGGTCAGTGTTTTCACTAGAAAAGGTTTTAAAAAAAAAAAGATTCTCACATGTGACAGTAATGTAAAGAGTAAGCCTGGTTCTGACTTCTGAGTTTAAAGCACACAGACCAGTGTGACACTGAAGGCTAAGGTTCCTGAGAGTGTGTTCTTAGCTAATGACACTGGTTTAATTGTTATTGTGTGTTTTAATTCAGACTTTGTGACCAATAACTTTTATTTGCCTTGAAGGCAAACCTCACAATTAATTAGCATTTACTACCTTTGAGCTGTTCTGTCACAAAAGACTGACCACGATTAGCCCTCTGGCTGCTGCATAGCATACACAGCAATATTAAGCTTTCGCTGGGAGAACATTGCAGACCTACAAAATGCCGACAAAACCCCAACCCTGTCCAAACACCCACTCATACACAACTTTATGTGCACTGCTCATCAGCACACAGAGCATCTGTAGCCCCGGTGTGGGCCACTTGGGGCCCTGGGTGCGGGTGCAGCTGCACCACCAGCACCCTCTGGCGCTCTGCCAGAGATCGCTTCCCAAGATTTAGTCTAATTCAATTCAAGTGAATCCCAAAGTCAAACTGTCACATTTAAAAAGAGACTGTATTACTCCCAACAGCAAGCACTGACATCAGTATTGAGAATTTAAAAACTGAATGATGAGCTGGAATCATTTTTACAGCAGCACATAACATGAACAAACACTCGAACAAACGTAAAGATTGACTTGTGATCAAGATATAAGGCTGAAATTCTATAGTTCAAAATAAAAGTACGCTGTGAGCAAACACTGTTTCTAAATAAACACAAACATATAGTATCTTGCATGTCTGTACTGCAGTTTATTGTTACTAAGTTGACATTCATGTGTATGGACACTGATACGATGCCCTTAGGTAAAATTTACCCTTCAGCTTCTAAAAATGTTTATAGAAACCCCTTACATATTAATGTGCTATGTGACCAGTTTTATTTTGTAATGGGTAATGAGGGTGGACACACTAAAGTGAACACCTGAATAATACAGTATAATGCAAATCATATTCATAATGCAAATACTAATAAATAGTCAGTATTTGTTATGGTCATATCGAGGAAGTTTTTATTCATCTCTCCAGAGATACATGCCTTTAAATTTATTGATAGTGCTGCTGTTTGCATATTGTTGTTGCTCATCATGCAGAAGCAGGATGAGTTTGAATGGGGTATGGGGTATAAGTTTTTATAAATATTGCTTTACAGTTTTTTTCCATAAAAAATAGCAGCCATAGTCCTGCAGGAACTATTAGTACACATGCAGTAAATTACTGTAATTTGTAGTCTACTTGTCCCACATGGTATCAGTTTAATTGCCCTGTACAGGCAATTATCGTCTTGAGTAAAAGTAGGTTAAACTATGTAAGCTGCACAACCCCTTTAAATTCCAAAAAACCCATTCGTATAAACAACAACCAAAAAGACAATAGTTTAATGGCTGATGAACTAATGAGAGTGAGAATAGAACTGTTGTAGGCAGAACCATTTGACTCTGAAGGGCACAACTGATCAAATATGATTTTGATATTGATGAGATTTACTCATGATTGGACATAAGGTTCAGTTATTTGATTCACTCTGTTAAACTGTAGATGTTATGCACTGATATTTGTAAGTTTAACACAGTTAAATTCTTCATCAAACACTGACTAGATGTTAACCTCTAATTGGACCAGAGAAGGCAAAATCAAACGTTTATCTCCAATCTGTCATCATGCTCAGTGCTCTGCATGTTGGTCATATTCTTAAGTGTCTTTTATGTCTATGCTTGTGAAAGCAAAGACAAACTGTTCTGGAATATTAGGATTAGGATCACACAGAATCACATACTACTTTAATCATATAATTTAATGTCTTTAAAAGATCTCCCAGGCCTTTGTTCACAGGTAGAGGGGCAGAGCTTTATGGATGACATGGATGCAAAGACTCCACCTTTAAACACCACAGAGCGGCAGAAGGATCTTTATATCTTTGAGAATCGCTGAATGAAATGAGTTACCTCCTTTTTATTTGTAGGATTATATAATGAAGATTAGTCAGTGTTGTCAAACATCTGGAAGTGACTCATATTAGGACACATTAGGAGTCAAGCTGATAAACAACCTATAGTAGAGGAATTAAAGAAAATGCTGGAACAAAAACAGGAAACTGTAAATATATTGACAACCAACTTTAGAGCTCGGGGTACAACTGTTCATTAAATTAAAATGTCAAATTTTTAATTGAAAAATGTTGAAAATAATGTTAAATGCCAATCGCAAATCAGCAAAGACTAAATATTTATGTTGTTAAATTATTTGCATGTTCTCACCAACTCAAAAACGAACCAGTAATCAAAACCAAAAATCTTAATTGATACTGTGCACAAATCACTTTTGCATCACTAAATGTAAATGGCCTTTTATACAATGCAATCTTCAATAAAAAGAATATGAAATTGCTTTTACTACACGTGGTAAAAATAAATCAGTAACTAGCTAACTTTAGCTCATGTCTCTTTATAAATTTACTTCAAACAAGCAAATACAAACTTTTCCTGCAGCGTTTTTTGTCAACTGTAGATTTGTGGAGGGCAGCGTCATAAAAAATTTGAATATGATGATTTGTTTGTGTTAAAAAGATGAAACACTGTTCACTGCATCTAACCATGAGGTGAAATCCAGGTCCTTTATATCAAGGTGTGAATAAGAATACAAGAAGCTTAAAAAACACGTTCAAAGTGAGCTTCAAAAGAAAGGAACTACAATAAGACTGATTTCTTTTCAAAATGAAAACAGGCTAGTATATATTTTTGTACAATCATCGATTAATTATGCAGCACTGCACTTGCCCAGCTACACTGTGTATTTACTTCAGGGTGGGGCAGCCATTAGTGAATCCCCCATCATTACAAACCTGATCGGCAACAGGAGGGTTTGCTATTGAAAGCAAACGCATTTCTCTTGGTATTTTTCTTCTCTGTTGTATGTTCACTTTCTTCTTTTAATCCCTCAACCTTCCTCTGCTGAAAAAAAATCCACTTATTCCTCCAATCTTCTAATTTGATCTCAGATAAAGGTGCAGAACTGTGCCTGCACTCATCCTGCATGCACCGTATCAGTGCAGCCTTGTCTCCTTTTCCTTGAGGACACCAGCAAATTGATTGGCATTCTCAAGTGGACCAACTAAATCATAGCAAGAAATTAAAAGACTGAAAGAGGTGTAATGGTGGTTAGCACCAGTGGGCAGAGATAGAGAGAGAGGGGTGTAGAGGGAGGCAGGAGAGGGAGGAATACACAAACAGGTTGCACTGGGGCCTGGGGAATAAGAGGGAGAGAGAGTGGAGTGTAAGAAAAATAAGATGGAGGGCCACAGAAAGCAAACACACAAGACTGTTTTAAGTCAGAGCTTCACATAAAGGAGATTTGCTCCTGTTCATCATCACCACTCCTTTCCTTATTATTTATAATACACAGACACACACCTTTATCTTATCATCTTGAGCAGATGAGTGCTTTCGCCCTCTTGGTAATCTCTCTATCACAGCCAACTTCTTCTTCCTCCTGCTCCTCTGTTTGGCCAGGTTTTAAGCTTTTAGCTCTTGTCCTTCACTGATGCATCAATCTATCCAACCCCCCCCCCCCCCCCCCCTCCCCCCTCTGTCTCTCCATGTGTCTCTCTCCCCCCTCAGTATGATTACTTACCTCCCAAGAAAGTAGTAGTACACTCCATCTTGTTGTTTTATGTTCCCGGCAAATTTAGTCCTGCGTCTCCCTTCTCCTGCCTCAACTCTCTTTTCACTCCGTCTCTGTCTCTCTCACTCACTCTCTGTCACCCCTCCCTCCCTCCCTCCCTTGGTGTCCCTCTCTCTCCCCGAGCCCTTCCCTTGTCCCCCGACACCTAGCACTCTCCTCCTCCTCCACTTCCTCCCTGTCAACTTACCCTCCGTCCCTCCCTCCTTCCCCCCACTCTCACTCTGTGTGTGTAGTTGTATAACTTATCACCCTGATCCCTGCTCCACTCTGATAATTGGTGTGTCTCGGCGGCAGATGCTAGCTGGCTTTATTTAGCTTTTCGGTATTAGCTATAACAATTAGTCATCTAATACCAATAAGAAAAAAGAAACTGTTAGCTTCTGTGTATTGAGCGCCTTGGGAGAGTGTGTGTGTTTGTTTTTGCCTCTACAGCAACTGTGGCCAGTGCACGTGCGCACGCGTCAAACACACACCCGCAGTTACACTCCCTTCACACTTGACCGGGTAGAGGATACATATGGGTTTTAACAGATGGTGAAACAACTTCCCTTGAGTATTGACATGACTCTCTCTCTCTCTTTCTCTCTCTCTAATTAACTAGGTTTCAGTAACAAACCTTTGGGCCGTTCTGTTGCCATGGTTACCCAAACACCAAAACGCCTCTTTCTGCATTTGTATGAGTGTGTACGTGAGCCTGCTGCTGCCATGGTGTAGCTGTATCTGTTCGGACACCCTCCTGTGTGCTTGTGTGTGTGTGCTTATGCATACACTTGTATGTTTTTGTGTATATGTGTGTGTGTGTCTACATCTCTGCGACTGCGTGATTGTGCATCCACATGAGTATTTTGGTTGCTTTGATGCCTTTGTTTCCCCACCGGGCTTGCAGTCTCGAAGAGAGTTGTTACATGGGTACATGTTGATTGCACCATACATGAGACCATCTTGATAATCATGCAATCCCATGATTTAAGATGACTAGCAACAGGACTTTAGAATAATATCAAAGTTAATTCCTTGTTACACTCCTTGCCACAACTTTAATTTGATCTTGACTCTCCTCTTCTGAAAAGCCAAATAAATGAAAATAGCTTGTGCGAATATAACTTTTCCCCATGGCAGCCGCAGTATGTGATTATATGCTCATCAGTAATTGTCGCACAGCAGAAAAATAGAGAAAAGCATTGGTTTGTTTAGTATCCTAGAAACAAACCAGGATGGAACACGTGTTGTCTGACCTCGTCTGAAGGTGGAGGTGTTTACACCTGTTTAGAGGCTCCACACACAAAGGTAGGGAATTTAGCTGGCTTTCATAGCCTCCTCCTGGCTGGATGGCACTGCCTCTCTCCTCTGTCTCGAAGAACAAAGTGTCTGCTGCATGTCTGTGTCGTGATTCATTAGGTTGTACAAGTGGGGATACAGGTGTTGTGAGACAGTGTCTCTTCAAAGGTTTTTCTGGTGTATCCTCGGCTGTAAACACGATGAGGGTGTTAGACACAGGCCCCTGAAGCTGAAGTCAGAAAGGCGTGAGGACACAGCGGTGTCATGTTGACCATGTTGAGCCCATAAAAACTGATGACATGAAGGCTCCCAAAAGTAAAGCCAAAGTGTCTTGATTGCCCCTCTGGAGACTATCTGCAGTACAGGTTATAAACCCTACCTCCTCCACGTTAGTGGATGGGACATGGACTAAAATAAAAAGTCAAAATACACATCAGAGGGCCCTGGTAAAACATTTGAATCTCACTCAACTTTTCAACTTTATACTAAAAAGGTGCTGCTTGGCTTGATCAAGTAAATCTACACCTTTCTGGTGGATGAGTTGTATTTACTTTTTACATAGTTGTCACATTGAAACCTTTTCTTGTAATATTTTAAATCATGGCTCGTGTTTTGGCAATGATACACTCTTAAAATCATTAACATCACTTTCATCTTTACTGAACTTCTCACCATTACCTGAAGCATCAAAGCCAATACAGAAATTCAATTATTATAATTTATTTTGTGTAGAGCTGATTTCAATCTGAATAGCCACTTAGATAATACAACAAGCAATGCGTTTTTACATACAAAGGCCCTTACGGTATAGCCTGACATGTTCTGGATGTTGCTCTTATTCATATCATATTTGTCTAATTGGGTAAACTCTTACGCTCCCATATCTAAACATGTCATGATGCTGGTTGCAGCTTTCTTTTTGAAACTTTAAATGTGACCTAACTGAGCCATGTAAAAGTAAAGACCAGCTGCAGGACTGCAGAGACCACTCACCACTGCTGCTGCACAAAGAGCTCTTCATCTGTTTATTCAAAGTTCATGGAAGCTTGACTCAGTACACAGAACCTTGTCTTTGCTGTTGTGATTGACATCCCTTAAGTTGATGAGTCCTCACTGCCTCTGTTACAGAGCGATATAGTCACCTGTCTATTCAAAGGCTATTAATAGTGAAAGTTTCATGTCCAAATTGCACCAAATTCGACACTGCACTTCCTTGGGCTTTTAACAATACACATACCAAGTGTGAAGCCAAATCAGACAAATGGTTCTCGAGATATGCCCTCCACATTCAGACAGATACACAGACAGACAGAGATTTCTGGTATTAGTAGATAGATGAGTGTGGAAATGTTCAGCTCATGCAAATTCATACATAATATGCTGCATAATCATAAACGCTGCAATTCTGGGGCAGTTTTGTTATTATTTGGAATTATATTTTACTTGTTTCTGATTATAACTTTCCAAACACAGAAATTGCCATCTCTCACTGGGGCATTTCCAGCAGCTACAATGGAGAAGTGATTGTAGAAAAAAGATTAACTGTCTTAAATGTCTCTCAGAAGGAAAGAGAGGGGCTTCTTTTTACACACCATTTTGAAGCAGGCGCTCATCAGTTTTAATGGGGGAATCCATTGCTGAGGAGCCAGAGATACAAATTTCTACACTGATGGCAACATTGAAAATCCAGAGGGTGATGCAGCTATAAAACATGTTGCGTTATGAGTAACACGAGAGCCCTTTTTTTCTTCACTGGAGAAATTCACTATAACTCTGAGTGTGTTCTCCGGGTTTTATTGAGATGACATTTTGGGAAATCAACTGGCATAGATGTAGACAGGGCAGGTAGAAGGAAAGCAAAAAGAAAAGAAAAAAAACTCTGCATCACAAGATAAGACCTGAAATGCATTAAACATCATAAATAGATAAACAACAGTATAAGCATCAGGCAGTGAACTGCAGTAAAGGTAAAGCCTTAGTGGGGTTTTTAATATATGGGCAGGATTTATCCACATGGTCCAGATAGTTGTTGACAGCCTTTTAGAGTGAGACAGTCGCTAGTTTCATAACACATCAGTCAAATTATTCCACTACAAAGTTTACTTACCTGACGTTGTTGACAAATACACAATGTCAATAATTAAATGGCTCCGTTATTAAATTTAAAAAAAAAGTTTTCATTCTTTAATCATTTTCATTGTCTGTGTGACCCAACACAAATGTCAGTCCCCTAAACATGCCTGTTGTTTTTAAATTGAGATTAATGAATTATTCTCTGAGAAATCAACTTCAAAAACATCTCTCAATGTTAAATAATGTTGAACGGGTTCTTTCATCACTGGTACCAAATCCTTCCACCAAGTTACAGAATGGTAATCTGGCCAGTAGTTTTTGCGTAATCCTGCTAACTAACAGCAAAATGCAAATAATGTGAAATGGGAATATTTAAAATTAGATTTTTTTTCACATCTCAATTTTATAAATCCCAGTAACACTAGCCTAAATGGCCAAATAGTCATGTAGTTAAGCACAATGTAATACATCCTACTCTATAAACTCAATGAATCATATTAACCCTGAAAAACACATATTTCTCCATTAATGCAGATATACAGTAAAATAAAACTAAGTATTGCCTTTGTTTGTAGTTTATTAACTATGCTACCAGCACAACAGTAAATCAGTTAGAACAAAAGCAGTTACCCCTCTAATGCTCTGTTTCTGTGTTTAATTTTTTCACACTACAATTAATTCCAGTAAATTATTCTTTGCCTTTCTGCTGATGGATGTTATGTTACTGTCAACAAAACTTCTTTTTTCTCACTAAAAGCCTCTCTAAAAGAGATGGCTGCAAATCCTAAAGGCAGTCTCAGGTTTCATTCCTGGTAGTTTAACATTATTTGCAGAAAAGGCAAAAAGGGGGTCGCCTGATGTAAGTCTGCTTTGTTCTGATATAGTTAGTGCCATGGATAGTCCAGAGAATCTATCACGAATAAAAAGTGAACAATATGGCAAATGCACTGTATTCATATAGAGCTTTTCTAGTCCACTCAAAGCACTTTACAGTACATGATGCATCCACCCATTCACACACATATTCATACAGCATTGTTACACACAGCAGCTTTTCTATCACACACCATTTAAACACTGCCAGCACAGCTGTCAGGGGTTCAGGTTCTTGCCTGAACTGAAATGAGATTTGTGATTGGCGTCACCAGCTCATCCCTTATTGCTGTTAAGAAAGTTTTAACACCCCTTGTTTTGTTTTTTTTTACATATGTACTGTTTGCTCTCCGGTTGAGTAGAAGTGAAACTCAAATATTTGAAAAAGGTTTGTCCATAAAGCACAATTAGTCATATATTGGGCCGGTAAGGATCCACCTGTTGGAGCCTTCATTTGGAAGGACGCATTTGCCAGGTGCATTTGAAGGATCCTTTGAAATGGCACAGTCTATTCCTGCCGCTGCGATGCAATCGGTCTTCACATGCAGCCTCAGAGGGATGCAGCCCCCTGAATTGAAACACAGCTGATGTGATGTCTGTAGCTGCAGCTCAGTCCTGGTGTATCAGGCGACCTCACTGGTTCACTCCACCGATCACATTGTAATAAAGCGTGGTTTCAGTGCAGTGTCTTTTCTTAATAAGAAAAGCTTTCATCACTCAGGTTCTAGATGTATTTCACATGGCCTGGGGCTCGGTAGTCAGCGTGGACCAGTATTAAAAGGGCCCAGCGTCTGATATTAGTCTATGTACAGCCTGCAGCTCATCAGCAAATGGGTGAATGGGAACCTTACTGTAATGGAGACATTTTATTTGTCTGCTCTTTTACACTTGAATGAATTTTATTTCAGTTCATCATAAGATCTATCAGCTCTTAAACAAGCTGTGCACATGGTACAGTCTCACACTGTCACATTAAATAAATTCACGCCGTACTGAGCTGCACATTTTCAAACTGAAAGAGTGGAGATATTCACATTGGGAGATGTTAATGAAACTGTGGTTCACACATATATGGAGAAGTATAGTGTGTTTAAAGGCTGAAATTAAGTGAGATTCACCAATAATGAGGCGATGGGGGATTGTGAAAATGTTGAAGAGTGAGGATTCTTGAGAGAGAGAGGCAGCTATGGGATTTACACTCTCTCTCTTCTTTTTAAAAAGAACTTGGCTGATACATTATGTGAGCATGTTCCCATTTGGCAAATTTCCCACTGAAAAAAGCTAAATGAATATGAGAGACGTCCCCTGTGAGTTCTGACTCAACACTGTAACGGTCCCTTGCAGAACACGGTCACAGCAAACTAAATATCAGATTCACGTGCAGAGAAAGAATAAAAAAACAGGATTTTTTTTATGACTCTGTCGTCAGGTTTCAGTTTTCTGAACGCACAGCGGTGTCCTTGGGCTAGCGCTGCAGACTCTGCTGTGTTTATGGATATGCGGGAGAGGAACAACTCTCGGATATCGCATATGTCAGCCGCAGCAAGCCTTGTCACCCAGCCAGCAATTTACACTCTTTAAACATGTGCTGTGGCTTGATTCAAACTGGGAATGTATAATGATCTGGCGCACAGTAGCCAGGCTAGCAGAATTAATTCAATATTTCTTTGACTGGAAAAAGATCTCATTATATTGTTTTTGTACATAAGGTTCAATCACCTGCTTGTTATCCAGGTGGAAAATTCCTGTATGATTGACTTTTTTAATAATTAAAAGACGAATTGAACCATATTGCCCTTGTCACTTTCTTATCACTCAATTGTTCATTTTCCTTTGGACTGTAGTATAAGCATGAGTATATTCATTAGCTTTGCCGCCAGTGAGGCTTTTTATTCCTATTGCGCGGCTCTTATCAGTCCCCAGTGAAGGGACCTGAAGCCAACTGGTTTCCATTCTGTCCATCTGACAGGGACTGAGTTACACCTGCCATGTCAGGTGAATGCAATTTACTTGCTGGTTGGCGAAACCAGCGGTGGCGCGAGTCCCGAGGACTTGGACTGAGAGCAGCTTTCAATGAGAAACGCTGACGCCAAAAACAAAATGATGTTGTGAAGGACAAACGTGGAGCAAAAGCTAAAAGTTATTTTCAGACCAGCAAACACACACACAGGCACACAGTGCAAATTAGGAAATGTTCATCTAATAAATACAGTAATGATTTTAACACTAAGGTCAAGTGCGACCATGAAAAACAGAAGTGGAAATCCTCTGTTGCAAGCAAGTAAAACTACCAAAGTGAATTCAGCTGTGGTTTGTTACACATCCTTTAATGAATGATTCTATTCATTATCAATGAATCTCTTGATGAATAATTAATTTAAAAAACGTCCTCAAAAATGATCTCAATATCAAATGTTGAAAACCTCAAATATATAAAATTAACAATGATAAAATATGAAAGTAGAAAATCCAGATGCATTCTTTGCTTGATAAACAAAATGAATTGTTGATTAGCAAAATAATTGCCAGTTAATTTTCTGATGATCAGCTGATTAGTTAATGAATGAATTAGGTTTTAAACAGATTTAATGGAGCGACAAAGATATATTCTGTTGCAGAAGAAGAATTAAAAACAATAAAACCTTACTAATATTAGCATAACATTTTGTGTTTTTCCCTATTGATTAATTTTTACCATTTATTGAATTAATTTAAAATATATTAAATTAATTTGATTGAAATTGAAACCATATGTTTCTCATCTTAATGAATGTAAAATACTAGAACCAGAGAGTGTCAGAGCTTCTGTAAAGCCACATTTAGGTCGACTGAGCAACTAATGCTTTGGCCATCCACAAGATGATTCATTGTTTGAATGATTTGTCTGTCTATTGAAATGAAGTGTAAAATATTTTTGAAATGTTTTTATCATTAATATATTTCCTGTGTCTTTTTTTTCTTTCAGCCAACAAGACTCTTCTAGGCGGAGGTGGAGGTAAGTCTCAACCTGCCTGGTCCATTTGTTGTGTGCGCCTGTGCCTGCCAAGACACTCGTAGGCCTCAGCTGTTTTTGCAGCTTTGTGGTGCAAATACTCCAGTCTGGGCACTAAATAATTGGAAATGTCGTACTTCTTTTAATCAGATGATGCAGTGCAATGTGCTAGCCAAAGGGTGTGTGTGTGTTTGTACATATTGTGTGTCTGTCTGTTTATTCTTTGTGTTCGGTAGCAGGTAGCTCTTTGTTGTGGCAGGTGTTCAAAGTGCGTTTGCATGCTGCACAGTGTGTCTGTCTGGCCGTGTGTGTGTGTGTGTGTGTGTGTGTGTGTGTGTGTGTGTATACGAGCAGGTGCAAAGTCGATAGTTCATAATTTATGGGCGCGGAGTGCTGTGGATATAAACAGTCATTTTTCAGTGTATTGTTGACTCAGTGCTTTGCCTCGTGCGTGTGATGTTGGACGTCCGTGGTTAATCGATACTTGTAATAAATCTGTACTACTAATGCAGCAGCCACATTTGCTCAAACATACATACACACACACATGCACACACACACACACACACATGGTTGATGGTTGCAAATCTCGGTGCTGGTGTATTTGCCTGTGGTTGTTTTCTTTCTCTTCATTTGAACAAACAGCTTTCCTCTTTCAGACCATCACATTTGCACTGCCATTTTTAACCTTCCACTGTCTGTGTGCTTGTATGTATATGTGTGTGCATCCATATGTCAATTCATAGCATTATATTTGCTTGTATCAAGTGTTATGTTGAAGCAATCAAGTCCTTGGCATCCACACACACACACACACACACACACACACACACACACACACACACACACACACGCACGCACACACATTTACTCGAGCTCCACCCTTATCCACTGATATACACCAGCTGAGCCTTAAGCCATAAAAATGGACTGCACACCCTTGTGTCCTGTGGCCTCATACTCAGAGTCAGACACACACGCACACACACACACACACACACACACACACACACACACACACACACATACAGTGTTTATGTAGTGAAGCACCTCGAGATCTGCAGCATCGTTTGATGTTGTCCTGAAGTCTCTGATGGTTCTACAAAGACAGATGGTTTCTAGAGAGGCTGTGAATGTGTGTCATCAGACTGTGTGTGTCTATGTACAATAACAACACTAGAGCAATAACACACACACAAACATTATGTTGTTTGCATTGGTTTTGCTATTTTAATTCTTTTTTTCATTTATTTTATTGCGTTAAATCAACATCTGTTTTCATTTTAAAAATGTCCACTAAATGACTGCAGGAGGCTACCTGTCGACCAACCACCATCTGCATCTGTTTGTTTTTTTTCATCTCTTTTATTTCTCTGTCACCCTCTGCATATTTCTCTCTTGCGCAGTTGACTCCTCTCATCTGTCTCTTCATGTATTTACTCTCTGTGTCTCTTTCCAGCTCTGTCCTCAGGGGTTTGCTAAGGCAGAGCCTGCAGTAGGTGTTAATTAGAGAGAGACGTAAGCGTAGAGATAGGGAGAAGAATAGAATAAACAAGAGAGATGAGAGGGAGATGATGGTGAGAGCAAGAAGAAGAAAAAGAAAGAAACTGCACTGAAGGTCTTAGAGCGTTAAGTGGGGGAAAACGCACACAAAAATCAGTGCAATACATCAGAGTGTGTTGAATAACCAAGTGTTCATTCAGTGTGTTTTTTCATCAGACAAGAGGCAACAAAAGGTCTTTACAGTGCTTTACTACTCAGTCTCAAGGGTACCTGGGTAAATGTCATTCAGTGAGATCAAACGCTCACCTGCCGACATTGTTTTCTCACTTCAAACTAGAGGAGGACCAGGCTCAGGCAGCGCATCAACAGCGAACTCAAGGGCAGGAAATTAACGTTTTTTTATGTCCACTGGCTGCAGTTGCTCATTTATTCCAGAGCTTATCTGCCATTTCAATGTTTCACTGCTATGATTGATTTTCCAAATGGGAACGCAAGCCCATGATGATGATTGGGGGTCAGTGAGACAGTCCGTTCTAGTCAGGCAGACAGCTATATGAACTTGAGACCACTTAAACACATGTTTCTATTTTGTATTGGTTTCAAACCTAATACAAATGATTTCATTGCAAATGTTGAGTCTTTATTTGAATTTCAGAATATCAAAGTGTGTGGTTTGTCCTCCTTTTGCTTCAATGATAGCACGCACATTATCTGGCATGGACTCTCTGACCCCTGTTATCCCACCATGATTTGACAATGTACCAAAGAGCTTGTGATGTCACAGAATTCATGTCTTTCTCAGTCTTTAGCCGCCTCCATATATTTCCAATGGGATCGAGGTGAGGCGACTGGAGTAAAGTCTCCAGTCGCCTCACCTCGGTCATCTAGAGTTCTTGTCTGAAAAGACTGTACTATAGCCTTTTACAGACTTGAACTCCAGATGATTGGGTATGCATATACTCCGGACTTTGCCATTCAAATATCAATAATGCAGCAGGAGAATGTCAGAGTCAGATTTGTTCACATCCACAGTAAAATGTCTGGAGCATTCAGGTCTTATCACCAAAAGCTCTTGAATCTCATGGTCTTTCAAAATTGACTTCCTCTGTGCCATCTTCTACGTGTACGGCCGAGATATTTGTATTTGCTTGCTATGAATTCTGCGGACATTATCCTGCCATTTCTCACTTGGGCTTAATCTGACAAACCCCGGATAATTTTCTAGGGGGCTGTAAATTCTCCGTGGCAACAGACACAGACAATCTCACACAGCCCCTCTGGATAATTTCAGCAGACTGTTTAGAGTTCAGTGCATGTCTAAACGCAACAAATAAGTGTATGGACCCATCTGTCTTCACTGGTCTTCAAGTGGTTCTTGTGAAGCTCTGAGCTGCGTTCATGGTTATTATCCAGCTTTAGTTTGAATCCTCCTCAACACAATTACAAACCAGGATATCTCTGAAGATTAGAGCACAATTTCTCCTCGGTCAGGGTGGACTCAGTTCAGTGCAGTTGTCCAACAAAACCCCTCCAGACTTTATTCGTCTCCTTACATACACCCTCACGTTACTTAACGAAAACTTGGATTCATCAGTAAATAGGACTTTTTTTTTCATCCACTGTGAAATGCTGGTACATTTAAGTCCACCCACAACCGCAAGTATTTAACCTTTTTGTCCTGTACAGAAAAGTTGTTTAGAAACATCTACTTGTCTTCTGAATCCACTACAAGACAGCAATCCTTAGACTTTTGCTTATCAGAGTCTCATGTTCCTATTTTAGCAAATTCTGTATCTATGATAAATCTGTTTTCCCATTTCTCAGGGAAAGTTTGAATAAATGTAAGAGTTCAAGTTGGATTTATACATAATGCAAGGGATTAACAAGAGTGTTGTCTTATAGATATCCAAACCATTTTTATTTGTTGTTCAGTGTTGGATTTTACCCATTGAATTGTATTGCACCTGTCTAGACAAGTGTATTATTCATGATCAGGCTCTGTCATGCTTGTGTTTGTGCTCATGCATTATCTGTTACATTGGTGACTGCAGCTAAGTTTGCAGTACAATCTCCACTGACATGAGACACAGCTTGAGGTTTTGGGGTAATACTGTGACAGTTGTATGGTTGATGATTTAGTTGATTTAGGAAAGAATAAAGCAGACAATAACTGTTTTAATGCTAATATCTGGCACGCAGGTTTTGTATTCTGATTAAGATTAAAAAGTCAAATGTCTTTTCAGCATCACATCTCGAGTCATATTTGCAGCAAATGGAATCATCTATTCAAAGCCCTCACCTGCTGCGAAGTGCTGCAATTGAATAATAACAAGTTCACGATCAAACGTAGCCACACGGTTGCAAACAGAGAGGAACAGGCAGCTGGTATCAGAGACTGTGCTCGGGGGTCTGTGGGGACAGAGTGCACAGGATGTGAACCAGCCATGAAAACACTGCAGGCATTTGATTGGTTTAGGTGTCGCAAGACATCCATATCCAGCACACAATAGATGAGCACAATCCCAATTAAAATTTCATCCACTTCTTTTTTTTTTTTGGATGGGGGATAAAAAAAGAACAAAATCCTCCCGCACTGGATTTCTTGCAGAGCTGAAAAAGCCAGGATGAATTTGTGTGTGCTGACATCTATAATCAATCCTCCAGAGCAAGGATGGGGTTTGATGCCCTGCACTCTCTCGGCTGTTGTCCCCGTGTGTCTGCACCTCTCTCTCTCTCTCTCTCTCTCTGCTCTCTCCTTGTCTGGATGAGGAGAAAAATACAGGCGCAGGATAGGCTTGTCTACTTGCCTTTCAAAACAAATGAACAATGGAGCATGTATTGTGAATGAAGGGAGAGAGCAGAAGATTGGTTTTGGGGCTCGGAGATGAGAGGAGCAGCAAAGAGCACTTAGTGTACCTTCCATACACAGCAATACTGTCAGTGTCTCAGCAGCATACATAAATTCACCTGTTTCACACTGTTGACAATGTGTGTTTGTGGATAAGTTGATAGTTGTAGGATTTAACAGTTTGCTGCATGTCTGTGTGCATACGTGTTATGTCTGTGCATACAGGTGTGTCTGCATATAAAACTGAGTGTGAAGCAGTGTGCATGTGTGTGAGTGCATCCACCACCAGACCCATCCTAAATGTTGCCTTGGCAACAAGCTGACTGAAGTAAATGAGTGTCCTAGCTCTGCTGAGGGATTGTGGGAAAGCAATATGCCAGCGTTCCGCCCCATTAGTTTGACGGACAGCCTGTTTGGCCTATAAGAGGTCAGCTGGCAAGGGCAGCCATATTAGTATTCCATAGGAGAGACCTCCGGATTGGTTTTACTCTAATGTCAATCTACCTGTGTGTGTCTGTGTGTGTGTGTGTGTGTGTGTGTGTGTGTGTTTGTCTGTGCAGTGTAGGTGGGGGTTTGTGGGAGTTAAAGCTTGTCCTGGCATATAAGATTGCAGGCAGGTGTGTGCGTCATTGTGTGTTTGTGTGGCCTGCTGGGGGTTGCAGGCTCCTCGCCAGGTAAGCATATCGCCAATTATCACCTCCCAGTCCCCCCACTTCTCTGGCTCCCTCCCTCCTGCTTTCCCCCAG
This sequence comes from Paralichthys olivaceus, assembly GCF_024713975.1. Classification (NCBI taxonomy): domain Eukaryota; kingdom Metazoa; phylum Chordata; class Actinopteri; order Pleuronectiformes; family Paralichthyidae; genus Paralichthys; species Paralichthys olivaceus. The sequence goes on from NC_091101.1 coordinate 13,449,441, forward strand.
AGTCGGTCAATATAGAGCCTGTGAGGGAGTCATGATAACACCTAAACTGGTCAGCTGCCTGCTTAGACTGGCTGGTGACTGGCCTAAAGAGGCCAAAACACTAATTTCTACTCCCTTTCCTGCACTCATCCGTCCACTGCATCCTTTTTATCCTTTCTCCTCCCTGAACCCCTGCTTAACATTCACCTCATCCCCTTTTGTCTCCCTCCCTCTCTTCTCTTCTTCAATCCCCTCAGTCTGTGTCTCTCTTTCTCTCCATTATGTTTTTATATGTCAGTCCCAACATATTATTTCGAATGGTAATGAAGGCTATATAATGAACGCTGTTTTTAAAAATATGTTAATCAGTGTTTGACACTTATTAAAATATTTTTAGCTGTATAAATGTTCATGACTAATTCATTATAATCTGTTAATGTGCGTTGGTGTCATTAGGTGCAGCCAATTATGGCTGATTGTGGAGCAGTTAGCATGAGACAAAGTCAATGGAGTATGAACAACAAGTATCCTTTGACACTGCAGTGATGCCAATTTGGTGAGGGCTTCCCACTCTGAATGAAGGATACATTAAGTATTGTATTAAATCATGGAAATTATTTCTTTTTAGGTAGTGACAAGACGGAGTCACTTCAGACCCAGGTCACTGCCTTTTGATATGCTTACATCATCATCAACATGATTATAATGTTTGTAATGTTCACCGTCTAAGTTTTACATGTTAGAATTATAACAAAGGTCTTAACACAATGACAGCTGATGGAAAGAGTGGAAATTTTATTTTCGTGTGAAGACGGCACTGCCAAAATTATGGCAATTCATTCTGAGGGATGACCACGCTTCCGACCAATTTTGCCATCTGTAGAGCCATTTCGGTAGTTTGGGTTAAAAGACAAGACACAAGCACATCACATGAAACATTTACCCGAACTGAACCAGTTGCATATTACAGGAAAATCAAAATAGACTAAGTAGCGTCTCCATCTACAAAACGGGCACCAACAGTATGTGTGACAATCAATGCAGAGAAATCTTTACTTTTCCCTTTTTAAAAAATGTATTACAGAAAGATAAATATTTAATGGTGCAGTTTTAATTCATTCATTTTGCCCTTCGCATTGTGAGCGGATGGACTCCTAATATTGTTCTGTAACAGATCATATTTATATATTTATACCCTCAGTCACTTGCTGTCCTTAAGCACTAATACACCCGCACATGTGTCGGCGCTGAAGAAGCTTTCCTTCAAACACATCTTTCACTCGCACTCCCCTCGGCTCATGAATTCCCCCTTCATATTTCGGACTGCATTGAAGTGACAGAATAGTGTCTGAATCTACTCAGTAGCGTGTGGTGCTCATGCTGAGCTATTACACCGGCTCCCACAGAGTCAGAAGTTACCACAGTCTGAAAGAAAGCTAACACAGTCTGTCTTTAGTGAATGTAGATAGAGGCACAACTCTACGTTAGAGAGGTGGGAGTCACCGAGAGACTGAATAGATACATGGATATTTATTAGCCCTGCTCAGAAGGTTTAGGCTGTGTCCAAAGAGAGAGAGGGAGCGCTCCATTCTGTCTCTGCTATCCTAATCTCCATTTGACAAGGAGCAATCTAACTTAAACATGAGAACATCAAAGCCTTCTTCATCTGAATGCACAAAGCGTGGTTCATGTGAAAGCGAACGCGGTGAAGTGTGTCGTCCAAATGACATTATTTGCAGCTAAAAGGACAGGATGTGTGAGCTGCAGTCTGGAATTGTTCAAAACAGGGACACTGAAGTCACCGCTTTGTTGATTCCAGGTTTCTCCAACAACATTTGACATGGTGATAACAAATGCAGTTTGGCATAGTTAAGCAGGCCCACCAACATCCGTCCTTCCTATAGAATATATACTGCTCAAAAAAATTAAGGGAACAATTAAATCAGAATAAAATGATGTAACAACATTCAATGGAAATCAAAATTGTTAACCCATTGATGGCTGAATTGAAAATCATATCGAAAATCAAAGAAAAAAACTGAAATCATAATGTGATCCAACGTGACTCATAATGCTACTCAGCACTGTGTATGGCCCCCACGTGCCTGTATGCACACCCAACAACATCTGGGCATGCTCCTGATGAGTCGGCAGATATCGGGATCTCCTCCCAGACCTGTATCACAGCAGTGAGCTCCTGCACAGTCTGTGGCCGTACTTGGCGGCGTTGGATGCAAGATACATAATGTCCCATAGGTGCTCAATTGAAATTAGTTCAGGGGAACGTGAGGGCCAGTCAATGGCATCAATGCCTTCCTCATAAAGGAACTGCCTACACACTGTGGCCACCAGGAGGAATCCAGGGTCCACTGCACTAGTGTAAGGTCTGACAATCTCTGAGGATTTCATCCCAGTACTTAACAGCAGTCAAGGTACCGTTGGCTATAACACAGAGGTCTGTGTGACCCTCCAAGGATATGCCTCCCCAGACCATCACTGACTCAACGCCAAACCAGTCATGCTAGATGATGTTACAGGCAGCTTGATGTTCACCAGACTCTTTCACGCCTGTCACATGTGCTCAGTGTGAACCAGCTCTCATCTGTAAAGAGAACAGGGCGCAAATGGCGGACCTGCCAATTCTGGTGTTCTCTGGCAAATGCCAATCAAGCTGCATGGTTTTGCTAAAAATGACGGAAAGCATCATTGAGGAAATTTTATTTGACATGAACTTTGACTTTGGTCTACCTCCTATCCACTAACATGGAGGTGGCAGATGCTCTGTACTGCAGCAAACTACCAGGGGGCGAAATGCTTTGGCATCACTTTTGGTGAACGTTAATGTCTTCCTTCTTTATTTGTAGTCTATGGTCCTTCCTCATACTTCGAGTACCATGGACACGAAACCCGAAGCAAAAAAAGAATCTGACCACCTCCCCCAGGGGTTTGTGCACACAGCAGGGAAAGTACTTACCTAAAAATTCTCAGTAGACTGTCATCACCTTATCTGTGTAAGGAACATGAATGCCGAACAGGTTTATGTTGTTGTTTAGCATTTCTTTGTTAAATTTTAGTTTTTGGTAATTTCTCTGTTAAGAAATACATAGGCTCTTATCCAGGTTCCTGGGTCTGTATCCAGTAGGTGTATTCAGGGATCAGTCAAAGACACTGATAGGCCAAACTTGCTACTATCTTGGGGTGGTCGGTACAGCTCCAAGCCTTCCCTCTAGCTGCCCCCAGTGATGCCTCACAAAGGGGACGTCTGCACCAACAAAGCATTGATGTGGTTTCTGAGGTTTATGTTAACATCCAGAGATTAGATGTTAGACATGTTTATAGTCACAAGCTTTTTCTTTCCTTGGACACATGTTACTTAATCTGGATATTTTGTTGAATTTGCTGTACATGAACACACACTTATAATGTGTGCGGTTGTGTACATTTGGAAGCATCATTATGTTTGTATTGCAGCTGTATTTGCAAGCACACATTAGCTGGTCTGTTTGTGTGGGACTCTTGGGTCAAAAAGCATTGCTGTAGCTCAAGGCTGTGCTGTCCACACATTAATACTTTGACTCTTCTCACCATTATAAACACACATGCACAAACACACCTTGCACACACATACACATTCATGAAGCGAGAAACAAAACAACATATATTGTTGGTTTATGTTTCAGCTCAGTTTTTCGTTTCTGTTTTTGATGCCTGAGCCTTATCTGCCTTCAGACTCCATTAACATCTGGTATTGAAATGCATTTTGTATCCAGATTGCATCTAGATTTGATTTTAACCTGATTACATTTACACCTAATACTAATATGTGTCTCCAGTGTCCACATTGAGATGCAACAGCGATCTGTACAGCTCATGTTACAACAACAAATAAAACAACCAGAATAGAAGATGATAGCCATCAGTGACAGTATTTTATTGTGTTTGCTTTTTCAATGAGTCTCGACTTCACACTGTGTCTTGATTAAGTTGAGAAGACTGATGTAATTGGCTAACGGCTGCCTAGCTGCTGCTACCTCATTGGTTTGTAACAGTTGTTTGCAATGATTATTTCCATCCATCTTGTTCCTCAATGCCTCATTGGTGCAATTACACCCATACTTTCATGTGGTCAAGTGATATCTAATTGCAGCCTGATCACCAAAAATGCATTACAGATGTAAATGGGGTATAAGACTTGAAACCTTAAAATCAAGTCTTGAATCTCAAAAACCTCTTTTGAATGTGTTAGGTCCAGTGACCTTTACTATGATGCTTTAGAACTAAAATGTGTCCCCGCAACTACAGAAATGGACACATAGAGTTCTGTGTCGGAGCTTCTGTTTCTGTGCAGGCTGAGGAAGCAGCTTGTGTACATTGCTTGCTTTTCACATCCTCATTCTCGTACTTAGCTCACAGTGCAACCCAGTTCAACATGGCACAGCATGACATGGCACACTACAGCTCAGCACGGCATGTGATATGCCAACTTTACACAATAACACCAGAGCCCTGTCTGAACCTGAAACGCACCGCTGCAACAGCTGGTCTGTATGCAAACACAGATCAGAGCCACAGGCCGACACGCTGAGCTGTGACATATGGATGGGTGTTATTGTACTATTTTCACCAAGTGCTGACAAGTCCCACAGTGCAGTGACAAACTCATTCCTGATAGATGTGTTTTATTCTGGGTTAATTATGAATTGTTCATGCCAGACTCTAACATTAGACCTCAGTTATCTTTTAAAACAAAAGCAGTGTTGAGCCAGGATATTCAAATCTATACAGTCTGTCAACCCTCTCTTCTGGAAATGGCATTTATACTGCAGTGCACGCTAATTTGTTTTCACAATGACATTTGGATGGATACATAAGTGTTTAGTGGCAATGTTATTTTCAAATGAAGGAAGCACTACAGTTATAAATCTGTCATAGGGAGGCGGTCAGGTACAACAGTGGGCGTACCACCAGGACACCAGAGCATGATGTTCCCATTCCAAGTCCTGTGTCAGGTTTCATTAATTGCTTAAAGTGCTGTCGTTGGGAAAGATTGTGATTTTGACGAGATGCTAATTAAGTGAAAATATCAATCCTCTTCTGTGCTTCAAAACAGTGTAGACATTTTGATTATTAAACCAAGAGGATGATCTTTCCTGAACCTTGGGCAAGTGCTGAGTGATAACCAGAAAAAAACTATCATTCTCAAGCAGTTACTCATATTGTGTTCTAAATTGTACGTCAAAGGGAAAACTAATGTTGTCAGATTATGCTAAGAGGAAATTTTTTTTTTGCAAATATAGGGAGCGCTACAATTATAAACAGCATTAAAGTTGGAGGGAGGTAGTCAGAGGCAGCAGTAGGTGTACAAACTATCATCAAAAACACAACCACCCAGTGCTTTGTTTAGGGGCGAGGACCATGAACCTTAAAACTCCTCGTTGGCTGCCTGTTAGTCTTTTCATAAAATACAATTCTACAGTTTTATTGATGAACAGTTTTTTTTAGATTGACCAAAACATTGATTTATAGAATTTAAACGAAAAGGCTGTTGTGTTGTTTTAATTCTTTGTAATTTTTAATCACTTCATGATAAACTATAGCACTCAGATCGCATACCTCTGCCAATGCCCAATAATTCACACACTCATAGAATTCAGTCTCCTTAATGCGTGAGATTTTTTCATTAACATCTGTAAAGTATGAAGATGAAGAGGAAAAAAAATCCTGGATCTGGCCGCTGAACTGGATCCACACCAAAATGTCATGGGTTCTTCCCTGACCAAAACCACATCAATTTACCAAATTATGTGGAAATGCATTCAGTTGTTTTTTTGTCATCTTGCTTTCAAACAAACAAACCTCCTTGGTGGAGGCCTTTAATTTTTTCCATCGTATTTAAGTGGAAAAACTGTCTTCTGTGAAAAACATGAACATATTTTCATCACTCATTCAGTGTGGACAAATTATTTTGTTGTTTATTTGTTGCAGTTGGTCTTACATCTTTCTTTTTGTCTCGAACTGAGTTTATTTGAAAAGCTGCTTTCTTTGGCCCAAGTGCTGAGAGTCATAGTAATAAAGCTGTTGAAATTAAGATTGCATAAATATTAACTTTGAGGAAATGTGTTGAACTTGGAGGGGTGCAAAGATTCTGACTGAAACTGTAATTGGCACAGCTGTAAAATTGCTTTTCCCTGCATCACTGCCCTTCTGGAAATGAACATAGTCACAGTCTTTAGATGTGGTGCGAATCAAAGATGGATACACATTTCTGAATACTATGTAGATTTATGAAAATGTAATTAATAAAGACTAATTGACCAAAAAGCCAGAGTCAGCCGAGTCCTTAATACATTAAATCGAGCAATTAACTACTGCAGTGGCCTTAAAATCCATTAAATTGAGTGACGTACAGAGAGAAGAAGCTCTGGAAGAAAAAGGGGAAAAAACAGGATTTAGGAAAAGTTTGCAACCTGCCGAAGACAGGAAATTCAAACGTTCAGCACTATTACTGAGTCATTATCTGGGTCTTCCAACACTAATCTTTGACACCTATAAATATGTGCGCTTGACTTCAAACAACATTTGACTCCCTCTAAGTAGTCAGCATGCAGGAGATTCACATAAGTAGGCCAACTCTCTGAATCTCATGTCGTCTCTTCTGCAGTGGACGGAGCGATCCACCGTGCTGCAGGTCCTCTGCTGAAGAAGGAGTGTGCTTCCCTCCATGGCTGTGAGACTGGAGAGGCCAAGATCACCTGTGGCTATGGCCTGCCAGCAAAGTGTGAGTATAAAGTGTATGTGTTTGCAGAACTTCCAGCATCTCCAGCGAGACTGCTCCCTGTGGTTGTGCTGGACTGTTTCCAGGTGTGAATGTGTGGGGGAAGTGTCACAGCGATGAGTGTTTCACTGGAAAAGAGCAAGCTGCACAGTTGAGTTTCTCAAGAAGGGTAAATCTAAGATAAACAGCCTCATGAATGACGCATTTTATTTTTGCAATAAGGTTTTTCCTTTTCAGCCCAAACTCTCTCAACCAGCAGGAACCCATTTAGGTATCCATCATTTTATCAGTTACTGCTTTCCATTTATAGCAAAGTAAATGGCACTCAATTATTAAGTGGCACTCCTTGGCAGCATAAGATTCAACATGACAGAAAAAGGTTTTCTAGGTGTTTTACTTAAAAAAAAAAAAAAAAGTTGCTCCAGCTTTCCTGACATCTGTAACACAACATGTGATTTTGGATGGAGGGTGGGAGTAAGGTTAGGGTGAGGTTATCAGTACTCAAGATAGCCATTAATGAGTGGAACTGAGCAGCACTAAGTACATTGTGTTTCTGAGAGGTCAAAACAGACATTAGGTCAAAACTCCTGACCATGAATCCAATTAAACTAAACTCTGAAACTATGAAATTAAAAGTACAGACAGTTTCTTTATATTTCTGAAATGCCTGAGGACATAAAGGGTGAGGTCATTGGGTAAGTTCCATAACTCATGCATGTACAGATATGTTATCCTATTTTGCTCATCTTCAAAATGTCTAAAAAACAGGAATGTTTTCACAGCTGTTCTGCTTCTTTCCGAGGACAATTTACAGACTGGACACGAATGGCTCATTAATGCTCAACCTTAGATACAAAAACGGATCGAGCCTTCTGTCCGTACTCTGCATTCATTTCATCGGCAGTGCAGAGATTCTGACAACAGACATATCCTCCAAGATAGAGGAGGAGGTTATGACAATGAACGACGAAGTCAAAAGTGGCCATGTTGTAAACTGTCCCTGTGACCAGGGGAAGTCACATTATCGAGACGCCTGTAGTTTCTTACAAACTTGCAAAGTCTCTCATCACAGAGTTCCATATATTCACAAAAATATGACAGTTGGTGCGCAGCAATTTATACTTTATAAGAATATATATGCATAAACTGTTTTCTTTGTAATGTAGTAGCTTCGAACATTATAATGACCACCCAGGTGTGCGTTCGTATGTGACAGAAATTTAAGGGCTAACTGAGTGTGTATGATATCAGCTTATGTTTCCGTGGAGAGTTTAAGTTCACAGAGGAACAGAGGAGAAAAATGGAGGGAGAGTCGATAACAAAGACAAGCTCAAGGCAGAATGGAGAGAAGGAGTAGAAGAGATAGATAAGGAAGGAGTGGGAGAGTGGTAGAAAAGAATGAAAATAAAAACGACGCTGCGTGGGGGAGGGGACGGATGCGACGGGAGCTGATGAGAGGAGGGAATAAGAAGGAGATGAGTTCTCACGTTGTCTGCTCTCCTTTGTTGGTCCAGTTGTTTAACTTGGATGATCTCTGCTGTAATGTTTGTGTGTGAGTGGATGCTGCTGCTTGTCACTATGTGTGTCCTTATGTGTGCATGTTGTGTGTGTTTGATACTGTGCACATGCATACTGTACTGTTCTGAGGGTTACTGTGTTTACCTGTGTCTGTGTTGCACTGAGTGTATCAGTGCACACAGTTCATGGTGCCTGTCAGGTCCTATCACTCTCTTACCTGTAAGTATCTGTCAGCATGATATCTGTTTGACTGAGTGTCATTGTGACTCACTGACTGACAAACCGTGTCTGTTTATGCCTGAGTCCACACATTCACGTGTGCGTTGTCATTACCCAGCATGAGGATAGGAGACTGGTTCTCTTCTCCCCAGACAAAATATTTAGTCCCAATAATAATTCCACATGCATCTGCTCCAGTGCTTAAACACTCGCAACAGGACTTGATTACCTCTCAGCAGGAGGGACGGGGAGGCGAGACAGCAATAACAGAGGGGAACGCAAAGGAGAGATAGCAAAGCAAGAGGAGGACTGTGTGGAAACATTTGGATAAGTCGACATATGAAAATGGAAGTCGACAGGAGCAAGGCTGAGAGGTTGACAGACAGGTCCACTCTCTAAGCCAGCACTTTGATCTTGATTTGTATGGGCTCGCCACCAGATGTGAGATTTCAAGAGAGTCTGACTCACAAGTTGCCAAATGGTCCAGAGGACCTGCTGTCAGTCCTTCATGCAGAGTGTCCATCGATGATCCCGCAGCCACTTAGCCAGCAGCATTCCAGTACCGTAACCTAGCAACACGCAGAGCACATGGCACACTACTGCTGCTGTTTAGCAAAGAGTCACATGCAATTTGGGATGTTGGCAAATGACAGCTGGAAATTTTCAAGCAGGCCCTGCATAAATTCACATATTAACTGAAACTTAAAGGCAGTTAAATCAGCAATCTGTCAGCTTTGGAGCATATGAGCTGTTGTAAATGAGGCTCTGATTAGGAGCCGTCTGTTTGCGTGTGCATAAGATTAGTGTGTTGTTCGCTTGTGAGGCACGTGCGTGCAGTAACATCCATGTGCACATGTCGGGGTGTGTGTTTGTGTGTGTTTTGCGGTTGTCAGACAAGGGAACGCAGGCAGAGTGTGTTGTCCAGACGACTCAGCGCCCCAGAGCTCACCTGTGTACCGATAAACACAGCAAACCTGTTCTCCAGTCACCCCTGGCTCCCCTGCCATACCCACCAGGATATGACATTGTGACACACTGGGGAGGGAAGGAGCCGGCGGTGAGACTACAGAGGGTGAGAGAGATTGACAACATGAGGTCAGAACTCAGTCACTATTCACGTATGTTAAAGGGCGCACTCTGCTTTGATGACATCGTTGATGACCAGGTGCTCCTTTAACTAAGTGAGAGAAAAGAAATATGAAATATCAGGGTTATTGATGAAGGAGAGGAGAACTCTGAGTTTCACTGGTTCAGGAGCTTAAACTGCACCTCAGCCACTTCAGGACCTATTTCATGATGTCTGTTGGACAGTTTGAAGAACAACTGGCACCAAGAACATGGGTTTTTTTCTTTAGAATTTAATTTGAAGAGGTTCTGCTTTGTTTGTCAACAGTCCGAGCTATTCACATGTGGTTCATTCATTTTCTTGGACAGGAGTTGGGTAAACTGCTGCTTGAATCTAGCTTCAAGTCGGCCACATCATATCCATGTGTACATGTCAGAAGTGAAACAACCTGGGTCCAGAAAAATAAAGTGTCAATATTGCTCAGTGAAATTCCATCATTGACGTGAAATATTGGATTGACTGGACACAGATTTGAAAAATATTAAAAACTCCAATTAACAACGTGATTTAAAAAATACATGTGATGTGCAAAGACCTTCTGCTCTTCTTGTAGAGATCAGCTGATTTCTGAATTCATCACAACTTTACACAAACATAAAAGCAAAAAAGCAAGTCTTACAGTTCAACAGGCAGTGTATTGTTACATTGTAATAGTTTCCCATGGATATAATATGGATATATTATTGTCTGGGAGCTGCACTTATTTTGTTTAAAGGTGCATTGACCTATTTGGATCTGTGGTAGAGTACAACTATTACTGTCTGCAAACATCCTTTACAGCACAGCACACTTACAGTAGTTGCACCCTCACACCTCTTTTGTTGCTGCGAGTGTTCAATGATCGTATCAGGGAAGTGTTTACTTTTAGTTTTGCCCGCATATAAAGGGCTGGATCAATTGGCTAAAACCTCCAGCGTGTGTGAGACGAATAATTGTCTGACTGCTCACATTTGTTTGCTGTCGACCCATTTTCAGCACAGTCACAGACTTTAGCCGAGTTCAAGAACTTGTAACTGCAACTGTTAACAAACTGTGAACTGGGACATATTATCACCTTCCTTGTTGTTATTTTCAAACTTACTAGAAAACAGCAGCCCCATTATTTACACAGCAGACACAGAGCAACACATTCATTCTCTTTTCCTGCTCTGAGACATGCACTGAAATCTCCTGAATGTGAGAATGCAAATGTCTCTGTCAGTGTCTTTGGACATGCTTTTCCTGCGGACCCTCAAGTAAAAGCTTTGGATAATGTCAGTGTGAGCAATACGGCAGGAGATTCTCCGCAGGAATCACCGCGAGCGAGTGGGCATGTTGATGATGTTTCAACACACAACACACATTTGAGAGTTTTTGGTGATTCGGGCCGACGCCAGTGCTGTTAACCTGATCTGAACGCTCCTAAATAGAAAGAGAATCTCCTGCTACGTTCCTAAAAGTCCAGACCCCATTGTGAGGACATCCTCTGGAGTTCATGTCTGAAAACAGCTCAGGAGTCATAACACTTTAAACCCTCCACTACTTAAGACTTTGGACTTTATTGTCCCCTGAGGGAAATTAGTTTTCACAGTCATTTCAGTACAGTCAACACAAAGGGGACACATTTCAGCAGAGGCAACCCACGTAGTGAAGCAACCTGCGTTCCCCAGTCACAAACTGTTCATCTGCTGTTTGATGCAGTGAGGATGAACCAAAACGGTAAAATTTTGTCTGGAAAAACCGAAACAGTGAGCTAATCCCTGCTGTAAAGTTGCAACAGATACAAATTCCACACCTTTACAGCTCAATTGCATGTTTATATCGTCTTGCTTGTCAAATACCGTATAGTGTATTTGCAGTCTACTGTATTTAGGGGCAAACTGGCAGGGAGTGGGAGTAGCTCAGTCTGAGGTACAAAAAGATGGAGGGAAAACAAGATGGGGCTGGAAAGGCCTGTGTAGAAAAAAAAATGAGCGGTACAAAGCAAGAGAGATATCACTCTTGTCAAAAACTGTCTGCTATGCTCTCCCCTCTCTCCCCTCTCTCCCCTCTCTCCCCTCCCTGCCTCCCATCTCTCAGTTTCAGTTCCCTCGGTGGCCAATTACCACTAATTAAAATCCTCACTGCACTCCCCCCTTTTCTCTCCTCCAAGACCTCCGTCTCCCTGCTCCGCCTGCCACCCTGACGCTCGCTCCTTTCTGTTTCTCTTTCTTTGAAGACGTGTTGTTTCTGCCTGTCGCGATCAGCAACTTAAACACCTCATTTCTTCCTGTTCCCCTCAGCCGCCTGTTCACCCTATGTATCTTCACCCTCTCTCTTTTTTGTCCCTCGTTCCTCACTCCCACATTTGGTTTCTGCTTTCTCCATCACTAGTATCACCCCCCCCCCTCAGGATCTCACGTCCTCCCCCCGTGTTCCTACCATCATCAGCAGTAAGGTTTCTTTAGTAGTGCCAAGAGACTTGACAAGGCTTTGGGCTAAAGACTGTAGCACTCAGACTGTGATACCTTGTGAGTTGGAGAAGTGTTTTATTTTTTAAAATTTTTTACAAGGTTGTCGACGTCTTTACCTCGGCGTCAGCAGTGTGATCCTACTAGGTGTTAAAAAGCTTCATCAAAGCTGCTGCTGCTGATGAGGAGGAGCGTGGTGGTGATGATGATGATGATCATAGCAGCAGCAGCCCTGGTGTTAATTCATTCAGTTAATTCATTTGCCTTGAAGGAGAAAAAAGGGATCAAATAAAAAAAGCTCCAGTGTTGCTTGGCTCAGGGAAAAAGAGTTGGAGAGCCGGAGCGAGAGCGAGTACAGAACGACTTCGGTGCTGCTGCTCTTGGATGCAGAGAATAATGTCTGCTCTTTTTAGCTTCAGCATCTCGCTCCTCCTGTCTCCGTCCACTGTTGTCCTTCTGTTTAGAATAACTTTCCCTCTGTCTTTTTCAGAGAAAGGTGGAAAGATAGGGAGAGCCATAGAGCCCTTTACAAGACCCGAGCACTCCTTTTGTGCCAAAGCCTGGGCCCTGGATTTAAGAGCTGTGTCCGCTTGGCTGAGCATAAACTGAGGCCCGGCACACAAAGGAGCAGCTAGCCTTTTTCCTGCCTCCTGCTTTAAAGGCAGATAAAGAAAAAGGAGGAACAGATGGAGGTATGAGAAGAAACAGAGAAAGGGGAGGGGAGAGGATGGGTGGACGGACGGTGGGCTGTCGAGTTTGAAAAGCAGGGGCACCGACTCGTGGCCTCCCAGGTAAGAATGGTGAGAGAGAGGAAAGAAAGGGAGGAAGGGGGCCAAAAAAACTGAGTCAAAAAAAGAGGAGTGTTGACAATAAGCAGAAAAAAAAAGCTGGAATGGCAAAAACGAAAAAGAAAAGACTGGGTGGTGTGTCACCGGATGGCATTCTGTCAAGTTCCCTTTAGGGTCATGCCAGTGTAACGCCCACTTCTGAGAGAACACACACACACGCTCACACATACAAGAAAGACACACCTGTGATGGGGACCTGACATGTTAAACTGTATAATTTATTCTAGCAGGCTCTATCGTGGGGGGGGGGGGGGGGGGGGGGGGGGGGGGTAGTTCAAGTCAGTTAGTTTAAGCATTTTTAAAGATTTCGAATTGCAAAGAAAAAGTGAGAAATATAATGTATTATATTTTCTCACAATACTCTTAATGCATTTTATAGGTCATGCTAAACTTTTGTTTTGATTAGTTATGAACCTGGCTTCATAGCATACCTGTACTCAAAATGTAAACAGACAATAGCTTTTCTCTTTTTCTATTCAGATGATTTAAGTTATTGTGTATTAATCAGGATGGGGAAAGTATTTTACCAATTAAGATTAAAAAAAAAGTGTTTCAGAAATAACTTACCAACATTACCTTTAAGCAATAGCTCCATTTACCAATCATTTAGGCCAGAGTCATATATGCATGCAATACGAACTCTGGAGCCACTGGAGTTGTCAAAAAATATCAACGTTTCAATTTATCAATTCTGAATTGGAACATTTTCAATAGTCATTTGCTTTCTTGCCAGCTCTTTAATTCGTCCTGAGAGTAACACAGCTGCTTCCTCTCTCAAACACACACACATAGGAAGAGGAATGTATGGAATTTTCTCACCTCAGATTAAATTTGGCTGCTCTTGCAAGTTTTGTATCATCTGAAAGGCCTTTTTAGAGCACTGATCAGACTACAAATATTGGACAACAATGATCAGTAGATCAGAGTATCCAGAGCTGTATAAAAGTGCCATGATAGGAGTTTAATCAGACTGATCTGTGTTCTTTTACACAGTGATGTGACTCTAATCTATCTGATGAGTAAAACCAAAGCAGTTTGTGAGGAGGCTGAACTGCACTCTTTAGATGTCCCTGTAATTGTCCAGAGGGGTTGTAGGTGAGAACACTAATGTCTCAGTCTTTTGATCCAGACATGTTCTGGATCTTTTCCTGCCAGGCCCCTTGTAAAATGTCCAAGTGAGCCCCAGAGTACAGCTGGAACATTTTAGAAAATGAGATAGTACACTATAAATATCTTTAGGTGTCATACATGTAGAAGTTGCCAACAAATATGTGAACTTGGAAAGACAACCAGATTCAAGAGCTTTTGGCCGACACCGGTGTCAGTGTGATAGAAACCTGATCCCTGCACTGGAATATTTGTCCTGCCTCCTTCATGCTCTCTCACCTGAATCTTTTGGAAATGTTTCTGTTGCTGTGAATGTGACTCCTGCTGCATTCACATCTGAAAACAGCTTAAGTGAGAACAACTGCCATAAAAAATATACTAGATGAGACTGATGGAACTAGACAGTCTCATTGTTTAAAGAACAAATTAGTTCAGTGTTGTTACTTTGTACTTCATGTTCTCGATCACATCTTTACTCTACTACATTTCTCTGGCCACTGTGGATACTTTGGAGATATAACGTTTTTCTTTTGCTGTACATACAAATAAATGTTTGATCTAATTCACTGGGGACAAGTCACTCTATATGTTACATGTAGATGTTTGCATCCTGTTGGATAGTTAAGTCTAAATATGCATTCCTAAATCACATTGTGTCCTTACGTCTTGCCACTGGTGAAATATGCAAAAAGAGTAGAAGTTGGTGCCTCTCTGTCTGGGGCATCTGAGTCAGATATGAAAGTCCCTAAGAGTAAACACTACAATGAACTGTTGGTTGGTCCTTTATCTATAACCTGACCTTGTGCACTGCTAGAAGGAAGGATCTGTGGAATGAGACAGGCACTATTCTCATAATGGTGTACAGATATAATGTGTAATGTACATTATATTCATAATATATAGTAGAATATACAGGCACGTGTGAGGATGGTCAAAAATTCCTCAACACTGAGATATTTACTGAGTTTTTTTATTATTTTTTTTATTTTATGTCAGTTTAGTGTAGTAAACGCCATCAACACGCCCACTCACTCACTGTTAATTCTCCTGACATTTTCCCGCTGTACTCTCACATGAGCCCACTCTGACATTTTCTAGAGGTTTTACTAGGGAACTGGCATTTTAAGTGTCAAATATTATACTAAAAGTATAATAATATGATAAAAACATTACAAAAATTATCAAACTGAGCTGCAGAACTTTACACAGGACACATACCCATAACTGACACACAGACATGTCGATGTTGATTGTGCAAGTAGCTGTGCTAAGTGCTTTCTAAATTGAAAGAAAGGGCAGAATTCATCCAAACTTGGTTTGAGCTTGAAAGATCTGCTGCTTTAAGCAAGCCTGTAAGCAAAACAAAAGAGGCCGGAATAAACAATCAGACATCCAGAGAGAGAGCTGCATAGATAGATTATGTGACATTTGGCCACAGTCAGTTCATTACATAGAATTTCCTATTATGATTCACTGAAGCTTGTTATTCAGAGGTTTTGGAAAAACAGTCTGCAGGGCAAAAACCAAAGGCCTCACATCTGTTCAACAATAGGTCATGATTCCCTCCTCTGTGTGGATGTTCGACCTTTTCAGCCCCACAGAAGCAAAGACACTGCCTCACTGAAATGCACAGTCACAGGGTAATAACAGCCATTAATTCATACTGCACACTAATGTTCATCTGCAGGCAGTTTGAAATGTCCTCTCTGCATACCTTACACTAATGGCTTAGGCACTCAACATGTGCACATGTTAATAAAATGACAATTTGAAAATATTTAACCTCCAGCAGGATGATAAAATTTGGCCATTACATCCACATTTTTGCACCGTGTGCATCAATGATAGCTGCTGTTGGGTCGAAAACTGCTTGTTGGAAAAAAAAAATGCTTGTGCAATATCAGCATGAACGAGCTGGTCTGTTAAGTTTCTGCCTCATTAATCAACAAACAGGCAGGGACTGAAAAACACAGGAAAAGGCCACCACAGTGATTTCTGGACACCTGCTATGATGAGGTAGATGCAATTTGATCGGTGCATGCATGTCCAACAAATTTTATTTAGATGGTTTCAAAAAGTTGGGCCTCAATAATCTGTCTTTCTGTCCATCATTTGCTTCATTTGGTCTACTTCAAACTTGGTGGATTTGTTGACGAGCATTCTGAGAAGTGCAAGTTGGACTGACGAGTGCTAACTGCGATATCACAAAAGTCCAGTTTAAAATAAATGGAGGGTTTGGGTTGAGATCTCGTGAACCACTCGTAAAAAACTACACAGAGGACACAGCAGTGCCCAGGATCCTCAGCAACAAACAGATGAGGGGTCATTGGCATAAATGAAGGACAAAAAAGCAGATTTCTGAAATGATATGTAGGATAAAGCCTGTTGAAGAGAAAAGGTATTTATTATCATATGTATTAACATCTGTAAGTGTCATCTATATGTAAACGGTGCACAATTTTATTTCATTCTATTTGAGGACCCTTTACCTTTAGGTACGTATCCGGAAATGTATATGTACACATCCGCACACATGTAGACTATGAGGACAAAAGTATGCGGTCAACTGCATTGTGTTCAACCTGTTCTAGTTAAGGCTTAGCGCTTGAAGGATTTCACTGAAGTTTGTAGCTATCATCCAAGCTTATGTTTTGTAAAACGTTCTCTGAGTTCCTTGAGTCTGGAGTGAGACTAGGTTCTTCTCACCATTGATTGGATCATGTCCCAAAAGCATAGCACACTTACTCAGAGGTGAGGGTAGCAGAGCCTTGCCACCCTTTCGTCCCAACTAACAAAGCATGCACAAAAAGAGACTGATACAATCTATTACAGGGATCAGGTCTCAGCATCAATTTGTGCAAGACACAGATGAAACAGATTGGCTCCTTCAACAAAAAGAAAAGCTAGAAGAACCAAACCCTATACAAAAAGCCTTCTCCACAGAAAAGCATGTTCTGAGTTTGGAGAAATGTATGTCTGTTTAGAGCCCTGACCTCAACGTCATTAAAACTGCTTTGAGATGTAATGAAACATCCACTGACATCCATTGGAAAATGTTCTATATTCACATAAAGGTAAAATGTCATGAGTGTCCACACAATTTGACCATGTAGTTTAAACTATATGTACATTTAAATATTCAAAGAGAGGATCCGTCATTTCATAACCGCCTCATGCGACCACACAGGGTGATCATGTTGTAGGAACTACACGGTGCCAGAGCCCCACTGCCTGTTAGGTTGTCACGTCTGGCAGTGAAAAAACACACATTCATACTCAGTTTCACACACATGTTCAGAATCTGTTCTCACCCTTTAATACTGCTGCTCACACAGGCTCCATAGCACATTAACCACAACATCCACCTTCACACATAAATCCCTCATACATCCCAACATGCTCCGCTAGCTTTCCATCTCCCAATCGAAAACCCCACCCCACCCCTCTGTGTGTCAGGGTAATATGAGCCAGCAACCGTAACATTGGGGTGGAGCGGAGGAGGGGGTGTTGATGTATGGTGGAACTAAAGCAACCCTGCCGATCGATAATGTAAACAGGAGCAAAGAGACGCGGTAAATAAGGTCCGACTCCTGACAGAACTGTCTACCTCAGGTGACGGAGAGAGAGAGAGGAGGAGGAGGAGGGTGAGGGAAATATCTATTAGGGGGAAGGGAGGAAAGGAGGGAGAGAGAGACAACAATGCAGGGGTGCACAGATAATGGAGGGATGAGAGGGACAAAGTAGAAGAGAGAGGGACAAATAGAAAAGGGAAAAAAGAAGGAGAAGGAGGAATAAGCGAATGAAAGAAGGGACGGAAACAAAGTGGAGGAGAGGGTAATGGGGGCGGGAGGAGAGGTGGGATGGCTGGATGAGGTAATGGTGATGGAGGGAGGGAGGGAAGAGAGTGATTACGAACAGAGAGAGTGAGCCAAAGATGGAGTGAGAGAAAGGAAGATATGGAGGGATGGAGGGGAGAGGAGATGAGGAAAAATGGAGAGAACATGGAAAAGAGGAAATGGCCCTGGTAAACAGAAAACCGAGGGCAGAAAAACAGATGACTGGTTCAGCAATGAGGACAAATCACCATGGCAATTATAGATTACAATTCAATTTTACCAGAAACCATGTATATATTTGTGTGTGTGTGTGTGTGTGTGTGTGTGTGTGTGTGTGTGTGTGTGTGTGTGGCAGTGACATTTAGCAGATGACATGTAGATGAATGACCACCAAGTGACCCACTGTTGAACCGAACCAGCACAAGACACACAGCACTGTGCACCCACACAAACACATGCACACGTACACACACACATGACTGAGTTGTGAACCCGGCCACCGCTGAGTGCACCGCGGATGCGTTGGCACGGCTGACCGGAGAGCACACACTCGCTTTGGGCTACTCGACTTTACTGGAGTTATTGGTGTAGAGTTAACACACACACACACATACACAACAAAGTAAATGATCACACAACTCACACACAAACAAGTGGACAGCAAATATGTGCCGAGCTGTAATACTATGACCACAATGTGCTCCATTCATGCTGTCCTTTCCTTAATGTCCTTCCATGCTTGACTGCACATTTGACTACAGTAATTAAGCTCATGTGTCCGCAAGTGTTTTATCTGCTCCGTGTTTTAACTAATTCACATCTTCTAATCTGCCTCCGCTGCTATTTAAAGAGTCATCTGCAGCATCCTCAGACACTATAAATAAAAATGTTGCTGCTCACCAAGTGATGAATCACAATAGTGATTCATTCTATAGCCAGTCCCATGGAGGCTCTTAAATTTGCAGTTTTAAACCCCTTGTTTTTTTCCTGATTGGCAGCCTAATAGAGGGTTTCCTCAGGCTCTCTCAGCAGCTTCAGAATTCAGATTCAGGGTATTTTAAGGTGGTATGAAGTTGTTTTGTTTTTGACCAGTGTTTGTGTTGAAGATTCAGATTGATTTTTGCATCAAAAGATTTTAATAATAAAAAAATCTCAAGAAAAATCGTCAAAAGAAATCAAATGTTCATGAAGTAAACATGTGTTATACTTTATCCTTTCAGCCGAATAAAATGATCTTATTGCTTAATCATCCTGAGCAAGCTGTCATTAAAAACTAACAAAATTCATAGTTTCTGCAAGTGTTTTGATAAATTGTCTTAAAAAACAACAGCCTCCAGCATCTAAAATAGCTGATTTTATTGGTCTTTTGAGATTGAAAAAAAACTAAATGTTTTGTTGATCATTTTGACTCAAGCAGCTCACACATTTATGTGATTCTGCCTGGAATCATCATTCAAGAGCAAACATTTCTGGAGAGAAGTCGATCAAAGATATGTGTTATTTGTTCCCAAAACACTTCTAGGAAGCAGACATATAATTCATGTCAAACTTCCCACACAATCTAGAAAAATACTTGAATGTACAATTAATATTAACAATTCACTTGGAGGACCCAGGGAATAGTCTAAACCAATCACAAAGTTGGACATGTTCTGCTCTTTTTGTGGATCCTGCTCCTGTTTCATGGGATATGAAAGAAATGATTTAGAATAAACATTTGATGATCTATGCAATAGGAGAATATTATTGTTTAATAGCCTTGTCAATTTGCAGGCTTTGATTAGAACCCTGACTTTTCTTTCTTTGTGGGTTAATGCTCTCAGACTAAGTGATTTCTCAGGGACTGCACTCTCCTTCATCAGCGAGCATCTTGAAGATGGATTGTCAGATTATTCAAAGGTTCAGAGAACTTTCTCTTACCGGTTGGTGGCGCAGACTTTCATCCCTTCACTTTTTAAGCTTAGTTTGATGCTGAAGCATCACATCATTTGGTTTTTGATAAATTAATCTGGGTGGCTGTGGCTGGTCCAGTACCCAGAATGTCGATGGTTTGATCACCTGCTCTTGAAGTGTTGCTTAGTGAGATAGTGAACCTGCTGACAGTGTATGAATGCTGTGTGATAGGATAGAGTGCTGTTGTATGAATGTGTGTGTGCATGGGGGAAGGTGACTTGTACTGTAAAGGTCTTTGAGTGGAGGATAGGAAGGGAAAATCACTGTATAAATACAGTCCATCACCATTGCATTTTATAATAATAACTGTATTTTATTGTCCAGCTCACTCTCACAGCTCTCATCGTTGTTGTCTTCAACAATAGCATGCAGATGTTTTAGAGAAAAAAAATCTTCCACTGTTCACTACCTGCCGACTGGTGTGTAGGGTGATAACTGTTGTATTAAAATCAGATTCCCTGCTTGTTCTTGCATTTCAGTCTCTGGATAATTTTTGAGCAAGTTGCCCTTTGTGATTGGTGTCAATTGAGGCTGTACTGTTTTTTCAGTTTGTAGAGTGGATCCAAACATATACCCAAGATAAACAATCATAAAAGAGCCCCAACACTTATTTGTCATTTTTATAGGCATGAAAATCCATTTGAATTGAATAAAACATTTTATTGAGTGCTGAATTGTATTGCTAACTCAGGTTATTGTTTGTCATTGTGTGAATAAGTTTTTAAAAAAATGTATCAAAGAAAGTGATGTGTTAAACATTATAAAACATTATCAGAATATTTCTTACCACATTCATCTTTAAGGAGATTTAATAACAATTTTTATTTTGATTGAAGCTGAAACCATGTTTCCTTTTTTCCCCAAGAGTTCCCTCTCTTCCAGCTTTGTATCTCAAACACTTTGTTATACAGAAAAAAACACAGTACAACAGTTTTCTGGCAGCAGGAGCTCTGGTTCACTGGCTGGGCGTAATGAGCAGATCTTGCAACGCTAACCAAATATCTTCCATTGATTGTGGTTAGGCGACAGGATTTCCTTGTCAGTGGCTACAGCTTCAACAAACAAGCCTGTAAAGGGTTTTGGGACGTCTACTGGACGCGTGAGCAGGTTTCATGGTTTTGTCATGAATTGTGAACAGGATCACCAGATTGTGTTTGAAAAAGTCTCAAAATCTGAGTTAAATCTTTCTGCCTAATGGTCTCCGATCCTCCAAGGGGTGGATTAAAGAACTTCCTCTGGCCACCTTCTGCTGTGCAATCTGCAGCTTATTAATTGTGTGTGCGAATGTGCACGTGTGTGAGTGTGAGAGAGAGAGAGATGGAGGGACGGGCTGCTTATTTAAAGTTCATCTTAATACAATCAATAATGAGACTCATATTGTTTTGAATTGTGAAAGAGAAATCTTGCCCAGGATGGTATGCCCTAACTCTGATTCTGTTCATTTTAGGATTTTCATTGGAGGTCAGACAGAGAAAGCCCTTCCCTGAGATATTTGAATTCTTCCAGTTTCTTGTCCGTTGCATGTTTGAAAGTTCATCAAAGCAGCCATGACTTTACTGGAAATTCATGGGCTCACTAAGACGTTTCCCAGACATTTTACAAGAGGGGTGGCAGAGAATAGTCCAGAAATGTTTGAAGCAACAGACTTGAACATTTGTGTTCTCACACACAGCCCCTCTCGAAAAATTCAGAAAATTTCCAGACTTCAGTGAGATTATTTGTCAGTCAAAAACCTCTCAGTCCAGAAGCTTCGCAAATCTGACTCTTAAACCAAGAAAAGGTTCACACCTTGAGATCCTGTTGGAAAGAAAAGTCTCAATACAAGATTAAATGTTTTGGTGGAATTTTTCTGTGTGTTTTGAGGCAGTGGTCCAGCTAGGTTTTTATCACACCGTTGGGATTCACGCTGAGAGCAACACGCAGAGCTTCATCAGAATGTGTGGTGGTGTTGGCTTATTCGTGAAGAGGTTGGTTAAACCCCCTCTCGACTGCAGCTAAAACGTCCACACTCACTTTCTCTTTGTTAGGTTTTCTGTCCCCCTCTTTCTCTCCCTCTCTGCCTCCAGTTTAATGCACTAAGTTCATTTATACTTTATTTATTCAGTTAGTCCGACTGTTTTCAGACAGAAAATAGTTATTGACTTAACAAAGATGCACAGTAGAAATTAATGTTTCATGTGCTGACAGAAAGACATAGATAATATAATAATGCACAAAGCAATTAGTAACCTTGAGAGACATCTTAGCTGTAAAGCTGCTGAGAGACACAAAGAAAACTCTTTCATTTTGTGCAGTAATAGACACACTCTTAAAGCATTTCTGTGAGATTCTTTTTTAAAGAGCAAGTCGAGAGAGCGTCTTTGGTGTCCTGATACATTCTCTGGCAGCCAAGCCGGAGGTCATAAGGCTAATTGGCTCACAGCTCCAAACAAACCAGCAGATTTCCCAATTTGGACACAAATCTACTTTTTTGGACAGTTAACTTTATAATTAATGACAAACACCCCAGACATTCAGGGTTTATTCCCAGATATAGATTTGAAAAATATTATTGGCACACAGTATTCCAACCAGTGCAGTGGTGCATTTATGTCTGCAGTACACGTGCTGTTAAAATGAGACATTTATTAATACCAGTGAATGAAGAATTCCTCTACTCCCACCAGATGAGTTGCATTGATGTCAAGTCTATCCCCTACTGTGTCCCCTTACACAACCTAATAAACCATACCAATGTTTTGGCAGTTTTCACACACGTTCTCACATACAGTCAATTTAGAGTCTTCAATTAACTTAGCCCCAATCTGTGTCTTTGTACAGTGGGAGAAGGTATAAAGAAAAAGTACCCAGAGAAATTACACGCAGACACAGAGAGAACATGCAAAGTCATTGTCCTGTGAGGGGCCCATTTTTGACTATTAACATACTTCCAACACTGAAATCTCTTATTGAGTAAAGGATCCAGGTTGTTTCTTGTGGCACTTTAAATTGTGATCAAGCATTGAGTTTCCTTAAACCACTCTGAGGTGTATCTACAACCTGGTCCAAGTCCATCTGTGCTAAATTGAATTTATCAGACCTTTCTTTTTAGAAAGGCACAAATCTGTGTATAGGGTCTCACAATTCAAACTGCATGTCAGAAAAGAAAACTCTCCATCGAGTCCAAGAAACTTTCTTCAGACCTCAATGTTGAAGTTGTGGTGAGGCATTGATCAGAGCCATGATATAAAAAGCTTTGAGTGTTCCCAAGAGCACAGTGGCCTTTATATTTGTGAAATGGAAGAAGTTTGGAAGCAACAGGACTCATTCTAGAGTCAGGCTTACAGCCAAACTGAATAACCGAGAACCTGTTAGAAAGACGACCATCTGGAAATCCAAGCAGTCTGTCTGGCGAACATCAGAGTCTGCTCATCACCTGGCTTATATCACCCTACTCTGCAGGATAGAGGTGGCAGCATCGTGCTTCTCAGTGGCACAGACAAGGGGAAGATGTCCAAATTTATGGAAGTATGAATGCACTCAGAGATCTTTAAAGAAACTCTCCCACAGAGTTGACCTGAGACTGGAGTGATGGCTCACGCTTTGCAACACAACAATAACACAAAGCATACGGCCAAGACAATGCCGGATTGGCTTCTGGACAAATCTCTGACTGTTCTTGAGAGGTCAAGAGAGCTCAAGACTTAAACCTCATAACCTAACTGTGAAGAGTCCTGGCATGGCAGCTCAGGCACTCACTATTCAATCTAACAGAGCTTGAGAGGATTTGGCAGGAACAATGGGATAAACTGTACAAATCCAGGTGTGCAAAGCTTCTTGAGACTTAACCAAGACGAATCTGAGCTGTAACTGCTGTGAAAGAGGCTTCTACAAAGTAATGAATCAAATTTCTGAAAGAAAGTTATTCTTTTATTAACCTAAAAACATGTTTGTGGAGTAAAAGCAAAAATGGCAACATAAGTGTACAAAAGTGCAGGAGCCTAAATTCTTTATGAAACCTTGTGCACTTGTGATTTTTCGGGCAAAGAACATGTGATGTTCATGAGAAGGTGACCTGTCTGCAAAGCTTTCAGGAGATTTAAAACATGGTAGGCAAGCGTCATCTATTGATGCACTCTATTGGGTTCAGGGTTAAAATGTATTTTTTTTAAAAACCACAAAACTAATTTTCAACAGACTCGGTGAAAGGACATAGCCTATTAGATTTCACTGCAGATATGAATTAAGGGGACATTATTTCAGTTGTTTCCTCTTGTTTGTTATAGGTTTTTTCTATATGTTAAAGGTCTGAAAGAATCAAAGAATGCAGTCCAAGCAAAGGACAGAGGCTAAATAGAGGAGCTGCAACAATCAAGAACAATATGAAGAAAGTGATGTAAATGTTAACATGTAAACCTTTAAAGTAAGAACCCAAATTAAAATGTTGAACCTGAATATGAGAGAGATTATCTGGCTACTATGAACTAGACATTCATGAAGTGTTTGGCCTTGGCGGAGGTATGAGCTATGTTTAGTTGTACTAGTTAATTAAAAGGGGGGACAACAATTAACAAGGTTGCTGTAACAAATACTGAATAAATGCTTGACTGACTGTATAAACTCAGGTTACAGTATATTTCACTTAATTTATCATCTCTCTCTCTCTCTGCAGATGTGATCCACACTGTGGGGCCGATTGCTCAAGGAGGAGTTGGAGAGGAGGAGAGGAAAGCTCTGAGGTCATGCTACAAGAACAGCCTGGAAACAGCCACTGAAAATGGTGCACGTTCTTTGGTAAGAAAGGCAGGATGAGATGAAGGGATGACAGAGTGACAATGAGTGAGAGCAGAAACCTGAGAGATTACTTTAAAAAGAGAAGGACGGACACTGGTGAAGACAGGGGACAAGGACAGTGTGACAAGATCCTACAGTTTTAACAGAAATCTGAGAGCTGAGAAGGAAGAGTCAAGATTTTTCTAACTACACACAAACTGTGTTAACTCGTCTGAAGTTTTATGAAACGCATCACGCATGAGGTTTCACAGCAGAGTGTTAAAGTCAAAGACAAACACTATAGCAACGCGAAAATAACTTCAGGGGTGTGGAAGAAGAAAGGACTAATACAGTATGTGGGAAGAGAGAGAATGAATAATTCAATGTTCTCACATCAACAGCAGAATTCAAAGCAAAATTTAATGTTTACTAATTGCAAACAATTAGTATTTTTGCAAC
Source organism: Paralichthys olivaceus (assembly GCF_024713975.1). Lineage (NCBI taxonomy): Eukaryota > Metazoa > Chordata > Actinopteri > Pleuronectiformes > Paralichthyidae > Paralichthys > Paralichthys olivaceus. The sequence goes on from NC_091101.1 coordinate 13,474,442, forward strand.
AAGTTAACGTAAAGTTCTTGTACATTCCTAATTTTTGCCTTCTTATAATATTATAGATTTTGGAACAATGTATCAAGAGGCATGCTGACAATACTGTGATATCATCATTGCTCTATCTATCTAATATTTCCAGATTATTCCAATAATTCTGTCTGTCTGTATATATGTATGTATGTGAAATACATATCTCAAGAACCATTTGTCTCATCAGCTTCACACTTGGCATGTGTATTGTTAAGGGCCTGCTTTAAAAATGTGATTATGTTCAATATTAATTAACTTTAAGCAAACAGCCACCCAGCGCTATGTAGCAGCAGCAGCTGTGACGTCGATCAGTTCACGACAACAGGCGCGATCACGACAATGGGTAACCCCAGTTCGGGGTTCTGCTCACAGATCGAGTTTCACTGAACTTTGCCGCTGAACAGCTCTTTGTGCTGCAGCGGTGGAGAAGCTTAATGGTTCTGCAGAGACTTGTTGCAGCTCAATTACTGCAGGTCATTTTTACAGTTTTAGAAAGAGAGCTGGAACCAGCAGCACCACAGACCAAGCAACAGCCCATTCCAAACTGGCAGGAATGAGCACTGCACAAGATTTTAGAAACAGATGTTACTGTCGATTAAAATCAAAACTGCAACCGTACGAGCAAATAAAGTCGGCTCATATCGGATTTATTTATATTGTACATTATTAAATAACAGGAGAAATAAGACATTCATTGTGCTGAAGGCAAACAGACACGTCAGCCAAACATCTTGATATATTTTCCCTTATTTAACCCAGCAACACTGTTGTGTTTGTTTTTTTATAATAACCCCCTCAAGCCTTTTGTTACTGGTTCACCTCTATCGATTTCTAAGTTTACCTTCTCTTATTGAAGAACTTGTGAGTCATATCTGCTCTCACCCTGACATGCCAGCTTCACATTCTGGTCAAAAGAACAGTTCTTGAAACACAGAGAGCATCCTGGCATCTGCTCACATCCTCCCATGTTTGACAGCAGGTTGAGAATCTGCCAGACTTGATTTATTTTGAAGACTCCTGGTTGCATGACTCAACTCTTTGCCAGGGATGTGGCATGAACCTGCCTGATATGGATTTCAATGACTTAAAGTTACAGTTGTTAGATTTATATTATTCAAATGCTCATGTTGATGCTGTTAATCCGTTGTGTCTGTTTACATTCTGTAACTGCCTCTCTATTTGGTTGTTTTTATTGTTACTGTTGTACTGTCTTTCCTGAGCAGGGTTTAAATTACCACCACACACACGGGATTCACAGGAAACCATTCATGTCTGTACTTAAGTGTTACTGTTTGGAATTTTATGTAATTGATCCAAACCTCCTAATCTCCTGATGGCTCCCCTGGACAGTATCAGAGGGGTCTTAAGTTACTGCTAATGCAAACTGAACATCACTCCTGCTGCTGCTTCAGACTAAAGGATAGATTCATTTTTTCTTCTAGATAATCCCCTTATGCTCTTTGAGAAAGTTATTTCTATATGTACTGTTGTTCCTGCTGACTCTGCCGATAGTAACAAAAACAACTGGAACTAAAGACACTGTTATTTTGAAAACACACTCACCTGTTACTTCTGAAATCTAATGTTGAAGAAAAATCCTTGATGCATCCTTTTGTCCAGGTCCACATTAAAATGTAATGGGTTGTTTCTTAACCCATGTGCCACATTTCATGGAAATCCTGTCAGTAGTTCCTGACAGACAAATGGAAAAAATAGGTGAAAATACAACTTTCTTGGTGGAAGAAATAGCATAGATATAAACGTAAAGATTACAGCTTGACCTATTTGTTACTAAAATATACTAACATACAGTCAATAAGTGATTGTTTCCTCTATGTTAGTCAGCATGGGAACAGGATAACCAACAATTTGGACTCTAAGTTCATGTGAAAATCAGAAGATGTCAGTCAGGACATCATCAAAGATCCAGCAGTGTGATTTCTCTCTCTCTCTCTCTCTCTCTCTCTCTCTTGGTGGGTGGGTGTGTGTGTATGTGTGTATGGGTGTGTATGTGTGTGTGTATGTGTGTATGGCTGTGTGTGTGTGTGTGTGTGTGTGTGTGTGTGAGTGAGGGAGGGAGTGAGGGAGGGAGGGAGGGAGGGCGGTTATGTAATCAGCAACAGACTCTAACCACTTTGTTTGCCATCTTTTCTCTGCAGGCCTTCCCCTGCATCTCCACTGGAATCTACGGTCAGTGTGTGTGTGTGTGTGTGTGTGTGTGTGTGTGTGTGTGTGTGTGTTTGTGCGTGCATGCATGTTTAAATGTGTGTCTCATCCTCAGACCAGAACAAATGCAATGCAATAAATGACATTTTCATCTAGTGTGTATGAGTGTGTGCTTATTGGTCACTCAGGGCTTTAAACTCAAACTTGAGTTTTTTGTGTGACACAGAAAATCAATTTTGGTCAAACAACAGTATATCTGTGTGTCTGTGTTTATGCGCTGTTCACACTGGCTGTGTTTTCCGTTGAGTGCTTCTTTCCAGTATCAGTGTTTCTGTTTAGCCAGAGTGCTGAGCCGCCCGGTGCTACTTGTCACGTTATCTCCTGCAGCCCAGAGGTGGTTCTCTGATTAAGGCCCTGGATTAAGACTGGCAGATTAAGATAGATTAGACCAGAGATAGTGTCAGATTGACTGTAATCCCCCTTCACACTGGCAGGAGAGAGAATTAAGAATGATGCTTAAGCACTCCCCAGGGTGGGCCTGTTGACGACACACTCTTCCACAGCTTGAAACAGGAAAAGGCCAAAGTTGTTATCGACTCAGTGAGTTTCCTATGTCTTCCTGTTGTAACTGTGAATTTCTCTTTCTTTCCTCTGGAGTGTTTTGTTGCGGTAAGAAAAATTAGAGCGTAACAAAAGGTTATCTCATTTAAAATCAATAAAAACTACTTAACAAAGCTCATGTGACTACACCACCTAACGGAACAAGACAAAACAAAAATAAGAAAAATAACATAAAAATAAAATGTTAAAACAAACAACATCCGTTAAGACCAGTTAAAAATCATGTATTGAAAGGCTTTCCTATAAAAATATGTTTTGAACAATGATTTTTAAAGCAGGCTAAGTCAGGAAATCTTCTCCAGAGTTTCAGAGCCTCAGGTCCTGATGGCGACATTATGGTCACCTTTAGTTACAGCTTTGATTTAGGACCTACAAGCAAGTGTTGGTTGGACGATCTTAAATTACGGCTTGAAGCATATCAGGAGCTAAGAGCTCTATAAAATAACAGGGGGCCTGAACTGGCTGATCTTCAAAAGTTATTCAAAGAATCTTAGAATCAATTCTAAATTTAACTGGCAACTAATGAATTAAGTTATGGGCCCCAAGCTTGGTGTTGGTTAAAATATGAGCGGCAGCTTTCTGCATCAGATGTAAGTTATACAGAATGTGTCTGCAGCTGTGCTCATCACAGTTTCACCTGCTTTGGGATGTGATGAAATTGAGAAAAAAGGAATCTGTGGTGCCAAAAAGGCTTCCAGCCAGTCGCAGTGGTAGTTTTTGAATAATGCTACAGACGACCTGTTGTATTTAAATTGGATTTGAATCACTGAAAACCCAAATGTGTTTTGAACAAATTTAAACGTTACGAGAGAAAAAATATTTCACCAGCATTTCCCACTTCACAGACATCCAGTCATCCATCCAATGTCTAGAACAATAAGAAAAGTTCAAGTTAAGGATTTACAGCCACAGAGGCAATTACATTCCTTCCAGCTTATTAGACCTTGTTATAGTTTAGTGGGCAGACATTGGATGGGAATTATATGAGGTCACTTAATTTAATTTACTCAACTAAACAGTTAATGTGTATTGGTACGGATTTAATTTCTGACTACTTTCAGTAGAAACTTTTATTTTGATATTTATAAGTTTGAGCCTGGAAACCATCTGACCTGGTTGTACCAATTGTTACCAATTATCTAATGTTAATTTACAATGTCCGTGTGTGCTACATCACAGATTCATTAATCTTGTTCTGTGAGCATTAATGACAACCCTTGGAAAATAAAAAAATAATAATTTAAAGGTTCCAGATCCAATTGCAAATATGTTTTGATACCAAACTAGAAAAAATGTGTTCATGTCATTGTAGATGATCAGTGTGGATGGTGTGAGTACAATTTGCAGTTGTGTTACACATGGATCATTAAAACTGTTTGGTTAAAACTGAGTAAAGATCATGGTTTTGATCAAATATTTAAAAAGTAAATATGTCCTGTCTCATGCCTGGAGTCACTGTTGACTTTTTAATATTAAAAGAAGACCATGATCTTTCCTTAACTAGCAGGTGATTTGAACTAACTGAACATAAAAACCACACAACTTACTTTAGCAGCCAGTTGTGGATATTGTAGTAAAACAAAATGAAATATGATGATGCATTACACAATATTGGAATTTATCAAGTTTACAAATTCATTTCTTTAGAACATTTCCTTATTATGTTCTTATGAAGAGTTGATGTTGTTGCTGTTGTTGAAAGTCAATGAATGTAGTTAGTGGAAAAATTCACAAATTCTAGTACTTATTGTTCAAGCAAACTTTATTGGTTGAAATATAAATCACAGAAAGACAAACTTTTTTCTGCATCAACCTTCCCAAATCTCGTGTAGCGTGAAAAGTACATGTGTTTACACATAAACGATACACTGTTCAGTGCAAGTTCTCACCCCTGTGTATTCCTCTGTGTTCTGATGTTGAACCCTCTGTTTTGATGTATGGAATAATTACTGTATAATCCCCCAGCGTGTTTGTTAAGGCCGAACACTTTGCACCAGATGATGAATTTTCTCTGCCTTTGTGTTGTGTTGCTTTTCCAACAGTAGGGATCATTTTCTAGCAGCGAAAGGTCTCCTCAGCTGAGTGAATTAATGAGGAAACACTGTAGTTTTTCTCCATCTGTCTGCTCGTAACCAACAAGTGTGTTATGTCTGCATCTTGCCCGAATAGGCAAGTTGAGATGAAAGGAAGCGAGAAAACACAAGTGTTAGAATAATGAAAGGAAGAACTGAGACCTGTATGGAAAAAGAAAACAGTGCATAAGACCGAATGCAAACAGACGGATCTGTCACTGCATCTGTTCCATCGTGTGTATATTTTGATGTTGTGTGTGTGTCCCTGTAGGATATCCACCCGAACAGGCTGTGCACGAGGCGTTAGCAACTGTGAGGGAGTACCTGGATGCACATCATGACAAGGTGCGTACACGTGTGTGTGTGCGCGTCTGTGTGCTTGTGTCTGCATGATTGGTAAATTTTCCCTACCATTTCCTCCAGGTATTTTTCTTTTCACAGCTGTTGTTTTTGTTTTCTGGTGAGGGCAAGGAGAAGGATGAATTGAGAGATGCAGTGACACACACAGACACACCTAAACATACATTTAAACACACACTCCCAAGTTCTGTCTCTCATGCTCATGGCAAAGTCTGCGTTTTAATTAGCTCCTTGCGGGACAAACACACACACACACGCACACACTTTCTCTCTGGAGAAACGGCGAGCAAAGAAAAGACAAAATGATGGAATAGATGACTGGAGGGGAGGGACAGAGGGGAAGGAGGGGGCTGATGGGAGATTGGAACAAAGAAGAAAGTTTCCAATCAGTCGTTTACATGCTCTAAACTCTCCTCCCTCTCGTCTGAGGTCTCCTCCCACTGCTCTTTTCAATCTTTCTCTCTCTCTGTAAGCACCGGGCTCTATCACCAGAGAGGGTGTTGACGATGTTATTGTTAACGCTGGCGTCTCCAGAGCTTCTGCAGCGATGCCAGTTGACTGATGCAATCTCTGAGCTCAATAAACGAACATTAAACATTACATAATTTACCATAGAGTACAACAGTCAACAAGCCTTAAACGACTGAAAATAAGACAAGAATGCCAAATCAACGAGACGTTTATTTACGTTCGGCTCAGAAATAGCTCCACTGTGTGTTTTCTTTATTGGGGAAAAAGTTTTATTGTAAACAAATGAGATTGTGAGACCTACTTCATTTGCATGCATATATAATAAGACTGTTCACCAGAGGAAATTGCGTTTGCACTTGAATTGAACTGCTTCAGTTTTACAATTTTTTTAACAATGTGTTTTGTTGGGCTCGCTCTGGCTTGGAGAGCTGTAATGTAGAAAATGAAATTGAAAATGGCAGAAACACTAAGGCACAAAATGGACTGAAGGAGGGGCAATGTGCCAACAAGCTCCATCAAGTGGAATAAAAACACAATCATTTATTCATAAAACACAAACAAGGCTGTTACAAAAGGCTGCAAGAAAGTAATAACCAAGACAGCTCCAAGAGATTCAAAGGTATATTTTTCATATTGGAGTCAGAGTTGACCAGAAATAGGATGTTTGAGATTTTAGAAAACAGTTTCACATTAAATAAAATCCCAATGCTCAGTTTGTACCGTAGCTGTACTATAAACCGTATATAATGATGAACAACGCTTCTCTACTTCATCCCACTATCCAGAAGTGGAGCCAAATAACCTTCATTTGAATGCTGCCACCTTGTGGCAATGACTTCATTTGGAGCCAGTGTCTGCATTGTAGTGATCAGGGATGACCCTGTAGTAGCGAGGTCATGCCGATACCTACGCTCGACCAATCAGGAGTCAGTCTCACCTCTCTTTATAGCATCAAATAACTAATTGAAACCCAACTTATCGGATAGATAAACAAGAAACACACATGAGTGTTTGGTCCATGTCCCCTCCACCAACATGGATGAGGCCTGGTTTATGACCTCTACTGCCACCAGCCACCAGGGGGCAATTAAGATGTTTTGGCTTCACTTTTGGAGAGATGTTCTGTCGTCCATCTTTATATGGAGTCTATGAGGTGTTCATGCAAGCTTCTTCAGCTCTGTAATGAACACACTGTTGCATTAAACATACATCACAAAAATTTGGCACTACCTCCAAAACTCTTGGTCAGTAATTTCTGTAAGAGACAGGAATATTTACAGCCTCTGTGCATTCACGTAAAGACAGCCAGTCGTGGGGGAGCACATTACATTCACTTGAGGTTGTTACTAGATTTACCATCTCCAGGGTCCATGTTGCAACAGTGTCAAAATGAGCTCCCTGCTGCTGCCATTTTCTGGGGGCCATTTTGCATCTTCCCTCATAAGCATTTCCCTTAATTTGAATGAGGAAGGCTGCAAAATGGCACAAATGGGGGCAAGTTGCTGTGGGGGTTAGAAATTCCAAACCATAGCCGAGGGGATGCAGTTACTTACTGCACATTTCCATATCTTCCCTTTTAGCCTCCCTTCAAATCCTGGCAAGTGATCGTAATTGTGCAACAAGCTGGGACTGAAAAACCCGGGCTGCGGGCAAGCAGGCTGCTGAAATGTCTTTGAAAGCAATGAGACCTTAACTCCCACGCCAGGCAGAAAGTAATAGAAACAGCCTGGTTATAAATTGTACTACCTTGCCCAGAACGGAAAATCTTTGTAGAGACATCATGGTGGTAATAATGTTTGTCAGAGTCTGAGAAATAAGAGAACATGTTGGAGCTTATGTCCCTGGATGCATTATTTTACTGTAGCTGCTGTAGCTTTAATCATCTGACATATATTGTTATGTACTGTACTGAATGTCCACATATACAGAGCATAATGTAAATATTATAGACTAGAGAGCCAGGATCTAAAGAACACAAGAGCATAAAGATTGTTTATTGTCATAAAGTAGCTGCACTCACTCGACCAGTGTCAAGTGTGTGTGTTTGTGCGTGTGAGCGTGCGAGTGTGCGTGTGAGCGTGCGTGTGAGCGTGCGTGTGAGCGTGTGTGTTCACAGTGGTGGACAGGGTTTGATGCCATGGCTCTGGATTGAGTCAACTCCTGTTTGTTTCTCACACACTAATGAAATAGATTGAGGACCTTGTGCCAAATGCACACAAATGGCATGACACACATCCATTGACACACACTCTAATACAGTGCAAGTACTTATAGATCTACACTGAACTCCTTCCTTTCTCTAATCTCTTATTCATTTTGTCCACCCCCACCTCTCTTTCTCTCACCCTCACACACAAATACACCCTACAGCTCTCTGTCCCCAGCGCTCAGTGTAGTAAACACTGTCTTGTTGCATGATTATAATAGGGAGCTAATAGGGGAGCAATGGACTGATGCATTAGCTGCATCGTCCTGGTATCACTGCCACACAATGTCACTTTTACATTGTTGTTTCCTTGTAGTAAAGTGTCACTCTGTGTGTGTGTGTTTGTGCGTATGTGTGTGTCTGTGTTCAGCTGGACAGAGTCATCTTCTGTGTGTTTTTGCCGACGGATAAGGAGCTGTATCTGAAGAACCTCCCGCTCTACTTCCCTGCTGGTGAGTTTTCTTTCTCTCTCTCGCACACATGCACTATGGGATACACACACAAATACACACACACACACACACACACACACCCATATACAGTGAGAACAGCTCAGCCAAGCCCAGCTCAATTTCACTGCACACACTTATAGAGACCCATTCACAAACATGCACAAAGGGTACAAGGTCTTACCAAATATAATACACATATGTACAAATATATACACAAATACACAAATGCACACACACGTGATTTAGAGATACAACATTGACATACAGTACATGTGATGCATATTTGCTGTTTACTGGAATGGTCTCTCCCTTAGCTGACAATCTGAGAAACGGCCTCATTACTTCAATCATGAATTATTATATTTTATTATTTATTTGTTCATTCAGTCAGTTTAATTCTTCAGAGCACAGATTGCAGTGATTAATATGTCTTTGAGTCAAACATTTGTTCTTGTGAGTTAACACACGATGACAAATGTAAATCTGCGCCACACACACTAGCTCATGTAAATTATGCTGTGGAATGTTTCATTCAGAGACATACAGGAAATAATCTACAAATCTATTTCTATCTTTTTTGAGTTATTGCACCACTAAAATGTATTATTTCTTACCCGTCTTCTCTGACATTTACAGGAATTCCCAATTAGGGTGTGCAAAAAAAGTATATCCACATGCAGCTGAAGGGACTTAAAAAAATTAAATAATAATGATAAAATATTCATTATATACAGTCGTCTGTTTGTGATCTAAACATTTATTTGTTATTATTATCATATTATATGTAAGCAAACTCATGTCAGTTCAGTTAAGAGCTGGGTGCAGTATATTGATAGTCTAGATTAAAAAATCTGTCTGCACCTTTTACTACTCATTAAATAACTTTTGTTACCAGTGGGACCAACTCTGATTTACATGTAGCCTTTGTAAACCAACATGGATGCAATCAGATTTGTGGTCTGGCAAAAAGAGAGATGTACACAGATGAGCCAAAAAGAAGAAGTCTCGCCCCAGACACTGTATATTAAGGTGGATGACGTGGGGGCTCAACAAAAGTGAACCAAAACTATCTTGGTCATCCAGGGCTCATTTTTCTGGTAAGTTTGGGTTTAATTAGTAAGGAGTGAAACATGACTGGCAGCTGAGTCAGCAGGACCTCTATTCTGTGGCTCCATCCCTCGCTCTGATATCATTGTTGCAAGATGGCAGCATTTGTATCAGGCATATTTTGGCTTCATTTCTGGATAGTTGGAGGAAATGTGTTGTCTATCCTTGTAAGTGTATGGCCCTCACTCTCAGATGAAGTAAATAACGGTGGGTATCTTGTAACAACGTTGCATAGTCTGGGAAATATTAGACTGTAAGTGAATGATCAGTTCTTACAGTCTGTGTTGGATGCAGAAGAGATGGGCAGGTGTAAAGACCTGAGCGACTCTGACACCTCACATATTACAGGACTTGTAGGATGTAGTTGCTAACATCCTCATGCCAGATACAACACAGCACCTTCAACCTTCAGAGGTGTAGCTGAGTCCATGCCTTGGCAGGTCGAAGCTGTTCTGGCAGCACATAGAGGACCAGCAGCATATTAGGCAGGTGGTCTTAATGTTTTGGCTCATCAGTGTATACTGAACATATGTGGCTCAGTGTAAATGACATTACAGCTGGATTTTATCAGTATATCAGACACCTGATGGGAAAAATGTAAAAACTGCGTGGAGCAAACTGAGGGAATCTGCACACAGTCACCACACTCAGCTGTTTTCCTTATCACCTCACTCTCGGGACTAAGGCAAGAAAAATGTTTCCCAAGACACTGAACTATTCTTTACTGTAAACTGTACGTTTTCAGACATGCACTGAAGTGTGGACATTTTCCTGAAATGATCGATGGGCCGTCTGTTACCGCAGACTTTTCCTACCAGCACCCTATTAAATGTTTGCATGAGCCCATGTGAGAATACAGCAGGAAAATATACAGAAAATCCACAGCGAGTGAGTAGGTGTGTTGATGGCGTTTCTAATGCACAGCGAACGTAAAACTGGAAAAATACAAATATCTCAGGATGCAGAGGAGGTGCCATACACATAGAAGATGACAGCAAAGGTGTCAACTTGGAACGACCACATGATTCGAGAGCTTTTACCGGTAAACAAGAACATGTGATTTCCACGGCTGAATTCCCACATCATGTCCTGCCTCCTGCATTTTCTACTCAGACGCCACATTTCCCTGCTGTTGTGAATGTGTCAGACAATCTTCTGCTGCATTTTCATGTCTGAAAATGACTCTGAATGACTCTGTCTGGACCTTTTATTAAGCATCAGCCGTTTGCTTTATTTTCAAGTTGAAAAATTGATTCTGACCAGTCATCTGTGTTTTGCTTTCGTTTCTGTGTCCACCCTTCAGCCTGACCAAGGGCAGCAGCTTATTGTTCAGGTAACTGATTGATTGATTGATTGATTGATTGATTGATTGAGAGAAATAACTACATTTAGTCTGATAGTAGATGGACAGCTTAACTCCTGTGTGAAATATAAAGGCGTCACAGAGAGAAACTCTGAAACATTATGGGGGAAAAAAAATTAAAAACCTTTTTTGCATTCTGTGCATTCTAAATGGACACCATTGGCCTCAAGCTAGTTCACAAACTTCTGCTGTGGATGAAAATTTTCAAATCTTTTTCCTCTGAGGTTGAAAAGTTTCTGGTTTAAATTGGGAAAATAAGTGACAGCCAAAATGTAAAGCCTCACAGCGTCTTGGCTCCATCTGTGCGTCTTGTCTCACCTACTTCTCAAAATGGACTAAAGTGAAAGTAGTGTGCCATCATTGCAGATTGATCTGTGTGGTTAAATGAAGTTTGGTAAATACGTAAATTTTAATGTTGGCTTGAGCTGTGACATGATGACTTCACCCATTTGTTTTGATTACATTGGTGATTGATAGTGTTATAATGCTAAGCAGTCTGGGCTCCTGAGCCTGATCAGTCATTCACTCAATTATTCAAATTAAGCATTGGTATTACAACTGCAGACCATAACCTCTAATGTCTCGCTTTACCACTGCTATAAATCAAACTCACCTCTCGCCTCAGAACAGTTTGAGAGATGGCATCTCAAGCAGCTTTCTGCTTTCATAGAACTGCTTTTCATCTGCTGCTGCAGAAATAAATGTTCAGAAAGCTGCTGAGGAGAAATCTGACAAATGCTTAGTTTTGTGTGGCTGCATCTCATTTGATCAGAAAATTACATTTCATTTAGACTAGAATAAGTGCCTTTACCACCTGCCTCTGTCAGTTCTAATGACTGTACCATGCAACCATCGAGCAATTTGTATGATGCCTCCCCGTCCTCAACCAAAAATACCATCCCCTTAAACAACCAGGGGATGGTATTTTTGATTTTTAATTGACCATCAGCAGCGCTGGTAGAATTTCTACCTGTGTCGTTGGTCGTTAAAAAGATTTTACCATCTTCGGCAGGCAGACAGGATTTAGCATAAACTAAGTAAATACCACTTTCACTGTGCACGTTCATGCAACAAGCATTCAGTTCTCTCCTGCAGGAGTGTTGTCCCAGATCAGCTCCAAAAGTTAGTCATCTGAAATTCGAAATTCCATCCCTGCATTATTATTTTACACACACACACACACCATTCCCCACCTTGGTAAAAATGATCAAATCGCCTCCTGGTTACAATGATCAGGCTTAGTTTTAGTAACTCCAGTCTCCAGCATTAAATAATACATTCATGAAATGAGAAAAAAATATTTTGAACAAAGATGAAAACAGACAAACCTTAATTCGCTCTACTGACGACAACAACAACAACAACAACAGAAGTGATCACAGTGAAGCAGGGTTGAGCCGGAAACCAAAGGAAGGAGCGTGGTGTTTAATTTTAAATGGAAGGAGAAATTTCATGGGCTCAGTGGCAGTAAAGTCAATACAACAGAGAGATGCCCCCAGGGCTAGAATATATCACTCAGAACAAAATTAATATGCATGCTGCTCAACAGATACATATATAAAGAAGCAGTATAAAGCAGCAGCAGCAGACAGTTTCACACGGTAAAACATATAAGACAAAAACAAACCATAAACTGAGAATCAAAAATATTTCACTTACATGAAACAGACGAGGAGTTGGAGAAGAGTGAGACAGAGAAGAGGAGCTTCATGTTAAAAATAAGAGCAGAATCCAAACAACTTTGAAGCCGTATCTCTCGCATGAGCTTTAAACTCACTGGGGTACGAGTCTTGATATTTTTATCTTTTTGGGGATTTAGGAAGGAATTCTGTCTTATTTCAATGCAGGCCTCAGGCAAGATCAGTCGCTAACACTAACAGCATCTCAAACTGTGATGCCCTTATAATTTAAATACAGTATGTAGGGAGATTAATGGGACGGGTTTTGTTGATTACAATGAAACAAGGATGAAGAGAAAGCACCAACCCACAGTAACACACAGTAGAATGTGCAACTGTGAGTCTGAGTTCAACAGTTTGCAACAAACTGTTTTACACAGAACCTCAGTGTTTGGAAAAGTAAATTAACATTCACATACAAGTAAAGATTTTTATTTAGCTTCAAAGAAGAGATAGTTTCAATGTAATGTAAAATGTGTGATTGTCTGAAGGATGTAGTTTAAAAAGTCTGCCATCGATCCAGTCCCCAAAATATGATCTCACTGAGAGGTGAAAAAAACAGAATGCCAGAAGTTAGACAAACGTTAAGATCTTCATCACTTAGAGATGCAATGATTTACATGCGTGTACATGATATTACAATAATGATATTGTGATTTAATCAGAAAATTTCTTATAAACAATATTTACGACATAAGCAGCAGCGAGAACCTGTGCTCGCTGGAGTTCCTCCCTCTGAATCCAGCCGATAGCCTCGCTGTCGACCATCACCACACAATCTCCACTAAAGAGGCAGCTCCTCCAGGTCTGTGTGTTCTTCCTTCACATGTTTTGGTGCTGATGAGCCAACAGATGAAGTGTTAATTGTGAAATGATAAGAAAGTATTATTCAACAAGATGCTCAACATTCCTCATTTTAACTTAAGACTTCCCCCCTGTAAAATGACACACTTATTTCTGATATTATGATATTATTCTCAAACTTTTATGACTTTATTCTCGTAATATAAAGATCTTATTACCTAAGCCAAGCAGGTTATGAATGGATTACCATAAAACTTGGTGGAAGGATGTGGTATGGGTCAGGAAAAAAGAGATAACATTTTTGTGCAATCCTAACTTTTCACTTTCTTTTACATTTCCTCCAGTCTCCCGGATAATTATCAGACACTTCAAGGGAAGTGATGTCTATCAGTGTGAGAAATTTGGTGCAGCTTGATTGAACTGAAGTGGACTGTTGGGCCTTGGTGCGACTTTATTCTTAAAATATCATTTTTTTTTTCCATTTAAGTGGCCCTGATATTAAGTCGTACACTGTGGTCTGCATACTGACTAGACAAAGAAAAAAACCCACTGATAAATCCACTGTAGCAGTGGAACTAAATGGAAAAAAGCTGAGGCAAAGTTGGCAACTTGCTGATGTTTCAGCTTAAGTGATATTTCTCTCATGAGTTTGTTGAGAAACAAAGTGAGAATTACACTTGAAAACCAGATTCTAAAGAAGAGTTGATGTTGTTTTCTTCCATGTTTGCCACAATGACTTTATGAGGTCATAATAAATCAGTTTGTGTTTACAGCTTGTTTCTCAAAGCTATAATATTCAACTAATGCTGCTGTTCAGGCTCATGCATAACATTAGCTTGATTTCATGCTCAGTTTGTGAAGTTATTTTATGTCATAAATAACAATGAACCACCCAGCGTTAGAGGTGGTTGGTCAGTTTTCTTACAAAGTGTCATGTGCAAGCATGAATCAGCACTTTTAATCTCTGCACTGGGTTATTTGACTAATAAGAGATTGTTTTCCACAGAAGCAGGTGTGTCACTTTAAAAACCAAAAGTCGATGCTAGCTCACGGTGTCTTTCTCGTCTAATGGACGTGCAGCAGATTTTGTAGCAGCAGTGAGTGAGCAGTAGCGGTGCTTGGCTGGTAGATGGACCGGAACTGTCTGTCTGTGTGACAGAGCTGCTGCAGGCGGGCCTCCAAGTCGCCGCTATAAACCTTCTGTGTCTCCAACACCTGGCACTACACTACACTGGCTGACGGATTGATGTGTGTGTGTGTGCGTGCGTGTTTTTGCATGTTTTGAAAAGTGTCTTCAGCCATATTGGACTGGGGGTGACTATTCCTCACTAACAGATCCCTCTGAAGCAACCAGGTGCTCCAGTAGCCAGACTGTTATTAACCAAGGTGAAATGCTCTCTCCCCTTGTTTTTTACTTTTCATCCTCTCTCTCTCTCTCAGCTCCCACAGAAGCCTCTGTCAAGAGTAAACTCTGAGAGTGGATTTGTCAGATTTTGTTGCCGTGGATACACACCGCTACGCTCGACATCCAGATTCCTCTTCCTCGCTGTTGACGCATTTCAAGACCTTCCTCAGCTGGAAGACAACTGCTAAATGGTTGATTGTTGATTTTGAAGCTTAATGTCACCGTGTTAAGTGCACATCAGCCTCTCTGCAGATGTTGATTCAGTTTTTTTCCACTAATGCTTCAGGTAGTGTCGAAATGAGAGGTTTGAAATGATGCTGATGAGTGGGACTGTGTTCCCTCAGCTGAACTCTTAACTTGACCCTTATTCTCTGTGACCAGTTGCTTTGCAGCAGGTTTACAAGCTGAGTCCTATGCCATGTTTGCTTTTTGAATATTGGGATTTCACTGTGAGTGCATCTGACAAAAGCTTATTAAAATGAATTCCACTGGCTTCTGGTGTGTGAGAATTGATTATTTCTCGAGATGCATGATGTATGAATCACTGAGCTGAACGTCACAAGGGAAAACTTCACATGAAGATTTCCTTCCTTGTTTCTTCATGTCTGTATGTGAAGGGGAAAGAAAGACTGTGATTTTCTGTCAGCAGGGGTGAAAAAGCACATTTAATCCAGGACTGATTATAATTCAGTACAATTTTATTTCTATTTTATGCTTCTCTTATACTTCTACTTATAATTTGGAGGATTGTATCTACCTGACCACTATAGGTACTATTTACTTTGAAGATTGAGATTTTACACACAAAACATATGCTTCTGCAAATAATACCCAGTGTTAGCATCAGTAAGACTGGGTCTATTTAGGTCTATACTTTGGTGACAAATATACTTTTATATTATGTTATATATTATATATATTTATATTATGTATTCTTTTACCATTTATATGTATGCTTGTTTTTAAATGCAGAAAGAAAGGTTCCTAATCTCTTAATGCCAAGTCTCTCTGATTTAAGTTGTTGTGGCAGACTTGCAGTTTGCTGCTTATGATTACATCTAACAGCTCTAACAGTCCAGTCCTCTCTCTGTATTAGCTTTTGATTTTGGTCCGTAGCCTTCAGGGAGATCTCCGGCTCTTTAGCTGCTAAATGCTCCACTATGTTCACCAGCTGGTCACTGTCTGTCTGCTGTTTGGTCCTGAGCAGGTTGTTTACAGCACGTTTGTTCAAGTGTTCTCGCTAAAAACAGCTGCCTGTGTAGAGTATATTGAGTAAATAATGACGTGAGGCCACACGGTGAATTTGTAATTGGACAGGATGAAATGAAAAACTCACTATAATTCTCTGTAAAGCCGAGGTGAGCTGCAGATTGAGGCGATAATTCTAAAGTGTGTCCCAGGTTTTCACATTGTCGTTTGATGCACTGTTACTGTTTATATCCTCTAAATATAATTGACTGATATTAAGTAATAATGTGAATGCAGATAATAGTATTAGTGGTACTACTATCACTTGAGTTAAGGATCTGAACACTTCTCCTGCAGGAATATCATTTTACAGTCTTTCACTTTGATAGCTTCACTTTATTTTTGGGATGACTGCAGCACCTGTTCATTTTTAACAACCGCCATCAATCCTCCCCCTTCTCCCTCTTTTTTCCTCCTCTATATCCTTATTGTCTGCATGCTGTCCAAATCCCATCCACTCCGGCTGCCTTTCTGCTTGTCACAACACACCATATGTGTGTTTATGCAGCCGCTATCATGCTTCTCCCCACAGCGCATCTGTATGACTTTTTAATTGTTTGTTGCAGGATGTAGCCGTCACATGTCGGCGGGATGCAGGCGGTGATTTGTGTGAAGCGAAATGAGTGTTTAGCGAGCCACCTTCCCGCCCCATGACTTTCATCTGCCAACAGCCATCTTTATTGATTCCAAACAATCTGCCACGGTGGCGCAGACGCACAGGGAGGAGGGAGGTGGAGAGCTAGGCCGCAGGAAGGAGAGGGGTGGTCGGGGGGGAAAACAAACTACAAAGAATATCAACAGGAAATTGGGAGAAGCCTCCTTTTTTGTATAAAAGCTTCATCTGTCACAAAGGGGATTGTCTTTTCCTCTCCTGAGCTCTTTGATTCTCTCCATGTCTGTTTTCTTCTCCCTCCCCCTCTTCCTCCTCCTCTTCCTCCTCCCACTCCTCATGTCTATTTCTTGCTTTTTTACATGACAGGAACAGTGGAAAAAAATAAACAGATGGAAGAGAGAGGGATACAGAGAGAGAGGTAGGATGTTCAAACTGAGAGAGGGGAAGAGGAGAGAAAAGGTGGGGATGAGAGGATGCAGAGCTGGCGGGAGGATGAAGGGATGGAGGGAAAAAGAGGGATGGGGAGCCTGATGAACTCATCTAAAGGCACTGTGGGTTTTTTAATAAGCAGCAGACTGTGAAGCTACTCTGACGATTCACTCTGAATAATGAGAGAGATGGGGGGAGAGAGACAGAGGATGAGAGGATGAAAAGACAACGAGACTCATTATCCTCCGACCAGTTTTCATCACTGTCCCATCAGTAATCTCTCCCTCCCTCCCTCCCTCTTTCCTCCTCTCTAAAACAGTCCACAGCTCTGTTTGAGATGACAGATGAAGACCAATTACGCTAACGGTTTAGTTAACTTGAAGGCTGATTCCCTGCCATCTTCCTGAACATACACTGATAATCCTGTTGGCCCTGGAAATTACTCGCCGCTCACAGCCCGCCAACACACCCGTGTGCGTTCGAGGGAATGTGTGTGTGCACCTCATAATACCGTCGATGGCAAAAAATGCTGTGTGCAAACGGCTGTGGAAGTGTTTGTGAGGGACAGGGTAGAAGTGTGTGTTGAAAAATGTCAGCTGCTTGTTCAGTTAACAGCATGTGAAGGGGGTGAACTCTCTGGTGTTTGATGAACAATTTATTTCAGGTTGATGTTGCTGACTTTGTTCTCTGCAGTTTAACAGGTTACTGCGTTGTCAACGTTTTCTTGGCACTTAAACATAATTGTTGTTGTTCTGCTTGAGTTTCTTCCTGCAGGGAAGATGTGGAATAAACTTTGTAAGTCTGTCCTTTACTTTACTTTATTTGGCATTTTATTCTAAGTGGCTCTTATTCACATCCTGTAATTTTCTGGTGTGGCTAAGATGCTCCTACATATAAAATGAGGGAGATTTTCTGCTTTTGCAATTTTAACTCTTTATTAAAATTGCAAAAGCAGGTTTATTGTGCTAAGCCCTCCAGATGTGTGGTTCATTATTCTGTCTCCGGTTGTGTTGTTGTAAAAGCCTGGAAAGTGCAGTTAATCACAGTGTGATAAGCCAATTTGTTTATATGCAGGTTTTGTGATGTGCATCACATAACGTGACACATATCTCTCTGAGTGCATGTGCTGGATAAATAAAGATTTCTATATGTGGGTTTTTCTTCATAATGAAAATGTGGTGCTACCTGACAGCAGCAGTTGTAATCACTTAGTGTTGGAGGATTGTCACTCTCTCATCTCTTGTCGTTGGACAAAATTTAGGGGCGAAAATAAAAGAGCGGAGAGCTGCACATAATAATAATAATTCAGATGCAGCCTTTTTATTTTAAAGATCAATGTTTTGGCACAGCTTGTCCTCTTAAGAGCTGAAATCACTGTCTACGTTTGCTGTGTTTACATTTTCATTTGATTAAGTGTCCGCAGTGAGATTTTTACTTTAAATGAAACAGTGTTGATGATGTGTTTTTGTTCCTTTCTCTTTCTTTTCTGTTTACTGCTGATAATTCCATTTTTACACTATTTCCTTTGCACTACTCTCATCCTATACACCCTCATGCCTGCATTACCCTACTATGTTGTAATGTGTACTATGTTTAGAATACTTAATATGTTGCATACTTATATAAACTTATAGTTTCTTTTCACTCTACCTATATGTTTGCACCAGGGATTCAGAGAGAAATGGTATTTCAATTCCCTCTATGTCCTGCACATTTGGCAGAATTGACATTAAAGTTGACTTTGATAATTCCACAGTGGATTGTAGAACAGTCCCCTTAATTTTTTAAAATAAATTTACTATTTACTAGTCTTTTTTGGGATCTGCAGCAAATTACAAACACTCCCTTTATATGCCCAAACCTGTTAAAGCTCCATTAATTTTTATAAATATTGTCAAGTCCTATCTCGCAATGTTTAAGAAAGTGAAAAACAATTCTTGGATCCGCTCCATGATCCAGAAAATGTAATGCAATATTCTTTGGGTTGTACCCCACCCCCCCACAAAATATCATGAAAATCAGTAGTTTTTGCTTAATCCTGTCAACTCACTTACACCATTCACTTTTATTTAACCCCCTCTGTTGGAGTAAAAGCTCTTTCACAGCAGAGCAGTGGTTATGAAGATGAGTAGATTTTCTTTTTCAATAAAAAGTGAGAACTTACTGTCTGTTAGCGAACAGGCCAAGCTATTGAGATGATGAGTTTGTTGAGTGACTGTCAGGAACCTTGTTAGCTCTGACATCTATGTTGTCCCTCTTCAATAACACAACATGGACACGCAAATATCACTTTGCTGTGTGGCTGCCACTTAAGAATAAATGTCAGCAGCAACTAAACTGTACAGTTTCTCATCACAGCAGTGAACACACATATATTCCTCATTCATGTTGTAATATTCTAACCACGTGTAAGATTTGTAGTTTTTATCCCAAGTCACCATCATGAGGACAGTTCACACTGCTACAATGTTTCCTACTCGGTGAAAAGGAAAAACAGAACCTCCCACAGTTTCTGCCCAGCTACACAAAATCCATTGTTACACTAATACAATCAATTCAGCTTATTCAAAGGAGCTAGTTTGTTTAATTGTAACAATTCACTGCAAACAGAAGAAAATCATTCAGCCTAATTGAACTACAAATATAACATCTAGGAATAATGTGAGCAAACCTCTATTTAAAAGAAATTAACTTTAACCAACATTCCTGATCCCTTCCATTCTTACAGACAGCAACAGAACATGGAAGTCATTCATATAAAGTAACTCCTTCATGTTCTCACTCAGTTAAGATGGATAATGAAAATGAGGTTTTGAATCAACTGCTTTATAAGGTGTTGTACCAGCCACATGTTTGTTATTTAAAATGCATTAAATCACATTGTAAAATGTGGATTAGGGCAAACAAAGGTAGCTCACGTTAAGCTGAATGTCATGAACTATAAAGTGGGATAGGAGTTTTATGAGCAGCACAATAAGTCTATTTTTATGTCAAGATGCAACCAACACAAAGAGAAACAGTGGCTTAAGTTTGAAATCTCTCACAGGCTTATTTAACACAGCGGCCGTGCTACCACTGCCATGTCACATTTATATGTAAATACATTGTAATGGTTGTGGTAGAGTGTAGGTGCAGTTTGCAGGCATGTGTGCGCAATCAGTGTGTATTAGTGAAATGTTGCAAGCCTTTCAAATTCTCTGCGAAAGATAATCGAGTGTCGGCAGCAAAAAGTGGGAAGAAAATAGCGGGCGGCACTCAGAGGAGATGAGGATCTGGCAGTTAGGTAAGTCGGGTGATGTGTATGGATGAGGCCATGACGGAGAGAGCGAGAGAAGAGGGAGGAGGGTGATGTTTACGGGTGGGGGGGCAGCGAGGCCAGTAAACTGCTTGTGAAATGAAAATGGCTCTTTAGCAGAATCCAGGACACTTGGGCTCTGCGCTGGATCAATGTCTCTGATTTACTGTCTGAAAGCCTGTCAGAGCGAAAGAGAGGCAGAGGAGGGGGGGTGGAGGGGGGAGGCTGGACAGAGAGAAGTTAGAGTGTAGAGGTAGAAGAGTCCTTTAATGGAAGGAGAAAGAGGAGAGACGGGGTGCGGTAGGGATGAAGAGGGAAATTGTCCGTCAGAGTGACAGTGCGAGGAGGCAGAATCAGAGGGATTGCCCCTCAAGTCCTCACGGCTGAGATACAAAATCAATCTGTCGAGGTGACGGGGAAGGGCAGCCTTGTTTTGAGCAGGGAATTGGTGCAGCCTTTTTGGGTAAAATCAATAGGGGACACATGGTGCCTCTTAAATCCTTACTATCCCACAGAGGAGATCTGTATTGACTAACAGAGGGGAGGATGTAGGCAACACACAAATCCTTAACTTGATCTGGATGGAAGGAAGGAAGGCGGGGTGGTGGGACAAAGGAGAAAGGAAAAAGGAAGGGAGGAAGGAAGGATGGAGCAAACTAAAGATCAAGGAACATGGGAGGGAGGAACAAACAAACAGGAAGGAAGGAACATCCATCCATTCCATTTGAATTTTGAACTTGATGGCACCTTAGGGATCATGAAGGTTCTTACAGTTCATCCTCAGGGGACCATGAATGTCTGTCTCACATTTCATGTTGATTTATCCAGTAGCTTTGTCTCAACCTGCTGCTGCTGCTGCTTTTACTTACTAACAGTCGGGAGCTAATCAAAGTTTTCAGGATTATTTATCCACAGGGTTTTTTATTCTCGTCCTCATAGGTCACTAAGGCGACTTGTTTTCTTAATACTTGTTGCCTCAGACTATTTATTGTTCATCTATTGAATTGTGATTCCTCGTTGTGTGTCTGTATGCGATGTGTCTCCCCTGTATCAGACTGTGTGAGTGTGTGAATACAGAGAGGAGTGTGTTGCTGTATCTCTGTCTGAGTCAGTCACACACACACTCACACAGACACAGGTGGAGGGAGCTCTGGGGCGCAGGGCGACAGGCCGGGCGTCTCGACAAGAGTGTTTTCCCGCACCCTCAGGACACAGAGAGTCTGGGTGGGCGGGGTGGGGGGTTATTTTATTTTTATTTTGAGTGTTTAATGTATTAAAAGGGGCTGGGGTAATGAATTATGATCTTTAATGCAGAAACCGATCGATACCACCCAGAGAATAAATCAGCTTTTACTGAGAGCGTCAAAGCCCCTTAATACACTGGGGGAGAGAAAGGGAGTGCATGAGGGAGGAGGAGGGAGGAGGAGGCACGACGGGAGCTGCAGGGACAAACTGTTATGAGAGGAGCGATCCTGAACGAAGCAGAGAGAGA
This sequence comes from Paralichthys olivaceus, assembly GCF_024713975.1. Classification (NCBI taxonomy): domain Eukaryota; kingdom Metazoa; phylum Chordata; class Actinopteri; order Pleuronectiformes; family Paralichthyidae; genus Paralichthys; species Paralichthys olivaceus. The sequence continues at coordinate 13,496,249 of NC_091101.1, forward strand.
GAGAGAGAGAAAGAAGAGGATGATGAAACAGAGGAGAGAAGGGAGAGATGGATGGAGGCTGGGGGGGAAGTTATAGATGAACACACTCACCTTTGGGCTAACCTCATTGAGTAAAAGCTCGCTGAAAGCACAGAGAATTTGACAGTTTTGTGAGGAGGCGAGGTTGCAGGGTCAGACACACACACATGCAGACACATACACACACACACACACTCCACTTGTTATTTTTCCACCTACTTGTATTGTGTTCCCTCTCAGTGATCCCCTCACTGATTCTGTTGCCCAGAGCAAAATATAATTAATTGAATTACACGACCACTTCTCGATCAAAGATCACCTCGCCGCTCTCTAGTCTCTGTGCCTGCCCCACCGAGGGGCCTCTGCGGGGGGAAATGCTCAACAACAATCAATGAATTACAACTTTTTATCAAACCAAAGTGAAATTTCGTGGCGTGCGCTGATTCTAAATCAGCCAGACTGCAGAGACGAGCCAGTAGGAGTTGAAAACAGCCTGATTTGGATTCACTTGATATTTGCACAGATGCAGTCACCAGAACAAAAATCGAGTGCACGTCGTCTTCATATTTCGGATGCCCAACCTGTTCAGTTAGCCCGCTAAGTGGTTTAAGTGAGGTTTTTGGTCGCTGGAGGCTCTTTAGTAAGACAGTCATTAAAATTTGATGGCTCAGGCAAGGAATGGAGGTAAACGGGCAGGGGGGGGTGCGGCTGATGAAGAAAGATATACAAGGCCAAAGAGGTGGAGAGCATCTGCTTGGATGGAAAAACAAAGGGACAAACGTTCACTGAGAAACAGGAAGAGAGAGAAGAAAAGGAGCTTTACAAGGGGACGAAGGCTAAAACATAAGATTAAAAAGTGTTTTTCGTAGATAGTTCGATGCCCCTCAGGTGCTCAATAACTATGCAGCTGAGCAGACTCTGGAGATCCAAGCGTGATGTCAGATGAGGCAGCCATCCATCATTCATCGCTTCTGGAATCAGGAGTGGAGATGACATTTAATCACTCACTTTGAACCAATACTTTTCTCTCACTACTTTGCTGATCCCTTCAAGGCTTTTTTTGGGACTGATTTTATGTTACTGCTGCTTCGTATGCTCGCGGGGACATTGCCCTCCTTCAGAACGCAGCCGGAGATCGTGCTGAATAAACAAGGGTCATTTAGGAAATGAATCACATTAGTGCTTTTTTTATTCATTCTTCTTTTCAAGTGTTCCTCTTTAAGAATTCCTTGATTATGTGCAGAGGTTCATAAATGGAGAAAATGAGCTCATGAATGCATTCACTGTGTGGACAACCGCAAGGCTCCTCCGCTGAGAATTTAAAGCTTTACCCTTCATTGTCTGTCTGTAGGCACTGTCTCTCTGTGTGCCTGAGGGCATGTGATTGTTGCATTGCACTCATAATAAACCACTGAGTGACTGGCAGAACCAATATCTTGCTATCGCTTTGCCCTGCGCTCACTCAGGCGGCTCGGTGTGCAGCCCTCATTGTGCATCTCAATTCCACAAACACAATGTTCGGAGCCGAGAGAGGGGCCTGCTTTTTGATTAATGTCACCATGACAACTACATAATTCATGAATTGTATTAGCGGTCCATTTGTCATTTGCGTAATTTGGGATGTGTGTTTGGAGAGGGCTGGCTGGAGAGAAAGAGCTACAGCCTGCCATTATCCTTAGTGTCATCTTCTGCAGCACGCGCACTCAGAAAACACAACCCTGACCAGAAACGCTGACATGTCCTCATCCTACTCCGAAGCAGAGGCTCTTTGGAAGCTGCCTGTCTTATAAGTGGACCCTTTCAGCTTCACGATGATCTCTCAGGCCTGCTTATTCAGACAGCTTCACGCTAATAGTCTTCTCTTCATCCATCTGTCCGTCTGTCTGTTGACAGAGGCCTGGCCAGCTCCACAATGACACCATTTGGTGCAACAGCGATAGGAGTTAGGGAGGATTCTCATTAAAGCGCATTTCATTTTTCCATTAGATCAATACTCGATTTACTCTGGAATCCTAAAATGAAATGGATTTTTTAACCATATTTGAGCCAGATGGTCGAGTTTCTCTCATCCCATTGTTCACTGATCAGATCTGGGGGTTTATTATTAGGTACGTATTTATGCGGCTCACTGCATAAATGCGACCTTCAAAGAGATGCCTCAAAAATCGATTGCAGGTTTATTTATAATTTAGTCTCAATTCTTTACTTTAATATTAATCTCAAATCAATTTCTGTGGCACATTTGTCTGATATGTTGATTCCAGAGATATGCTTTTGGTTGACCTTGTTTCAGAGCTAATATTCAACATGAGTACCTGGTACCTAAAAGCATCTCCTTTTTACCTTGAAGCATGTCTCGCAAAGTATGTGATCAGAACTTAAAAGTCATACTTTTTTACTTTGAATGAGCCAACTGGAGGAAGAGGTGATCAGAGGAAACAGCAGGAACACTGAACATTTCATAGTTAATCCTATGAAGGTTTATGAAAGACGAGATGAGACGCTTCTAGCACTGAATTTGAAGTAAAGTCAGCATATGAGGGCTTTTCTTCTACCTGCTCTGCCCCACTCGTTTATTTCATCCACTGCTGAACTACATTTAGATTTACTCATCTGAGAGACACTTTAATGTAAAGCAACTTATGATTGAGAGACAACAGTGAAGCTTCAGTACAGTGAGGGAGATGGAGAAAGAACAACGTGCTACATTTGTTCAATAAGACTAAGTGTAGAGGATCAGGTAAACAGAAAGTGCAAAGTGGTGGTTGTAGCAGGGTGTTAGATGTGTTAGATGAGGAGGTCCCCTTAGAAAAGATGAGTCTTCAGGAGGTTTTTGATGTTAGAAAAGGACGAACCTGCTCTGATAGCATTTCGTGGCTCGTTCCACCATCAGAGAGCCACAAGCATGCACAGTCTGGACTGTGATTGCCTTGTGTGGAAGGATTGACAATGCAAGATAATACTCTTGAGAACTGTTTGCACCTGGACATGGCTAATCTGTGGAAGTTGATGAGCAGCGCAGTGACATGGCCTTTTTGGGAGATCCTAAACCAGATGTGGCATCACATTCTGGAGCTTTTTTCAAGATCAGATATTTGCTTTCTTTTTTTTTCATTTTTGCGTGCATGGTTTGTGTGAAGGATGAAGGGTCCAGGTTGAAGGTCCTGTTGAAGGTGATGATCCTTCATCCCTGACAAACCAGCAGAGACTCATGCCAAGACTGTGAGACGCCATGCAAGTGGATTACTGGACATAAGGAAAAAATGTACAATGGAAAAGGGATTTAACACCAAACCTTCCCCATCCCATTGAGAAGATATACTGTATGTATATTTGCATGACACATTTGAAAAGTGTGATGTGAGATTCAAACCAAGAAAGCCCTTTTCCCATATTGTAGAATACTTTAAACTTTACTTTGATAATCCTGATTTCTTCTCTGAGTGTCTTTAATTGTTTCTTTACACACTCTGGATATTTTCATCTTCGTATTTACACAATGTATATATACAGCACTAAACTGACAAAGGATAAGGCTGAAGAGCTGAAAACATCAACAAATAACTGTAGAAAGTTTTTTCAGTTGATGTTTCATGTTTCATTTGAGGATTAAGATAATAAGCAGCGTGTTTGTCAAGTTCCAAGTATCTTTTGATACAGAGATGCTACTAGAGCATATAGTATGTGGATGATTAACACTGGGTCGACTGGCTGCTGTAGATTCATGACGAAAGTTAGAATTAGCTGAATAACTATTATTAGCAGAGATGGTTGGATGGTGCTCAGTGTGTCCTTAATTATTCTGAAGATGTTACCAACAAGCCTTGAAATTAAACTAAATACAGTGTTTTCTAATGTGACACCTTGAGTGTTGCGTTACAGTTAGATTTAGATACAAAGAGAAAGGTTATGATTTGGGCTAAAATTACCCTTTATTAAGTTTTATGTCAAAAGAAATGTTTTCATGAAATATATGAGTAAATGTGTGTTAAGACCAAACAAGTAGGAACTTAGTGAGTTTAATATAAATGAGCCGGTTAAAGATATATACAGATTGTAAAAATAACACGCTCAGTTTCTCTATTATTTCTGATATTATTCTAAAGTTTGAATAATGATTTATTGTCAGATTTAAAGCTTCACACTATAGACAGGTGGTTAATTCATTCCCAACTCAGCAACCCTGGTAAATTATTTATTCATTCAAAAATATTCCAAAATACTACAAGGATCTTATACCTAAACTAGTCAGACATACAAAGAGCTGTATCAAAACCGTTTTCTTGAAGCACAATATAAAACATTTGTCTTTTTAGTGGAGGCTCGACTGCAGGTCCTTCTCAGGCTGTCGCCATGTTGTCACTGGACTGTTGATTGTCTGGAAGGCAGAGAGGATCACAGAGTAATATGCACACGCACGTTTTAATTAAAAAAGTATAATCTGTATTGTGAGTGACTCTCTTTAAATGAGAGTCTTCATGAGATGACATTTGGTGCTATCACAGTTACATGAAGTGGTAACATTTCTCTCAGTGATAAAGAACACACACACACACACACACACACACACACACAAATCAGAATTGATTTACTAAATAGAATTAAACTAAAATAAAAATATCAAATGTTATCACGTCACTACCTGATTAACATTTTTATGTTCCTTGAAAAACTCCTTATTTTCTTAAAACAGAAAATAATCTCAATTTGTCCAAGTCAAAGTTAATGCCATGGAATTACAGAAAAAAAAGATAAATTAAACCCACAGTATCAAAAGGCACTATATCACTTTATACCCTGTCATTTAATGCGATAAACAATCAGACAAGTGAAAATCTGCTCAGACATCTCTTAAGTGCACAGACATAAAATCCCTAGTCATCGCTGTACTTTCTCTTGCTTACCTTTCCCTTCGTTCTCCTCGACACTCTCCTGATTGGTCAACCTTGCATCTGCTGTCTGAGGTGCACTTGTTTCGCCCCTCTCTTTTTCCCAGAGGATGGTGGACGTGTTCTGGCTGGAGCGTAGCCGCTGGCGGGGATGTGTCTTGTTGTCACCAGGACTGAACGATTGGGAAACTCCAGAGCCTCCTCGGACCAAGCCCAGCCCCCAGCCATGACGAGATCCCAGTTTACGACGGCCCCCAGAGCCTAAGCGCGAGGCTGGAGTCCCGGGGACTGAAATGTCTGGTTCTGTCTCGGATGGAGCTTTTCTCAAGGGAGAGGGAGAGACTGGAGCACTGCGGGGATCTGGAAACAGTTTGAAAGGAAGTCAGGGGTTCACAAATGGTTATTATCACTTAAATCCCATGGTTGTACTGAGGTAGTGATCTAACACTAAAGGTTAAAATCTATACGTCGACATTTTGACCTTAGCTAATCATCTGTGCCTTTTAGCAGAAAATAAGTACATAAGAACTTTTCTTTCAGTTTCAGTGACTCTGATGGTGGCAGGTGCAGAAATGAATCAAGTAAATGTGTGTAACTGTGACTCAGGTGGTGGAGCTCATCTTCCATTAATCACAGGGTTAGTAATTTGAATCCTGGCTCCTCCTGACCACATGTCAAATGTCCTTGAGCAGCACATTGTAATCCTGACAACCACTGCTGATGGCCAAGCAGCCGCGTCTGTGAGTGTATGGATTAACCAGAAGAATTGTCAAGCACCTTTTTTAAAACCTTTTATACTGCAAGTATATAAACAAGTGAAAGTTCATGGTCCGCAACCCGCATTCATGTAGTGTAGTTAAGCACATAAGTGTTCATCCTTTTAATTGTAAATAGTAACCGTGGAATTTGTTCTGAAATCCATAACTGTGCAAAATGTTATGTAGCAAACTAAGTTAAATTCCCTTTGCCTCAATGGCAAATTAAGAAAAATAATGTCTAATGCACATTTGGTCGATGCACAAGAAAGAACACATGAGAACAAAGAAAAGAGTGAAAAAAAGCAACATTTTAAAACTCATATAACAGCATCTTTTGAATAAGTTCATTGGCTTTATTGTTGCTTTTCAATAAATCTACTGACCGTGTGCAGGAGCTCATCTTTTTCTCTGACAGAGTATTACATTTGAATGTAGAATTATATTTGACAAAAAAAATTGTGATAATAATAGAGATGATACTGAAAAATAATGTGAATTGCAAAAATACTGTTTAAAATGCGTCCGTTTTTAATGTTCCTTCAAATTTGGACTGGCAACTGATATTTAAATCTCGACCAGCTGGAGCATAAAAACTGCCCTGAGACCAGTGGTTAATGTCACTTTGACAGGCTATAGAGCAGGTTAGTTTCAGGGTTAAATGCAGGTGCTATGTGAATGGTCACCACAACATAGTGAATAGAGAGGAGTGGATTTTTCGTTGGAATTGTTTAGGGCTCAAACTATTTCTCTCTCTGTTTAAAAAAAAATCTTAAATTCTCTTGTTTATTCAGCGCAGTTAAACTAGAATTTGAATTCTTTAACTCGTACTTGTCGTGTTTCCTCATCATCTTTCAAATACAACGGTTCAAATACATTTTGTGGCGATTTTCAGCTTCATTCACTTGAGAGACAATTTTGAGACCTCAAGGAACAGAGAGCCAGCAGGGAGGAGGAGGGGACCAATGAAAAGAGGGGGAAGAATAACATTTAAATGGGCACTAACAGTGTGTCAAAAAGAGAGATAAGCATGTTGATAAGCAGGTTAGGGCTTCGAAAACATCTGCAGAGGGTTTTCCTTTTTTTCCCTCTCTGTGTCTGTGGCTCGAGTTTTCTCCGTTCAACATGTGGTTAGCAGAGAACGCCAGCCTCAGTGAGTCTTGGCGCTCTACGGGGGAAGATCTGAGGGGAAGAGTGTGGTGTCAATGCCGACCACACTTTGTAGTCATGAGATGATTTGTATGCATGCCTGTAGCCTTGTGTGATGGGTTGAGGATGAGAGCATATCTTTGTGAAAACCAATGGGCTTGTGTTTGTGTGTGAGAGAGAGAAAGAGGGTTGGTATTTATGTGTGGTCTCACCAGACTGAGGTGTGTGTGTGTCTGATGTAAATTCAGTGTTGTCGGCCAGGTTTTCCACGCTGCCCAAGGCGGTGAAGAGGGCACGTCCCTCTCTTCCTCCTGCACGCGGTTTGATTAGCTTCTTCATCCTGTCTGCAATCCAGTTAGATTTCCTATGAGGACACAGAGGACAGGGACCATTTGCAAAGAGGGATGAGGTAAACTAAGAAAGTCTGTGATTGTGTGTGTGTGTGTGTGTGTGTGTGTGTGTGTGTGTGTGTGTGTGTGTGTGTGTGTGTGTGTGTGTGTGTGTGTGTGTGTGTGTGTGTGTGTGTGTGTGTGCCCGCGCGCGCCCCCCCTGGTTTTCAGGAAGCAAGAGGAGGATACCAAGTGTCACTAGTTGCATCTTGTTCACAGTGATAAATTGGGCATCATGCAGAGTTTGTTGCTTGATACAGAAATTCACTTTAAGTTACCAACTGTCATTTATCATGCTAAACAAAGCACATTAAACATGGCATCAAGGAAATCAATTTGTAAATGATATAATTAAAAAGTCATTACCATATTAAATGGTAGCACCAAGGACAGAATGCACTTTCGTGACAGCTGAACAATTTGTTCACAACAATACTAATCACTACATGTAACATTTATGGCACAAAATACTTGTCAACTGTCAAATGAGACACAGACAAGCTTCCACTGAGTGAACCGAGAGCGCTGTACTCAGAACACACAAAGGCTGTAACCTCAGCTCACCATTTTACTTTCTTATTCTGACATTCTTATTCTGACGAACATCTTTGTGAGAGCAGAGATAAATCCTCCTCCTATTATAGAGCACTACTAGACTCATTGTAGAGGAATAGAAAGAGACTGTCCTCACAGTAAGATTGAATTGAATTTAATCAAACATCAAATTCTTGTATGTTGTCAAATGACCTGAGTTTAAGGCCCTAAGAAACTATGACTTGAACCTGAACACATTTAGATTACAAGGTAGGTTGACAAAACCAAAATGAAAAATAACAAAAAATAACAGCTTTCATTCACAGTCTGGAAACAATAGAATTCATTTGAATGGAAAATTATTTAATCATCATTTAATTATTTTTGTATAGCTACCTGCAGAGATACTTGTTCCAGCCCAACAAAAGATTCAGGAGAAAAATCAAATGTTAAACTGAGGGCTGAAATATCAATATTGTTTTTTTGAGTGCAGTTATGTCAGTGCTTGCCAATTGTCATCACAATGACAAAAGTGTAAAATACCATCATTTTTTAGTATCTGTTGTTGTTTCAAGACTCAGAGGAGTGTTCCTGGATTAATACCCATCCCTATAGAGTGTACATAGTAATATTAGGAATGCCTGAGTTCAATTACCTCCTCTTTGACAGAAATATCCAAATTAAATTCCACTTAAATTATGCGATAATACTTAAATTACAAGAGATAGATAAACCTCACAAAAGTGCAAATGATGTAAAAAACTAAATTCCACCATCATTATCCCTCTTTCACTTGAATTGTTTTTTGTTTTTTTTATTATTATAACTCATTTTCTGGCCACTTGGTAGCAGCAAATAACATTGACATATGACGCCTTTTAGTTTATTTATCCAGCAGAGGTTTGTGTCCATCTGATGAATGTATGTCACATATTGACTTTTTGCTCAGTTTTTGGTCACTATCAACACCTGAGGATAATATCCAGCCATTAACCGTAGCTGCTAAATGTTCCACCACTACGCTAACTGTGTGTTTCTGTTGAGAAAATGAGGTACAGTAGTTGTAAAGAGCTTATTCACTGACAACAGCTATGGTATAGTTCTCACTTCAGGGATATACGTCAGTCATCAGCTGGATTTTTAACTTGACTGAAGTTGGATTAAACTCTCTCTGCTCTCTCTGATCCTCTCTCTCTCTCTGTCTCGCTCTCTCTATATATACTGTATATAGATATAGATATATATAAAATACTTATACAGTACTTGGCCTTAGTGGTTGGAGGATGCATGCTTGGCTCAAGGACTCTGTACTGATCCATAATCTTCTCCACCAGCTTCTGCTTCTCCCGACGGAGCTCGCTCAACTTCTCCCTGAGGGAAAACATGTGAAGCATCAGAATAAATCAGCTGAGACGAGCATAAAGAAAAAAAATTTGTAGGACAGTCTGTTTGATTCATTTCATGCATTTATTATCAGTGTGAGTAGATTCAGTGTTTAACATGGCTGATGGTGTGTGATTTAGTCCATGCCTATAAACTGGCTGCTGTGAAATAGAGCCTGCTGTGCTGTTTGATCTGGATCCTATGATCAGATCAGAAAAGAGGCTGCATGTGGATGTTAATGGTCATACAAGGGTTCAGAGTTCCATCTGTGGTATAGATAAAAGTGGAGCAAGACACTGATGAGAAATCGTCTGCAGGTTCAGCACACAAAGTCTGTGACTGTCAAGCTGACCGTTGGTTACTGAAACGTTGTGGGTAGAAAAGATCAGGGATGTATCATCGGCAAAGCAAAGGTCACGAATAGAAAATAAAATGTTTCGGTTAATATCAAGGTCTTGGTACATTTTGAGCCACGCTAACAGCCTGGTTTTAAGGATGGCAATGTTGGATCCGTCCAAGACTTTGGTCCAGACTTGAACTTCTCAACTATTGGATAGATTTCAAGAAAATGCTTTTGTAGAAGAGAAAATAGATGCAAAGTCTGGTTGTGCAAATTGGCTTATCTTGAAAGGAAACTGTCGTCCTAGCACATGTTTTTTTTTTAATAACACACATGTATCATTTGGTGCAGTTTAGATTAACTGTTATTTGTTGTTAATACCAAAGATAAGAGGCTCTAAAATCAGGAAAGTTTCCTCTAGCGCCACTGTGAGGTTTTCAATAAAATGTCTCATTAACATAATTTGCCTTGAAAATTGTCGATTTTATACTTAAGAGCTTATCAGCAGGCTCAGCTGTACTTTGTGAACATGGTAAAAAAAATACCTCTTTAGCATTAGTATATTAGCATGCTGACTTTAGCATTCAGCTCAAACTTCCACACTCCAGCCTCACAGAGCTGCAGTCACTGCTGTGGGCCTTGTTTTCACATTTAGGAAATGGCAAATCCATCTTATAACATGTTTTCTAATTCAATACTATCAGCTCTGGTTATTTCTGTGCTCAGATCTGTGCAGTATCGCCTCTTTAAAATCCTCCTTTTAGGTATCAACATCAACTAAACCAAGTGATCAGATTGTAGGAGATCAGTATCATTTTTATGAAATAAGAATGACATCAGAATTTAATCAAGCGCCCTTGAAGGCAGGTTTGATTCATTATATGAAAACTTATGATGCCGCCACATGTTTGCTCACTGGATTCACAACAATTCTTCCAAAGTCTATTGCACCAAATGAATAAATATTTCAACAGACAAAAACTAAAATTACCTTCTTGCTGTCCTGACTCAAATACGTGGTGAAAGTATTCAAGTATAACTATATAATGTAATTGGTGTCTTTGGGAGTCTTAATGACTCTGACCTTTGGCACAACAAAATCTAATTAGTTTAACCTCAAGTCGAAGAACATTTGTGCCAAATTTGAAGAAATTCGGCCGAGGAGTTCCTGATGTATAATGTTCAATGTTCAAGAGTGGGGTGGACGGATGGACAACCACTAAACATAATGCCTCAGGCCACAGCTGTCACTGAAGCAGAGACGTAAAAATACAAGAAACTGCACAGATGCAAAGGAGCCACGATGCCTGTGATGTGCCTCACCTGATGAAAGTGTAATGTTTGTGAGGCATCTTATCTGAAATGTACATACAACTACACATATACCTTTATACTTCTGCACCAGTGCAGTGTTCATGTTGTCTGTCTATCCATCCCATTACTGTGAACACAATATCTCGAGAAAGCCTTGGGGGATTTTTTTCAAACTTGGGTTTAACATTTAGTTGAAGACAAGGATGAGCTGATTAGATTTTGGAAGTCAAATGTCACTCAGACATGAGTCTCGAAAAAAATGTATGTAGGCAGAAACTTTGTCAAAGGCATACAGCTGCATGGTGGTCATTCTACTTCTAATCTGAATCATGCAGGACATGTAATATTTGATTGATTGTATTGTATTTATTTACATCTAATTAAGCATCACATGGATTCATAAGTAACACCGTCATTACACTGCAACTGCAATCTTATCTTTCCATGATTCCAATGCCAAACACAAAAAGAAGCTGAACATCAGCCTCTGTTCAGTCTATGATTCACCTTCGCTTAATTTTCAATTCCTGTTTTTCTCAGCAAGCTGGCTTTGAGATAATAACATCTGCCCCCTTCTAACCCCCACATCCTATTTGGACTGGTTTGGTTAACATCCTCACACCTAATGAACCACACTGCAGTTTATTGGCTCAGGACAGAGACATGCATTTCCTACTCAAATATGTTGAACTGCAGGAATGAACACTCCAGTTCGAATAATGTGCTCTTAAATGAACTGTATGCTATTCTTCCTGGACTTCAGGTGTTGGTTTAATAATACCTTATCAGAAATTTCAGAAGAAAATTACTGATCAGAGAATCTGGTAAGGTTTTGTTAAAAGCTCTTCAAACAATGCATTAAACCTGTTTACCATTGCTGGATTTTTCTCCTGACTCTGAATACAAAGATTTTGGCCATGTACAGGTTAATAACTGTATTTGTGCGCATACTGTAGTACTAAAAATATGCATTATTTCCCAATTACTGCAGTACCTCTTTTCACCTCTTTGAAATGCTCCATTCTAGCTCTTGGCAAAAGTACGTAAAAACAAGTTGCATCTTGCGTTTGCACCCATTGTTCTGGCCACCAGGGGGCCACACAGCAAGCTATAAAAAATAGACTGTATATGAAGATGGGACAACGTGTCTCCACTTCCTCAAGCTATGCACGAAGGAAGCGAAAATATCCTGGATACAAACACTGCCATCGTGTGCATTTGGAGTCAGCACAGTCGCAGTCATGGGATGGGGCCATTTTTGCGAGATCCCACTGATACATGCACTTGACCAATCGTCAACCAGTCTCAGGATATCATGATATTTCATAGGAGTGCACCATTACCACATGAAAACCTCTAACCATATACATTAGTTTATACATTTTGTGTAACCCTGTGTATCTTCTGTCTTTTTTATACTGGTGTGCTGATATAGACTGAAAATGAACCTTGATTTTGTAGGTCTGAACAATTCGGTGGTATTTTAGATTTAGATAGCACTTGGATTTTATTAGTGTTTCTGGTGTGGGAGGCTACAGACCCCTTAATGTGCAGAACCAAACTTTGTCTTTAAACACTGAAATATGGAATATTATTGTGACATTTGAGTGAAGACAAAAAATGTTCTTTCCAAAAATGAAAAGATTTAATTTGTGTGACATCTGACTCATAAGATTTGAAAGGAGGAAGCAGCTCTGCACATTCACCTCTAGTTCTGGATTAATCTGCTATTAGCTGCTATTAGTCATTTAAAAGCACGGCTGCTGAGTGCTGTTGTACTGTGAAATTGTCTTTACATAAGTGTGATTTTATGAACATAACAGGAGCTCAGACAATGTTCTACTGAGTTTCAAATGGTAAAAAAATGAGATTTCTCTAACACAGCTACATGAAATGCTCCTCCATGTTGCTACAATTTAAGCAACACATTTCAGATACTTTGTTGTAAAAGCGATTCCCTCTTCAATCTGCTGCAATTTTCACAGCAGAAATTCTCAGCGAAACAGAATCATCTAGTGTGTGTGTGTGTGTGTGTGTGTGTGTGTGTGTGTGTGTGTGTGTGTGTGTGTGTACTGACTGGTACTCCTTCTGCTGGCAATAGTGCTGGTCACGACGCTCCAGGCTCTGCTCCAGTAAGGCCCGGTTCTCCTTCAGCAGACCCTGGTTCTGCTCTGCTAACTGTCGGTTCTCCTCCTCCATGTTCCCCTTCAGCTGGGTCAACAGCTGCACATGGAAAACCAAATCAAATCATGAATGAATCCTCAAGATAGTGTGTGTTTCTGTGTTCGCTAGTACACACCTACATTGACAGAAAGCAAAGCAGACAAGAGAAGAATGTGAAAAATGACATAGAAAAAACAGTGGAAGAACAAGGATCTCTCTAACTCTCTAGTGAATCATCGCTAACAGAGAAGCAGTTAGAAGTGTGACTCTCATGTTACTGTCAAAGCCACAGAAACAGGAACAAAGACTCACTAGATGTCATCTGTATCAATGGGAGCATTGGTCAAAACTGACAAAAACAAGGAGCGGCGTGCTCACCGGTGGTGAAATGCTACAAAGTACATTTACTTCAATACTGTTCATGTGTACTTTACTTCAGTAGTTCTAATTTCAGATACTTTTCCCTTTTATGCCATTACATTAATCAGAAAATATATAGAAATACTTTCTACTCCTCTACATCTTTACAATGCATTGTGTCACATGTTTTTCTTCACGTTTTTTAGTAAGTAACCAATAACAAGTGAGGAATTGGTCCACTGATCCAAGAAGATTAGAACCCGCCTCCTGCAGCAGCAGCATCACTGATGAAGAAGAAACACTTGAAATGGATTTGGAAGAGGCCACTGCCAACAGTCAGCCATAGTGATGTAGTAAACAGTTGCATTACTTTTAAGACTTTACGTATCTTTAAAAGCAAGTATTTACTTTCACTCAAGACGAAAAGTGGTACTTTTACCTCACTTGAGTATATTTTTGCCTATTTATTTGTACTTTTACTGAAGGTATGTACAGTATAATCAGAGGGAAAAGTAAAAGATGCTCTTTAATCCTTTCTCATCTTTAGGGATGTTTGAGCTTAGAAAACACCCCAAGAATTCCTTAAAAGCACAAGCCTCTGAAATCTGAGGATTATTATTAAACTCCCCCTCGAAAGTACGGCCACATCTTCATTTGTGAATCTGTTTCCAAATATTTTTCCAACACTCAGTCCGGTCGAGTCTGTCTGTCAGCAGCTTCAAGAGGTTAATTGTGATCTTACACACACTCCATGTTGATCTTTTTCTTTTTAATTGCCACCTTTCTACTTCTACATGTCCCCCCTGCAAACAGTATAATTACAGTCCAAGCTGTCTGATTTTCAGGGCCCAAAATAAACTACCAACACTAAATCTTCCATTGAAACACACAGGGATGCTGATACTTAAATATTTTTAGTTAGTGCTGGGTGATATCATACAATTTTGTTTCAACCTAATACCAAGCAATAGCAGGACTGAGATTGCATATATTAATTCCACTAGTGTACATTTAATTGTTTAAAGAAACTAAAATTATATTTAAAAAAATGATTAAACCATCTTAACAGGGGAATCTGTTTCTATGTGCTTCTTATTTTTCCTGCATTAATCTGCTTCCAGTTGGATGAGATGAAAACTAATACCCCCCCCTCTGCACAGTAAATTTGAAGCTACAGGCAGCAGCTTGTTAGCTTAGCTCAGGGATCAGGGCGACACAATTAACCTGACTCTGTTTGAAGGTAAGGAAATCCACCTACTAGAAGTTCACAATTTAACATTTTGTATTTGTTTAATCCATGAGTGTAAAAATGAGTAGTTGTGGTTTTCTGGTGAATTATGAGCTGAGCTATTTCTTGGCCAGGTGCAGTAACTTGATGGGGTCTCTTCTGGTTCTCACACAACTGCTCCGAGCCAAATAACACAATGATAACATGATAATGAGCTGTGGAGGTGCAGGTGGGTGGACTTTGTTACCTTTGGCTCACCTGCTACGGTACATATTTACCATACAGACATGAGTGTGGTATCAATTCTTATGTAATTCTTGGAAAGAAAGAAAGTAGAAGAATAACAATTCCCTTAGGTCAGTATTGTGGGCAGCACGGTGGTACAGGGGGTGCATCGCAATAAGACGGTTCTTAGTCCGATTCCTGGGGGAGTTTCACTGCTCTCCCTGTGTCTGTTTGGGTTTTCTCTGAGCACTGTGGCTTCCTCCCACACTCCAAAGACATGCAAACTGGGTTTAGGTTAACTGAAGACTGTAACTTGTCGCAGGTGTTAATGTTTGTCTCTCTATGTTGGCCCTGCGATGTTCAGCATGTAGCCCGCCTCTCGCCCAATGTCAGCTGGGATTGACTCCATGCTGGAGTGTAAGGATGGATGGATCGATGGATGGAGGGGTGGATGGATGGACAGACGAGTGGACAGACCGATGTATATATGGATGAATGGGTGGGTGGAGGGGTGGATGGCTGGATGGACAGATGGGTGGACAGACAGATGGATAGATGGATGGATAGGTGAGTGGACAGATGGATGGATGGATGGACGGTGGATGGATGGACGGATGGACAGATAGATGGATGGATGGGTGGGTGGATGGATGGGTTGGTATTGTCCTAAATTAAAGTTGTGTTGTTTCCACCAAGTGACAGTAATCCAAAAAATCCAAACAAACTAAAATTACCATCCTGTGGTTGATGCCTCTAACAACCAGTGCAATTTCAGTCTACATACATCTGACCTTTGACCTTTGACCACTGAAATCTGATCCGGTGATCTTTGGTTCCAGGTGTTGCAGAATTTGAAAGGATCCTCCTGAGGTGTTCTTATGATGACATATTCAAAAAGCAAATAAGGGTTTTGTGAGGTCACCAATCTATTCAGTTCATCCTTGAGTCGACTAAATGTTTGTACCAAATTTGAGGAAACAGCCACTGGCTTGGAAGCATACAAAGAGTCTGTTTGGTTTGTGCCTTGAATTGTGGGATCATTTTGTGCCTCTGCCTTTTCTTACATATAATCAATTTCTACACACGTCAACAGTCCAAACGTCCTTCACCAGCATTTAACAGCAGCAGTGGTTTCACAGGCAGCTGGATGAAGCAGCAGAACAAAACATCTGCTGCTTGACTTCTTGAACCCTTTTACTGGAAGTCACTCTCTAACTGTTTCATCCCTCAAACACTCCGGTGAGTTTCCTTAAAAGATGTTTTCAATATTCAGTGCTTGTTTGACAGCATTACATGGATGAGTAGATTCTACTCTGAAGGCAAAAGACGTCCCTGCTCCTTATTAGCTACTTGGTATTCATTTTCTGTTTGGACCAATACATCATTTTTTCTGATATGTCGAGCTGAAATTGGGTTTGTATGAAATGTTTGAAATCAGTCTCTGTTCCCCACTGATGATGTGATGTATTTTATCTATGTAAAATACTGTCTGTAAAAACTGCAATGAAATCCTAATAAAGAATCGAACTGCCCAATAACACTTAAAATAAATTGTTTCAAGATGTTAATGTATGTGAATGTTTCCACTGTGAAGTAATAAATCCCTTTTTTGCATGTAAATAGTCAATGTGCAGCATGAATGCAAAACACTGGTGTGTATCTGCAGGTGTGTAATGGCGTTCCTGTGTGTGTGTGTGTGTGTGTGTGTGTGTGTGTGTGTGTGTGTGTGTGTGTGTGTGTGTGTGTGTGTGTGTGTGTGTGTGTGTGTGTGTGTGTGTCTGTGTCTGTGTGTCTGTGTCTGTGTCTGTGTCTGGTTAATACCTGGTACTGGCTGGTGAGGCGGGCGTTGCTGAGGTCCAGGCTCTGGTTGGTTTCCCTGAGGGCGCTGAGCTCACCCTCCAGTCGAGTCCGCTCCAGCTGGGAGGTGCTCAGCTCCACTCTCAGCACTGAGCCCTGAGCCAACAGCTCCACCTGCATTGCCAGCCACTCCTTCTGGTGGGCCTGCAGCCTGCAACACCCACACACAGTGGACTTTCAATTACCACTGTCACTGTTATGCTAACGGAATTTCAAGTAGCTTCATGCGATGAGTCACGTTCAACCTGTAACACATTCATACAGCACACTGAGGGGGAGTTTGGTTACAGTGTCTTGCCCAAGGACACTTCAAAAGCATAATGGAGGAGCCAGGGATCGAACCATCGACAATCTGATAACTGGACGACCTGCTAAAAACCAACAGATACATTTGACATCATTTCAGACAAAATAATTGAACACATTGTGGAGCATCAATCCGTGCTGACAAAACAGTGACATGGTAAAGGTAAGTAATCACCTAGTTTTATTTTGTAATGGGATGAGACTCTTCATGATCACTGTAGGGGAAATTAATTAATATTAAGTAATTAATTTTGTTTTCCAATGTGGATTGTGTTTTAAACACTTTTAACGGACATAGAGCTCAACAGAATCAATCTCCACATGTGGCTGCAGAGGGCGCTGCTGCTCAATAACAGTTAGATAATGTTGTTTTAAAGAGTATGGTCAATAAAATGGGTGATGTCTTCAAAAGTCTTGTTATAAAGCAGATTATTCACATAAGAGAGGCTAGAACTATTTGTTGTTGGGTTGTTTTGTCAATCTCTGTCCACTTGAAG
The DNA here is from genome assembly GCF_024713975.1 of Paralichthys olivaceus. Classification (NCBI taxonomy): domain Eukaryota; kingdom Metazoa; phylum Chordata; class Actinopteri; order Pleuronectiformes; family Paralichthyidae; genus Paralichthys; species Paralichthys olivaceus. Next base: position 13,513,656 of record NC_091101.1, read on the forward strand.
GCAGCAGAAACAACAACTAAACATTACACTGACATAAATGAATCTATAATGTTCTCAACAATCAGATGCACATTTACTCTTCCAGGAGAGAAGAAGCAAGAATGTCATTCAGTTGGAGACATGTTATTGGATGCCTAATGAGTGTAGGTGCAATATTCTCTCTCAATTTTAGCTTTAGCAACTTTAGCATTTTTGCTCTCTCCTTCCTGAGGCAGATGAAATGTAAATCAGAAGCACTTGTAACTGTTTTCACGTCTGATACTTAAATAGAAAATGTTTATTACCATATATACAATACAACAATATTCACTCATCTGAAATGAATGTGTGGTATACAGAGGTCTTCAGTGTTGTGCAATAGAATATTTTAGAAAATTATTCCTAAAAACCTTTTTTATGCCTCCACGCCAGCGACAGCCAGAGGATGGAGAAAGAATTTGCTTTTTGTTTTTAGTTGTCTGCACTTCTGTCTGTACATACATGAACGCCATATCTCAATGCCTTGATGGAAGGTCATCAAATTTGGTACAAATATTCACTTCTACTCAAGGATGAAGTGATTAGATTTTGGTGGTCAAAGGCCAAAGTTCAAGGTCACAGTGACCTTGTGAATGAGATATCTCTGGAACACCATCAAGGAATCATTTCACATTTGGTACAAAGCTTCACTTGAACTCAAAGATGAACTGATTCGATTTTGGTGTGTAGTGGTTAAAGGTCAAGGGACCTTTATACGAAAAAAAGTATGTAGCAATATGTACACAGAAACTGCATGGGTTGGCAGAATCATACAACTGCAGTGTGGTAATTTTAGTTTTGCTTTTAATTGTGGCTCCTCTGTCTCTGTTTTGTTTGTTTTGTTCACTGTGGATCCTCAGCATCGAAAGCCTCTCTATATTCCTATCTGTATATTTGCATTCAAACCGATGCCTGTGTTGCTTATCATAATTCATATATAGTAGACGGGTTAATGCTGCTGTTCCCTGTATTCAAATGAACGTGAGAGTGAGAGTGAGTGGCAAGAAAGAATGATCCGATCTCATGAATATGATGCAGGAGCGACTGAATTCCTTACCTCACGTTGTCTTCTCTCAGCCTTTCCAGCTCTCGTTTTCCCTCCAGTCTCCTCTGGGCCTCTGCCTCCATCTTCTCTCGCTCCATCTTCATCTCCCGCTCTCTCTCCTCCATCTGGGTTTTACCGTCCAAGAATTCCTTGTTCCTAGGGATTGTAAAGACAACATTCACCCCCAACAAAAAAACATGACTTTATGAAAGAAAGAGACTCTGTATATTTTAGGGTTTTTTGTGTCAGTGGATTTGTGTGTTGCTCCTTTGTGTTTCTCTGGTCTCGGTTCCTCACAAATAATACTCAAATCTCTGCTGCAGTGAGAATTGAATGTGTTTCACAAGAGTCTAATTTAATGCAGCCAGTGTGTGTTTGTACCTGGCCTCCAGCTCCCTGTGCTGGGCCTCTAGGTTGCGGTTATTGCTCCTCAGTTGAGAGTGCTTGTCCAGCAGCTCCTCCAGCTCCACCTCCTGCCGCTGCTGCAGCGCCGTCATCCGCTCATGGTCCCGCCTCAGAGCCTCCATCCTCGCCACCATCTCCTCCCGCTCACGCGCCCACACCTTAGACTCGGCCTCCAGGGTCGCACTCCGGGCCTCGCCCTCACTGCAGCATGCAAGCAAAGCTGAATGCTGGGAGCTCACTGATGCTTGGTCCATCTAGGTTTTTTTGTATGTAGTACAAAACAGAGAAAGCATGTCTGTAGTTGTGACAATTAAAGGCTTAACAGAAAGTCAACAACCCATAGATGTTTAACTTTAGGTTAATTGACCTTCTATTACCCACTGTTATATACATTACATTTTCCGGGTGTTAGTAATTGGCTTTTATTTCCTTTGGGGCAAACCTCTTTCTTCTTTAGACTGCATATAAAGATGGACGACACAACCACTCCCCAAAAGTGAAGCCAAAGCTTCTCGATAGCCACCTGGTATCTGGCTGTAATATAGTTCATAAACTCTGCCTTCTCCATGTTAATGGATGGGACATAGACCAAACTATAAAGTTAAAGTACACATCAATTAAATCTTTCTCACAGATTGTTTCTTTCGTTTAAGTGAGTTGTTATTACACTTATCTAAATCTTCCCCATAAGTTTTTGTTATTTGATGCTTGGGGTGAAATGTCAGAGAGACTGACTCATTATTGGTGCAGCGAGTGAATCAGCGAGACATCGCTACTGCAGCACTGTACACAGATTGCTAAAATGCAGACTCCGACTGCAAATAACAAGATGTCAGTGTTTGGGTCTGAGATATTTTGGCTTCATTTCTGGATAGTGGGTGGAAGTAGAGATGCATTGTCCATCTTTATATGCAGTTTATGGTTTCTCCCTGTTACCAGTCTTTATGCTAAGCTAACTTGCTGCTGTCTTCAAATGCCTCTTTACATTGCATACATTATAATTACATTATAAATGTTGCCTCTCCAATCCTTCAACAGTCTAAATTTAACACAAAAAGTAGCTGTGCTTCAATTTAGACAAAAATAATGTGGGTAAAAATTTCAATATGTTCTGTTTCCAAGTTCAGACATAATCAGACAGAGAGTATCTGTCTGTCTAACCTGCAGCTGGGTGTTGAGTGTCTGCAGTCGGGTGCAGGACTCCTGCAGGCTGAGCGAGTGCCGGTGCAGAGCCTCCAGCTGCTCCTTAAGGTGCTCACATGTCTCCTGGGACTGGGACAGACGCGACATCAAGGCCTCCTGTCCTGCAAGCGCCACTGCTTTCTGTGGGAGAGAAAAATCCCTTTTGTTCACAGCCATGTTCAACAGCAGCTGTGTATAAGGCTCTGCTACCTTTGGCGTAACACACAGGGCTCACAGCTATAATCAATCAATCAAATTTCGTTTCTACAGCACCTTTCATGCAGGTTAGTGCAGATCAAAGTGCTTCACAAGTAACTGACGAGCCAAACATAAGACAAAACAAATAAAATGCTGACAATTACATTATATATATAAAATTGATTTTAAAAGCTATAATAACAATAGACGCAAACAGACATTAATAAATAGAAGACTCAATTCAATAAAAAGCAAAACATGAGATGAGACAGATTGGAAGTTGAATTTTGTAAACTTGCTGAAGGTATGGAACCTGCTGTTTATCCAAACTCGGAGTGAACTTGCAGCACAGCACACAGCACAATTAATGTGAATATTTTTAGTACTGGCAGAGCGACAACACGCTTCATGCATCCATTGTCCCCAGAGTCTGCAGCTCAGCTATGTGTGTCATAGCTCTTTATTCACTTTGGAGTTTGTCATATTTTCCACCAGCACCTGGCCCAATCATGCAGCTTCACAGGGGATCTCTACTTTTATTTAGTGATCAAAGTTTTACTCTCTTTTTAGTTTCATTTTTATTTCCATTTGATGCTGCGTTTTAGAGGGAAATATTGTACTTTAATTCTGCTGCTTTCATCTGGAAGCTACATTTATTAACTATTACAGAGTTTAAGATTTTACATTTATTGTTCTGCATTATAAATGACTCTACTTTGTTGAGGATTAAACCAGTAGTTTGAGATATTTAGCTTGTGATGCCACACAAAAAGTCCTGTTGTCACCATCAAAGGGGAATTCTGTCATTTTTCTGGGTCCTATATGATTTTAAATGTGGGTGTGTAAACGAATAGTATTTGGGAATTGGTCCAGTGGATCCAGTGGCTACAATGCAATCTTATAGGGCAACTGCGCCATGTGAAATGTCCACTGAACTTTTTTTTTCACAGACAAAAGGCTTGAAAGTCTGGCAACATTGCACATGCCTTGCTAAACATGAAGACTCACTCCCAACCGTACAGCTACTACAAGAGACGAGGAGACAAACAAAGAGGGGCAACAAGCAGAGGAAGGTCAACCAGATGCTGCTGGTGTGTTTCCCCCAATTTCATGCTTACTATCCTGTCAATACTGGTGAAAAGTAAGAAAACATATCTGAAAAAAATTAATTCATAGTTGTTGCAGTGGCACTTTGAGCATTCCTATATAGACATGTGTACCTACACTTTGTTGTGGGTGGAGCCAGGAATTGAACCCTCAAGGTGACAGCTTTGCATCATATGTCCTGATGTAAACCTTTAAATCCTGACTAATTTAATGCAGCATAATACCAGATGAGCAAAGCATTGAATGAAATTCCTGACCTTGGCAATGGATGTTATGGCTAGATGTTTGTGTGTGTGTGTGTGTGTGTGTGTGTGTGTGTGTGTGTGTGTGTCTGTGAAGGAGAAAGAAAGAAAGACATAGTAAGAGAGTAGAAGCAAGAGAGCAGGAGCGGAGATAAGGAAGATTAACCGTAGCCGATGTGACATTATAAAAACTGATGAGCAGAGATAAAGCAGTAGCTTTGGAAATAAAGTGCTGCACTTGTGGGAGTGTACTTTGAGCTGATAGTCATCAAACATCCCCAGAGCAAGAATTTCAACATAATATAGATCATTTTCCATGCGCAGCAGTTGGACTGATCCACATTGACAGCCTGTAAATTTGATTCAAAGTCCGACACCAGCACACAAATCTTACTCACAGACTTACATTCAATCGCAGATACACACCTCTTTTTCCAGCTCTGTCAACCTCTCACTCAGCTGCCGCTCTGTTTCTCCTGTGGCAGAATCATGAGTCACAGAAAGGTCATGACCTTTGCTGGCTCCATGGGATTGATCCAGAGCTGACGTCTCCTGGGCGAGTGTCTGACAAAGGTGGGTCTTGTTTGACGAGTCTGCATTTGAATTAAACGTAGTGTCCACATCCATACTTCTTCTTTGCTTTTCCACCTGGAGAAGAGACTCGCTCTCCTTAAGGCACCGGGAGAGCGACTCTATTCTCGTCTGTGATTGGCTGAGAGATTCCGTAGCCGCCTTTTGTTCAGCTTCGGTTTTTTGTAGTTTCTGGCTCAGACGATCAACTTCAGTGGACAGTTCCTGAAAATGTGCGTGCTCATTGGAAAGGTCCTGGTAAGAGAGAGAAATATGACACAATACGTTGTTCAAAGTTTAGAATCTGTGGAAAATAGAAAAACACAAATCTGGGTGATAAATCACGATAAATGTCACATTATTATTTCTTTGTAGTTTAAAGACTGATTTTTGCTCCTGAGTGAAGGTTGTGGTTCTAAACTCTTCTTTATGGACAGAGAAGGATAAATAACAAAACATATGAGGCAGAATATTAAAAGTACAATATGTAACTTATTACATATTGCTGCTATGGGTTTCTCCATCAAATCATACAAAAGACCTTGTTTCATGACATCATGAAGCAGAATGGAATGATGGGAGTTGTTGTCTTCTTCACCACTGCCGATGAAAATCTACTTAACTGACTCATTTAAAAGACGACCAAAATCTAAGAAAACATGTTTTCATAGAATTGTGCTTGTTTTTAAGTTTTAAAATGGACCAATGTTCATATTATCATTTAATTTATGACTGAGCTCCATGCTGCATACTAATTACATGCAGTAATGTTCACTGACCAGAAATTAATCTGCACAGCCATGAATTGATTTACTGGCTTGACAGCCATCAATCAGACTGTGACTTTGGCTGCAGCCAATTAAAGAAGAACAGAGACATAATAGTTTGTTGTTTGTTTTGATTGAATGACTCAAGTTTATCATCATCATTTAGTGTCATTGCTGGCAGCTATAGAGCAGCAGAACGGTCATTGTTGCACGTTTAAAGAATGAAGCATTGCATTTCGGGATTGTTATAAGAAAGATTTTGATTGTACAACACAGAGCAGAAGATTCACACTTCGTGACACCTTAGCTAGTGGTAATCAACACTGTGCACTGTGTGCTTAACAGGGTGTGATCTTAGTTATAATGTTGGGTTCCTGTGGATGTTTTAAGTTTTTCCACCTTCATCACACACTGCATTGCATTGTGTGATAATGAACGGTGAAAATCCAGAAACTGTGTTATGCAAACTGCACTTTTTCTTTGAATGCAGACGTTTATTGCCTTTTCAGTATGAACAGACTGAATTGATGTGCAGCTTGTGTGACCTATAGACCTTATGATACAGAAAAAAAACATAACAAGGAAAAATGCACAGTGCAGAGATAGATACCATATATAACGGACTTCTATTACTATGAATTTATGTCATAAAAAAAATCTCAGTTTCTCAGTTTAAAGAAGTAATTCCTGCTGTCTGGATAAAGGTAGACACTGAGTTTAGCCTCCATTACAGTCCTGCAGCAGTGATTACTGTCAGTGACTATAGTACCACACAACACAGATACACACATGCACAACCACACACACACCTGGGACAGTGAGCTAATCTTTGCCTGAGCGTCTGTGTATTGCTCCTGCAGCTGCTGTTTACCCTCCTCCATGCTGGTTAATCGAGTGCTCAGGTCTTTCTCCAGGTCTTGCAACCGAGTGCAGAGCTCCATGGACTCAGACAGCTGCTGACACACATGTCTGCGAACAGAAACACACACACCAGAGGCAACACAGGCCAGACAGAGGGTCAAGTGAAGAAAGAGTTGACATTATAGGTAAATGCACGGTGCAGCCAGTAGCTCTGTCAGAAGCCTTGTAGAGTTAAGTGCGTGCCTCAGCTCTTGATCAGGGTTAAGTGTGTCTATAGGAAAGTGTGTTTGCACCTGTGCTCTGCATCCAGAGCCCTCGCTCTCTGGTTGCTGTGCTCCAGGGCCAGGGTCGTACTCTCCAGCTGCTGCCTCAGTCTTGCTGCCTCCCTCTCTCTCTGCCTCCCCTCCTTCCGCTGGCCATCCAGCTCCAACTGACACACCTCCTTCTCCTGCTCCAGCCGCGAGGCCTCCAGCAGCGCCTGGTCTCGTGCCCTGGCCAGCGATTCAGCCTCCAGGGTGGCCTCCCGCAGCTCTGCCTCCAGCTCCTCCTCCCGACGGCGAGAAGTCTCTAAACTGCGTCCCTGGCGTTCCAGCTCTGTTTTGAGAGTCTGGGTGGTGAGCTCCAACTGGTCACTCTGGTTAAAGAGGGAAAATGGATGAGACAAACAACACAAACAAACAGACATAATATGATGGACATGATGGTATTTACAATAACACAAAAACTAACAGATGTTCCAAGAAGATTTTAGTTTAATATAAAATTAAAATAAATACAATTTTAACAATAAGTGACACAGCTAAAAATAGGATCAATAATTAAGGCCACAATCATGAAATTAAACTGTATATAAAAGAAGACCTGAAGAATTCCCCACAAATGCTATCAAAATATATTGAAAAACACATTTTCTATTCTAATATTTTAATATTAGCAAATCAACACAAAGGTTGTGTTTGGTTGTAATTCAGTGGATGATGTGAGATGATTTTTCATTTTCTATTTGGGTTTAATTCATCACTACAGCTGAAAAAAGAGGTAGAGTCATGTTTCATTTAACACACAGTGTTATAATGAATTCAGACTGTAATTCTTGTTCTGTGCTCAGAAATTGAAGTCAACGTTAAATATAATAATAAATTGCTTTGTTTTATGAAATGTAACATTTTAATTGGGTGCTGATAAACAAATGGGTTATATTATTCCAACACCGAATTGATAGCAGAGTATTTCCTCTGCTATAATATTGAGAGAGTGGTTTGTTGTTTTATAGTTGACACAGTATTCCACAGTTTTTCATCTACATATATTGTGTTTGGTTAGATGAGAATCTCTTGCTGTGAAATAATTAGGTCAGAAAGGAAGAGGAAATATTTGGCAGACAAAAGTTGGAATCATTATAACAGAATCATTAAAGTTCATTTATTTATCCAAATACAGAAAGATAATTACAAAATATAAAAAAAATAATTTGAGTTTGAAAATAAAAAATATTGTATATCAAAAGGCACCATTTTACTACCTAAATGATGTATATTTGAATTTTTACCCCAGAAACACAACCTGCTTTGGCCGAGTCAAACTTATTGCCATGGGACTACAGAAATAAACAAGAAAATTCCTCCAGAGTAATTTTTAATGTGTGCCTAGTGCTTGCTGCCGGGTCCAGAGACTGTTTCAGTTTGAGACAGAGAGAGACAGACTGGCTGGTTTAAGAGAGAGAGTGCGAGAGAGACTGTGCTTTTTCGAGAAATTGAGAAAGAGAGTAAAGGAGAGAGACAGAGTGAGAGACAGACAGACAGACAGAGAGAGAGAGGCTTTTATTTAACCTCTCGCATGTCAATCAAGCTCTACCACTTCATCATGATCCAGGTTAGAGAGAGAGAAAAGAGACATAGAGAGAGAGAGACAGAGGGAGAGAGAGAGAGGACCCAGTGTGTTTCTGAGTCGGTTTTGATCCCACAATCATTGAATCATTGTACATGTGAACTACCTACTAAACTAGACCAAAAAGTTGGTAAATAGCTGTGACAGTTGTTATTTTAATCATTTCAGCTGTATCCATCCGGCTCTGAGTGTGTATCACGTTGCCATGGAAACTCACTCACTGATTGCTGCACCCTGTGCAGTGCATTAGGTTTCTGTCCTCTTACTGTCTTTGCATTTTAAAAAAAAGAACCTATTCATGCTTCCTGGTAACATCCTGTAACTACCTGCAGGCTTTTATTTTGAAAATCCAGCCTCCTTTCTGGTTTCCTGGTAACATCCTGTAACTATCAAGGGGCTTTTATTTTGAAAATCCAGCCTTTTAGAGGCAAGATGGACTCTCACTTTGTCTTGAACCGACAACCACTGAGTCACTATTCACATGTTCCGACCAACTGAGATATACTAAATGTATGAAAATATCTGTGAATATTATTATTCTGTCCCCCTCTGACCCTCCTGCTCTGTGAGGAGCACTGCAATGCATTGCCTAGTGGTGCGTGCACACATACAGAAAAGTTAATTAAACCCCTAATATCAAAGGAACCAGTTCACTAAGCGATTCAACATAACTGTGAAGTTTCATTGAAGTGAATTATTTTTGAGTGTCCAATTATCCCTGGTTTGTCCCCTGTGTGTTTAGTCTCTCTGCTCCCAGTTTGTCTGTTCATGTCCCAGGTTTAGCTTGTGCTCTAGTTTGTCTCAGTCAGTCAAGCCTCCTGCTTCTGTTTTGTTCAGCTGTGTTTCTCTTCTGTTTTTCCAACCGCTCAAGTTTAGGTCTTCTGTTTTACCCCCCCGGTTATCCCTCATGTCTCTACTTTGTTCTTTGTTTGTTATTTGGAATTTCTGTCCGTCTGCCTACCTGCCCGCTCACCAGAGACTGTAAGCCTTTTTATTTATTCACTCTTCTATCCTGCATCTGCCTTGTCCGGAGTCTGAGTCCTGTACACCATAACCTCCCACCCCCCCGAGGTTACATCCTGTTAAATGGAAGTTTTTTCTCATCACTGTTTCCAAGTGCTTGGTAAGGGGTATTATTTTTTTATTATTATTTGACACTGTGTAAAGACAACTGATCTGACAGGAACAGGAAACACAAACACAAAGTGAACAGAACAACAGGGATACAAACAATAAGTGCATAAATTATCCCTAAAATGTCATGTGATACCTCTAAAAGTCAGAACTAAAATGCTAAATATCAAAAAGAACTAAAACTACCATTCTAATTACATGGACATGGTTTTTCTCTTGCTTCATCCCATAGTCCAAACACATGAACACGGGAATGAGGGTGATGTAGACGTGAATGGTTCTTGTATGTTGTTCCTGCACATGGTTGCCTGTCTCGCCCAAAGTCAATTGGGATTGACCATCCAGCAACTGGTATAGATAATGGATGGATCATAAGTGTATTGAAAATATATGTACAGTAATGTTTGGGTTAGTAGATATTCAGTGTAGATATGATACCCATGTTCTCTCTTTATAAAACTAGAATGGCACTCAGTCGAGCTCACACATCCACTACATCTGAACAATCCTACATGGTCATCTAGTTCTTAAAGTATAAATGTAAAATAAAAAAGGAAATTGGCTCTTTTAGTTCTTCAAACCTGCACAAAACACATCATCAGTGTTCTAAGCTCACAACAGGCTCCCTCAGCCAGGTAATCAACCCTCCGTCTGTGTCCATAAAACACGATCAAAAGTGAAAAAGGAAATACTGGATCTGCCAGTTAATTCACATCCACTACAATATTGAATGGGTTCTTCCTAGACCCAGGCCCTATCCTTCATCAGGTTTGATGGAAATCCATTTAGTTTTTGCTTAATCCTACAAATAAATAACCCAACAAACCACTAACAGACACAGGTGAAAAAATAGCCGCCTTGATGGACATAAAAATGGTTGGTAATGCAGTGGAATATTACAACATCTCTGTGAATGGGAGAAATGTAATTGTTTCATAGTAATTATTAAATGCTAACTTAGCTCTGCTCTTTTACCCAGCTTGTAATTTTTCCGATTACTCGCTGCACTTAGCACATTAAACACAGTATTTACAGACTCACAACCTGCAGTGGAGAGTCTGAAAAAAGAGATTCAGTTTGGTTTTCACTGAACTTTCATCTGGGAACTGCACTGAATAAGTCGTATTACATCTTCAGCCTGTGATCATTGGTCTGAGTGTCAATGAGATTTTTGTCAATATGTGAATCTCAGCTTCAAAACTTTCTCAATACTGGTTATATGAAGACATGTTGTTTTACAGCTTGAATCAAGTCAAGTTCACCTCCAGCTGAAGAATGTCTCTGTTTAATGATTAGTTTTCAGATCAATATATTTGGCAAGTAGGATCTCTATGTAATGTCATCCATTTAATGTAATCCAGTCATTATTGAATGGAGGATTTTGTTACATTTATATGTGTATTTTCTCTTTTGTATCCTCTGTCCACTTTCGCTGAAATTAAGTAACCTCCACTGTAGTCATAAAAATGTCAAGTATGTGTGTTTGTGTGCTCGCCAACCTTGCGTTGGGCGGTGCGCATGGCGTCCACCGTGCTGCGTAACGCTTCCTTGTCTCTCTCCAGTGCAGCCCGCTCACCCTCCAGGGTGGCGATGACTGTGGTCTGCATACTGTGAAGCTCTGCTTGGCTCCGCAGGCGGCACAGCTCCTCCTCCATGGTCAGACCGTCCGACTGAAGCACCTTAGAAAAAAGTGTTTGGATAAATACCTCAAGTAAGTACAATTGTATTATATATATATATAATTATTATTGTACCAAAATTACATTCTCTGTGGAGAGCATCTTCCTCAGTATATTTCTCATATTGGTTCAAAACTGCTTCCAAAGCTGTTTCAATATAGACTATGTTTTTAAATTATATTAAGAATATGTTGTTAAACTTATTGATACAGAGGATAACCACTTCTTGGATACTCAAAGTAATGGTGGATATTTCTTGTTACACTAAATATTATATCAGTCCACCCACCCACCCATCCATACATACATACATACATACATACATACATACATACCTCTATCTGCCTGCGAGCTTCTCCTAGACTTCCAGCGGTTTTCTTCAGGCGCTGCAGCTCAGCCTCTAAGACCACCAGCCTCTGCTCAGCCTCCCAGGCTTTCTTGCTCTGCTGTCCCAGCTTTGAGTACAGATCCTGGGACACACTTGCCTGTCTGTCAGCCTCCTCCTGGGCCTCCAGGAGTTGGGTTGTCAGAAGCTCCACATCAGCAGCAGGCAAGCAGCACACAGTCTGCTCTGCAGCTGTGCTGTCGGCGTTATCTTTTATACCTTTTGGATGCTTCTGGACCTCTGAGGTTGTTTTTACTTCAAGCTGCTCTTTCTTTAGTCCACTTTCTCTCTCCTGTCTCTCCCTTTCTTTCTGCCCTCCCTCTGCCTCTCCCCTCCTTTTGAGCTCAATCTCCTCATCACATGGTTCACCTGTTCCCCCTATAATGCAGAGAACCTCCTCACCCACGCCTGCTTCCCTCTGGGTCCCAATGGTTTCCCCTCGTCTCTCCCTCCCCTCCATCATCTTTACCCCTCCTTCCCCCTCTCCCCGGCAGGATTCAGAGCCCTGGACTCCCCTATCTCTCCTCTCCTCCTCCTGTCTGCAAGGCTTCTTCATTTCTTTTTCCTTCATCTGGTCTTCTTGGTGTTGCAGTTTGGTAACAAGCTGTTCTAGGTGCTGCTTCAATGTGGCATTTTCATTCTTCAAGTTTTGGAACTGAAAAGTATAATGGGAGAGAAATGTCTGTGCTTTTCAGAGCTTTGAATTTCCTGCATTTTTGCTTCGTCTTTGTTCGCTTTCTTTTCTTTTGGTGCCTCCATGTATCGAACACGAATTAACTTGAATGCATTGTCAGCAAAAAGACTGACCTCACCTCTTTTTCTTTCTTAAAATGCAACCAGGATCGATTCAAAGAAGCATGAAAGAAGTAAGAAAGGATGGAAGGAGGATGAATACCAACTGCTCTACATATATAAACAGAGGCAACTGAGAATTAAAAGAACATGAGGTCACAGCTATCACAGATAATTGTAAGATTCAGAGAATATGCTTATACACTCTCAAATACATCATATATAGAGCATTTCTACATGTGAAGAGATAAACCATTGCAAACCTATCTGTGTTTTAATTGATCTGTGGATTTGATACAAGTTGATCGATGATTGATAAGCAGCTGTTGTTCATGTTCATTGGCAGCGCTTTAGATTATCAGCCGGTAATTCAAACAGCAAGTTCTGTGCTATTTTTTATCATATTGTTAGACGTGTATGGGGCATATTGATTGCAAATTTTATGCGTAATCATTTCATCTTAATAATATCAATATATCGACAATGGTTCGTTACAGGTATTGTAGCACAATGTGGTGTATGCTACTTTCTTATTGAGTTAAAATATTCCCACAAATGTTCAGTTCCAATGATCTGAATTTACAAAAAAGAATTTATAAAAATAATTAAGTTTCTTTTGACTAACTGATCAGGCAAATACCAATCAATAAATAATAACATAATTCTGTTTTAATCTCTGCCCTGAGTAACCTTGAGTGATGTGAAAGGCGCCTATACATAAAACGTGTTATTAATATTATAAGTTTTAATTTATACATGTTTAGACAATACTATTGCATTATATTACTTCTATACGTAAGAAATTGCACTGTTAGACAAATATAGACATTATTAAAAAACACAATTCCATTATATTGAATTTGGGTCTGTAACAACCTAGAGTAACCCTCAGGTGTCTCTCTGCTCACCTCTGTGAGTGTGCTCTGATGCTCCATCTCCAGACAAGCCAGCTCATCCTTTGTATCTGGAGAATCCGCCTGCAGCGACAGTAGATCAGTTAATTCCTCCAACTGTTGCTTCCTGTTTATCCAGATTCACTTGAATCTTTAACAGCTCAGACACTTAGAGATGCTAAGTCTACAAGTGTTTTCATTAAACACACCAACGTACTTCTTTCTGATGATCATATCAATTATAAAACATAAGGGCAAACACAGTAAACGCTCTGCTTCACATATTATGGAGTTGGACATGTGCTTCTAAAGCTCTATCATCTCTCTTCTGTCTCCTCCCTCTAACCACTGATCCCTCCAATGATCTTTAATTATCTTTATTTTGATTATAATCTGCTTTGACCCAATCTATGCTTTGACCTCAGATCTGTAGCAGGGGAGAGGTAAACTGTTATATATTATTCTAAGAGTTGTAACCTTTGATGCTCTAACCTCTTGCTGGGCCTGAAGCTCCTCCAGTCGTCTCTTTAGCTCTGCGTTCTCCTGCTCTGCTCCCAGTAGCATCAGCGTTGAGGCCTCACCAACCTCCACGCTCAATGGCTTCTGATCTGAGACAAAGGAAGGGATAAATAAAGAATAAAGCATAAAAAAGAGGAGAGGCATAAAAATAAAACGCAGGAAAAGAGATTGAACTTGATTATTGCTGATTGATAACCTGTGGGCCAGTATTCCCTTCAACATATTTCCTCTAATCAGTTAAATAAAATGTCTTAAATGACAAGGTGCAAAGAGGCAACTGCGCTGACCAATCAGTTCGCTCAGCTCCTCGTCAGACTCCAGATCTGATTGGTGGAAACTTTGGTGAATCGCAGCGACTGGAGCATGAACGCTGCCACCTCCGTCACTGCTGCTGTGCCTCAGGTCTGCCTCAAGGCTCATGTTCATCTCCAGCAGCTCGTCAACTCGCTGCCTCTCAGTGTCCCGCTCCTACACACACACACACACACACAACATACAGAGATATTTGCTACATTTATGACATACAAGGTTTTTAAGAAAGACTGGTTATTTCCTTACATATTAAACTACAACACACACGTATGTACATAGAGAACCATCACATACACTACTATGTCCAACAAGTGCACATACAAACATACTCTACAATTTAAAAAAAGTTAGTGAGTATAAAACTGTATGATCACAAACACAAAGTTAAACATCATGGCTCCACCCACCGCTTCCAGATCCATGATTTTATTTCGCAACAGAAGATTGTCCCTCTCCAGCTCCCTTAACGAAGAGCAACGTGCCCGAGCGCCCGTCAGCTGTTCTTCTAGGAGAGCTTTGGTCTCCTGTAGCGCCGCACACAGCTGCTGCTGCTCCTGCAGACAGGATGGGAAAACATGGAATTCTGATTGATAAAGTGGAGTCATCATTACGTCAACTGGACATTAAGTGGACATTCAGAACAAATATTTGTACACATTATTTCTAGAACCCAACGGATATGGATTTTGCGAAGTCAATGCCAACCCTGATATTAGGGAGTAAAATATGTCAGATATGATACATCGACCGATGTTTATATACATAATTAACCCACATGACAAAGAAATGTAATTGAGGTTTGAACATTTTCAGTTTACCTATAAACTTTATTATAAACTATACATAAAAAGAAAATATAAATTCAACCAAATATATAGAACTTTAATCAAAGAAATAAACACAATATTTTGTGTAAAATATAAAAATTCTTAAAATTCTTATGAGAAAGCCTTTCTACATTGTTTATTATGTATAATAAAGGTTTCATATTGGTAAACATAAATGCCAATACCAATTTTTATTGATCAACCAAAACCTTGGTCTGGCTCTAATTTTTCATTGTTGCTCATCAAAGCTTTTTGGTCTTTGTCCCACACTTGTCTGCAACAGCACACAAGATGATATGTTGTGAAATTGTAATTGTAATTTACATTGCAACCACGTCGTCTAATTTACCGACATCTATAACTGCCACAGTTATTCTTACATTGTAAAGAATTTGGCCAGTAATTTCTTCTATAGTTATACATGTTGAGAGCAGTAATATAGGCCTATAGTCCTGCATAGGCTTTAACCTCAATTAGGATAGTTATGATCAAGATACAGACAGGGGGTGATAAGGAATGGAAGGGAATGGTGCATCAAGGTCCCCCAGTATGGAAGATAATATGTGTGTGTCTGTAGAAGATAGAAAATTGTTCTATGCTTATTATGTAATGTGATAAAATCTTATTAATCTTTTCATGATATTAAAGTTCTTATCCAGCTGTTTGTCACAATTAAATACTGACACCATGAGAATTCAGAGTTTGTGAAATGAAAACCTGTTTGAGAAAAGCCTGCTTACATTCCTCAAACAAGGTTAAAATTCAAATGTATCCAGCAACAAAAGCCTGGCATTACTTGTAGCTGCTTTTCATTCTTATCTTTTGAGCCAGTTTTCACAGGAGGTGGAAGAATCTCCTCCTCTTGAAAGAAAATATCACTCCATAATTCTTCAGAAAGAAGAAAAATTAGAGCTCCCGGCAACAAATTGGGCTCAGAATTATAACAGTTATCATCAGTGCATGTTAAACTGTGTTTAAAGTGTAATTCTCTTCTTATCGACTTTGTGTCGGTTGGGTGTGGTAGCAGCCTCCGCAGAGTAATTACTGAGATCTATAAACTCTACCACTAAAATAATGTGTGACAGGGTAATATACACAATTGTTCAGACAAACAGATGCTAAACAAGGCAACATGATGATATGAACCACTCGATTTTTGAGGGGAAATCAAAACGAGCCTTTAAAGATCTGAACATTTGTGATTCTTCCCTGTGACTTATTATTAGAGATGTCACTGAGTTTGTCAACACTTTACTTGGTGCATGCTCCATTATCAAGGCCTGAAACTGTGAAAATAAGATCTGAACTGTTAGAATCTTGAGTTTTCCAGCAGTGGAATGCATATAAACATTTAATGTCCGCTCTTCTGCTAAACTTCACAGTGTCAAAATTAATTATGAATCCAAACACAAGAAAAATTGATCCCACCATTTAATTTGGGCTGTCACAGGGACGCAGAATAAATCCAAAAAAGAAGGTGACAGTGAGGTCACTGAGGTGTTTTACAAGGATATGAGCACATTTGCCGCCTCAGAACAGTTCTACTACCACAGAATAAATCTCATTTGGGTATAAAAGTTCCAATAACTGAAGCCATACTCCTGTTCTCTGTCAATGAAGCAGCTCCGAGCTGTAAATCCCGATGACATCATACAATAGAACCTCGTTCTCTGACTTTGTTCATACTCACTCCTGATTGAAAAGCTCACAGATGGAATAAATGGCTTCTGAGAGTACATCTTTTAAAAAAAAAAAGCTACTCAGGGATCACTTTCAAAGGGGGATCTTTTTTATACGACCTTCACTGGTAATGTTTCTATGAGGAACTCTCTTTGTCTTGGCCGCTTTTTGTGTGTATATGTATAAAATGGCAATATAAAATATAAAATGTGAATATGTTTCATGCTGATGTCTATATGTAACGTACTGACACAACAATTTTGTATGTATTTCATGGTGTAGAGGTAGATGCGCTGCTTGTTCAATGCTTATTCAAAAGGGTTCGAGTATGTGTGTGTGTGTACCTTCAGCTGAGTGCGCGTGAGGTCCAGGCTACGCAATCTGTGTTTACAACTTTGAAGCTCAGTCTGGAGATGCTCGGCCCGTGTAGCTCGCTCTCTGGCGCAGTCCAGCTCATCCCGCAGTGCACGCATGCCCCTCACCTCACCCTGTAGAGTGCGGTTCTGCAGACACACACACACAAACAAAAATGCACACACACGTACACACATATTCAAACACCAGTGGGAATGAGGTCAAAAAAGGTTGTATACAGATATGGGATATGCAGCAGAACAAATGTTGACAAAGTCTGATACAGAGAGAAGGAATAGTGTGTGTGTGTGTGTGTGTGTGTGTGTGTGTGTGTGTGTGTGTGTGTGTGTGCTTAGAAGCAATGAAATATCCTCACAAAAAGATAAGGAGATAAAAAACCTGGGCCAGGTTTAGATTAAGGAAATAATAACATAGTGATGAAAAAAATGAGGAAGTAATTCAAAGGTTCAGTCTGAAAAGGGAGATTTATGTGAAAGGAATCTATTGGCAGAAATTGGATATAAAATAATCCTAGTGATATTTTCACTAGTGTGTTTCATCTAAATTGTACCAATAGTTGTTTTCTTTACCCTCTCTACAGAGGTCAACATGTTTTTTACAGTAGCCCAAATGTTGTAGTATGAAATAATGCTGCAAGTACAAAACCTTAGATTGTTAGTAATATTACTTCTACTGGAATAATACAATTAAATGATTTGGGGAAGGAACATCGTGACCTTATATGACCCAGGATCATGCATCTAGTTTTGTTCTGAATATTTCTCAACCTGTCAGGTTCAGCTGGGACAGAAGCTGAACAGCAGTGTTCCTCTGGACAACACTGTAGTTGGCTGCAGTGTAATTGCTGCTAAATACATGACCTAAGAGGAATCAACTTACTGGATATAAAAAGACAGCTGTGCTCTGTGCCGTTGGCTGTGCTTTGTCCTTTTTGAGCCTAAAATACAGTGAATTATAGCCATTGCCATATTAGTTAAGTTTTATGTGTGATAAATTCTTCCTGTGTGTCCGTCCAAAGCTTGTTAAAAACAGAAACATAATATCTCCGATTTGGCAGTACAAGTCGGGCTAAGCTGGGTCAGGTTCACTGCAGACTGTCTGTACCTCTTTCTGAAGTTTCTTCAGCTGCTCCTCCGTGGTTTGGATCTCCTGCTTATAATCCAATATCTGATCCCCTTTGTCTTCCCTGGAAATAGTCAAACATAAAACCATCATTACTCAACTAGAGTTGTTGCTCTGTGGTTGTATGGCTGTACCAACCAATGCAATCTCAAGATTAAGATTCCTCTTTATGGTCCCACACAGCATGCAGCATGCAAACATGGGGAAATTTGACCTAGGTATTTAACCCATCCCTGTGACAGAGCACACATGGAACACACGGAACACAATCCACACAGTGACCACACACAGAACAGTGGGCAGCCATGAAGGTGCCCGGGGAGCAATTCGGGGGTTCGGTGCCTTGCTCAAGGGCACCTCGGCAGTGCCCAGGAGGTGACCTGGCACCTCTCTAACTTCCGTCCATGCTGGACTTGAACCGGCCACCCTCCGGTTCCCAAGCCAAGTCGCTATGGACTGCCTCAGACTACATATGTCTTTTCTAGATTCATATGATGTCACCATGAACTTTAACCTCTGAGATCTAATCACTTCATCTTTGAGTTCAATTGACAACTGGTCAAAATTGAAGAAACCCCCTCAAGTCAAACCTGAGATATGCTCCAGAGGCTGAAAACATGTTTTGTGAGGCCACCGTGACCTTGACCACCAAAATCGTATCAGTTCATCCATGAGTCTGTGAACCCTATTTGAAATAATTCTCTTGATGCATTATTCAGATAAACCATTCTCAAGGCCAAATAAGGTTTGTGAGGTTTGTACCAAATTTGAAGAAGGCGTTCTTGAGCTATCGAGTTCACAAGAAAGCAGAGGGACAACACAAACAAAATGTTCTTAATAGCATTTTCCTGATTGCGGTTTTCTTCATTGAGACTTGTCTGTGATATCTTTACTTGTAAATAACATTATATTATGACAGGTTATATTTGCAAAAAACATGTCCAAAATTATAATTGGCCAACAGTGACATTATGATATAGTCTACATTGAATCCATTGTGGGAATTGGATTAGAGCAGTTAGCCCCTGATTTGTTCCCTGTGGAGTAACAACTCACAGTTTTGTGTATTGTTAAGTGTGACTTAATCATTTGCTAATTTTTTATGTTGACCTTTATCACAACTTTTCTAAAGGCTCTCTTGAGTTTCCATCTCACACACACACACATTCTTGAACTTCTATCTTAGTGAGGACACTGCATAATGCATTTGCCAGCCCCTTACCCGTACCTAAACCAACCCAACGATATGCTTAATCCTGACCTAAACCTAATTCTAACCCTAAAGGTCCAGAAAAAAAATCAAGGTCTATGCTCAAAATGTTACCCATAAATGTATAAGTACAAGTAAAAACACACACACACACACACACACACACGCTCACTCACAGTTGTTGTTTAAGGCGGCGGAGTTTGGCCTTGCTATCTGCCAGCTGGAGTGCCAGACCGTGGGGTGGCTCGTCGCTTTGACCACCCAGGGGCACCGTGGTTGAGTCAGCCTGGGCCTCCCGCTCCCGACAAAGCTCCGCTATCCTCTGGGAGAGTGAGGGAGTCGGAGATGGGTCGATAGATGAGGCAGAGAACAAAGAGGTTGGAGGAAAAGATTTGGAGACAGAAGGAGACATGCAAAAAAAAATAAGAAAGACTCACAGGAATGATGAAAAGGTTATTGGAAGGGTTATACTCATAATGTTAAATGCAAGTGATGATGCCTGTTCAAAATGAATTTCAAATAAATATTTTATTGTCATTGTCCCTCTGTGGTCTATTTGAGATTTTATATGACATTACAGCAGAAGAAAATCAAATTCCATTTTCATGTGGTTACACAGTTCAAATAACAAACAACAAGGAGACCTTATTTGAGTCAGTTTGTTACCTTTTCTCATAAGTAATCCATAAATAAGTATCCATAAAATAAAAATTGGGTAACACTTTATATTAGGGAACACATATCAACCATTAACTAGTTTCTTATTAGCATGGATATTAGAGGCATATTGGCTCTTTATTAGTCATTATAAAGCATGTATTAATGCCTTATTCTTAATGACCTTATTCTGCAACTATTCCGTTGATTAACAGTTTTCCCTTAATAACCTCCTAATTACTGCTTATTGATGGTAAGTAAGGAAGTTGTACATGAATTACAATCAAGTGCTTGGATATGTTCACTTTGTGTGTTCCCTAATATAAAGTGTTACCAAAAATTGTCTTATTAACTGGTCAACACTGAAATAAACCCTTTAAAAATGTTTTTTATACAAAAACTAGAAACAGATCCCAGTCAAACTTCAAACTAAAACATCATATATTGAGTAATTATTATGGTCTGCGTCTCAGAGCAAAAATGATCTTGCTCTTAGTACATAATATATCTCAGTCTTTTGTTGCAATATAATTTTTTTGACAGTGCAGGAGAGCACCTCAGTCCACTGCATTTTAATTTTCATCTTAATATTCCACAGTATACTGAATTTTAATCTCTCCCACCGCCCACTCATCTTGAATACAATTATAACAATAACGTCAGAATTATTGCGATCCGAGTGGGATAAGGAATAAAATGTTGATCAAATATATGGCACAATGAAAAGTGCTGTAGTTACTTATGCATGCTTTAATTTTCAGTTAATCCAAATTTATTACTTCATAAAAAGAAATGTTCTCATTATCATGCTGGTGTGGATGAAATCATCGTACAGGTCTCAGAGGATAAACATCAAGCATATTTTTAGGATTTGGTCTTTTGTTTTTATTTGATATTTTTCTGCAGAGGTAGAGAGGAAACACCGGGAGATATTGTTCTTATATAATGTGTTTTCATCTTTCACCACAAAGCCCCACAAGATTTATTTTGAAATGATTTTATGACTATGTCAGATATCATCACAGCGTGTCTGGCGTCTGTTCTAGTGGTTCTCTCACATTGTCTATAAATTATGTGATACATAATATTAAAGGATTGTTTGACATTATTGGAATTAACTTGTATTTAGATTAAAAGATCTATATCACTCTCATGTCTCTATATGGTAAACATGAAGCTACCATCTGTAGATAGTTAGCTTAGCTTACCATGAGGACTGGATACATGGCTGAAGATCCTAGTTTATAAAAATGGATGAAATGACGGTTCCTCAAACCTTAAGCAAGAGTCAAGAGTCTTGATCACCACCTGGTGGCTGTCTGCAGTATAAGTTAATTGATGAGACATGAACTAAACTAAAAACTTAGGGTAGTTCGTATCACACTGTTGTACGTTCAAATGTGCATTCTTCCAGTAAGTTTAGTCTTAATCAGTTATTTGATTTTATACAAATACATGAAACGATTGACAGCTCAGACTAACTAACTAGTCGAGTGCTTGTATCAACAGGACCTCACTACCCTGCCATCCCCTAAACGCTATTCCATAGACTCTGGCTCTAAATGCACAAGATGGCGACATTCGTATCTGGGGTACGTTGGTTTCATTTGTAGATGGTGGGAGGATGTGGAGACGTGTCGTTCATCCTTAATTACAGTCTATTGGTAAGTGCAAGCCGGGCTCTTTTCAAGGGGGAAAAAATCTACCAATCAGCCCTTCAAAAGCCTCTCGCTAATTAGTTCATAATGTCTTGTTCAATTACTTCAAACACAACTAAGTATAAAATTGAAATGTTGTGATTTTACAGGCTTTTCTACAGAAGCATATCTGAGTCATAAATGTATAACTGGGCTGTATTTCGTCAGTTGCTAATTATGATAAATCAATATTGGTATGGTATGAATATTTGACATTCAGCAAGATGGTGTTTAAGTTTGCAGTATGTTTTAAAGTAAAATAATTAAGTAAATAAAGGAAAAATTAAATATGTTGTGCTGATTCACTCTGTTTAATATGATTTATTATATAGCCTTTTTCTCAGCATCACCAACTTTGACTAATCTACTCCATCCCTGGGCGGGGATTAAAATACTTTTAGCAGCGCATCTTGATACCTTTCGACAGAGCCCACACAGCTAATTCCCCTTTTTTCCAGTCGTTATGCTAAGCTGACCTAAGCTAACTGGCTTCTGGCTGCACCCTCACATTTACCATGCAGACATGAGACGGGTATGAATCTATCTGTGGACAAGAGAGGAAATAGTATATCTTCCAAAATGTCAAAATTTCCTTTGAGTGTGGACATGCATACCTCCAGGTGAGTGTCTCTCTGTGCCATCAGGCTTTGAATCTGTTTGGCCATGGAGCTGAACACCGGCTGTAAGTCTGCACCTTCCACCTCCACCAGCTCCTCCCACTGCAGCGGCAGCACCATGCGTGGATCCTGAGTCACCTGCAGCAAGGACAGGGTCTCGTGTTTGCGATAAGATCAATGTGCGTCTGGGAAAACTTGACACAGAATGGCTGATCTTGAGACAAATTATCCAGGTGGTATGAAGGTTGTGTGAATACTAAGCAGAAATGCATCTGTGTGCAATTGGAAAAAAAACATCTTCATATTTCTATCTGTGAAGTGTGTCCAAAAATGCCTGACTAATGAATGCAATACTAATAATCATGTAAACAGGTTTAAAATGTCCTCAGGTGGAAGGCATGTGAACAGCAAGCAGGGGATGAATCCACCTTCGCAGGAAGGACACCTCTCACTTCGGTGATTTATGAGGCTGGCAAAGAAAACGATGGTGGAAACATGCTGTTACTGTAATTCAGACACACTGGTATGCAACCTACTCTTTTTGTAAAACTGGAAATTATCCACAGGGGGTATTTTTAAAGGAGCGCAATTTGGCATTCATGCCTTATTGGAGAGGACAGCTGTGAATGACAGAAAATAAATGGTGGAGGTAAAGAGTGGTGCAGGAGCCATTCTGCAGTCACAAGTGGCAGCCAGAGGTCTTAAAGAGGGAGCCAGCACAGTGACAGGCAGCTCACACTTACCCAGAGCAGAAGAGTTAATAGTTCCACACTGTCAGCCTTCAGGCCAGACCGTGATGCAATTCTTTACTAAATCATATTTATGAATAAAAATCATTTTAGAAGTGTCTCCTCTGGACAGTATCTCCTCATCCTGATGATCAGCAGGTGAATGTCTTATACATCTGAAATGAACGTACCTGCTGAATACAGCTGGCAATGGCCGCCTGAGTCTCTATGTCCAGAGACTGAATCTGCTGAATGAATGTCTCCTTATTCTCACACTGCGGACACAGAGGGTGTGTGTGTAGATCAAAATATATACATTTCAACATTTCTGTGATTTCAATCAAAGCTGTCAAACATTGAGGAGCTTTTCTCTGATTTATAATAGGATTGTAAACTGAATTTCTTTGGGTTTGGGCTGCTGGTCCATTTTTAAACTGTATCTCAAAAGTGATGATGGGCATTTGTTGTTACGATTTCTGACATTCTAAACAAGTCATTGACCAATCAAGAATACAATCAAGGGAGTAATCAAAAATAAAATAATCATTAATTGCAGCTGTTCAATTATCAGCTAATCAAATATTTGCTAATTAAACACATTTTTATGTAATTCATCTAATTTAGTTTAAAGATTGTCTATGCTGTACCCCTTGAAAATACATTATCAGTGGTAATATTCAATATGTACAGTACCAATGAAAAATATTCAATCCCCTCTTACAACATCACAGCTGATTCAATGAGGCTCTTAGAACAATGTGCTCATGTTGAAGGTTTTTCCTCGATACTGAATAAACATAATGTGTTTGTCTCCATCACTTCAGCTTTCCCAAACTTCAAAATCCTACAGCACTATAGTTGACTGATTGTCTTTCTGCCCACGTTCAACAAGCCAATCGGTCAGCAGGGGTTCAGGAGCTATAGTTCCTTATCCACTATTCACAGGGTTGATCCCAGTGTCCCCATCCCACATGCTGAAGTGTCCTTGGGCAAGACACAGACTCCCAACTTGCCACTGATGGCTGTGTTGGCAGAGAAAGTTCTGCGCATATGAATGTGTGTTTGATTGGGTGAATGGCAAAACTGTAATGTGAAGCACTTTGAGTGGTTATCAAGACTAGAAATGTGCTACATAGATACAGACCCTTTACCTTTCCCCTGGTTTCTGTTTTTTAAATACTATCAAGTTCAGTTTTGCCATGGGATTCATTTGAAAGATGGGGTATCCTGCCATGAAACATTGGACATGTACAAATCTGGGCCTTACCAAAAAGTGTGGGCATCAGTTGAGTCATTATTATTTACTATTTGGGGACCAAAAACTTCTGTGTCAGATTTCAAGATAATCCATCCAGTAATTATTTTACTCAGGGGCAGAGGATCAGGCCCCAGGGTCGACAGACTGACCACTAGTAGGCTACTGGCTAAAGATGTCAAATACTGAACACAAATATAAACAGTGGTTTTCCAAAGGCTCAGCAGAATAACACTGGCGTCATTATCGACTTTTAAAAAGGTGTGATGATCATGTGAGTGTGTGATCACCTGCACGGAACAACCCAATAACAGGAGCAGAAGTCGCCTGAGTTCTTCTACCGCTGCCTCTGAGGACACAGAAATAACTGTCATCATCATTATCATCGCCATCATCCTCAGCCCCCACCACCACCCTTCCTATGATTATCCCCTTAATGTGTTTCACAGATAGCTGAGATATGGACTCGTATATAAAGTATAATTACTTTCTCACTGCTGACAGACATGGCGCTGATAGGATTTTGTTGCTATCTTGTACCTGTTAGGGGGTCCTGCCCCAGGATGGCGACATTCGGGAGGGACATCAGTATCAACTGTTGTAGGTCTTCCTGAAGAAAAGAATAAATGTGATGAGTTAAGTGAAAAAATAAAAACTGTTCGTGTTCAGCAGGTCTGCCCACAGTGTGACTGAATAAACAACAAAACGTTCCACCAGTCGGCTGCAGTTTGTGGTGCAAACAAACAGCTGATATCCGATAAGAGTATGTTGTTTCTGCTCTTTAGAATCAGGGTGGCTTTGCACTGATCAGGTTAAATATATTTCAATGTCGCTTAATCTCAGGATTATCTCAAGGTAATAGAAACATAGAAGCTGATCTGATGAATGAATAATGATTAAATCAATGCAGCTTTTCCATTGTTGCCCTTGTGCTTTAAAGATCAGGGTAATGTGGGTGATGCAGACACGGCACATTAACAACGTGCAGAGTCACAAAGATCACAAGAGACGTCAAACCCAACCTGAACCGTTTACTAACAACAAACCAAAGACAACTACTGCAAACAAGCTACTTACAAGGTCATGACTGGTACATTATCATGAGCATTATTATTGGCTGATTTTAACTTGAGACAGGTCTATAAATATTGGAATATAATCAATATATTCTCATTTCTGTAATTAGCATCATAATCAGCTTCATCGGAACAGAAGCTATACACCCACTCACACCCTAATAATAGACCACAAACACCCACTCACAATTTATTAAAATGAAACAGGCTAAATTGTCTAAGACAGAGATTATATCCAAAGTGAATATAAATGAATAATACAACACATAAATTGATAGATCGCTATTAATAAAACCAAAAAGACAATTATTGCAGCAGTTCAATATGATTGCAATTGTTGGACATGTTATCAAGTGAAATTAATTTATTGCACTGGCAGCCATACTTGCTTTTTTGAGCAAAATTTACATTTGACAGGGCATTTTTGTATATGTACCAGAATCTCAAAAACAAGTAGACACACGCCCCCTCAGTTAAATAGCAATGAGCAAATCTTTGAGTCTTTTCTCTGGACCGGGAAAGAAAAGCTTTTGAATGTGGATGTTTTCTTGTCCTGAGCTAGACAGAATTTATAACATGTTTTACTGTGACAATGTGGTCAGCTTGTTTCACAAAGCTGTAATTTCTGCTTTCAGATCTTGGACAGATCTCTTGGCAGATTTTTAATGGTGCCTCAGACATCCCCCATCCTGTTTTGTTTTCTTGCAACAAAATAATTTGTGGGGGGCCTGCAGTGCTTTGGTCCTCTTACATTGGTATCTTGTGTAGCACCAATGGTCATGAGACTGTTACTTTACTCCTTTATCGAACTGGTCTTTAACTCAGAAAAGATCAGAACAAAGGTTTCTGTCGACCCGCCACACGCTGACGTTGGCTCGATCTTTTCCCAGCTGCTTTCAGAGCCTGTTCCCATCTTTCCCATGAATCATCTCTCCAATCACAACAGCACAGAGGCAAGTTACGATTACAGCTCCCTATCGCTCTGCTTGCTATATGTAATTTGTTAACCATACAGTGAGAAAAGCATTGTACCGAGAGACAGTCACTCCCTTCAGCAGCTCCATGTTGTGCAAGCTTGGCATCAGAGGCATGTGCAGTCGACCTGAAGTTTCTGCCCCTTCAGGGCATGTGGGGCATCAGCCACTGCGGCGCCGTGTCGGTCATTGTCGTTTGGTTCATGAAGCCAAACACAGACTTCAGCTGGAGGTTAACCAGACTGGAAATTGAATAGAAGCGGCTTCTTGTTGTTGGCATGTTAATGAAGAGTTCCCTCTTAAGCATCACACAGCCAAGAAACACACTGGGGTGTATTATCTTAAATCCCTCCTTCACGACATTTTATATATTATCATTTTGTAAAATATTATGCCCTGCTTAGGTAAGAGATTTATGAAATGAGTAACACATGTTGCAGGTTATTTTCCAACCACATCAAGATAAAAACAATGAATAAGGTTTCCTTGATAACGTCTCTCAGTGAATCTTTCAATGAAAATAATCTGCTGTTGTAACTAAAGATTTTTGATCAACTTGCTGGCTGAAGTGATGAAGGGAGTTAAAATCCATCTATACCATAATCTTCATCCATAACTCCTGTTTTGATTTCCAGTTCTTCTGTGGGCCCTCTTGTAAAAATGTCAATTATAAAGCAGGAGTATGTGTAACATTTATAATATTTAATGTTGTAATTAGTGCTGTGCTATAAAATAATATCAATAATTATCACCATATAACTTTATTTAATAGCAATATAACAACATATGTTTAAATATTTATATTGCTTATGCATTGAGTAAGCCCAGTGAGGAGGTGTAATACATTATTTATAACTTATCCACCTCAGATTTGTAAAATATTTTGTTGTTTATCTAAGTTTTTTCATTCTTTCATTCAAACATATTTAGTCTAAAGTTTTAGAACATAAAGAAATAAACATTTATCATGATAACTATTGATATCAACAGATTTAATTTTGGCCATATCATCCAGTCCAGCTATAATTATATACAATCTGTGGAAATAGTCCCTAACATGTGCAGGCCTCCACAGTCAATCTCTGACATTGTGATCATATGAATTTCGGTATATTGGTATATTTTTGTCTGTTTGTTTGTCTGTTAGTTTGCAGGATTACGCAAACTACCAGACGACATTTTCATTGATTTCTCAGAGAATCATTCATGGATCTTGATTAAAAAATCCCAATCAAGGTCACTTAAGTGTCATTTAAAGTGTGACTGTTAGGGCTCGGTGGAGGCATATGTTCTACTGAGAGCCATTATAGTTTCATATGTTGGGGCTCCACTGGGGCTCCAGAGGATTTTGTTATTTGGCTCCTGCTGTCATCTTTATCATAACGAAATGATCACAAGGCTAGACTCACTTCTCCTTTTTTTTTTTTACACATAAGTAAAACAAATTTCATCTTTAGTTTTTTCTATGTTAAAGGGATAGTTCAACCAAAAATTTTAATTCACTTATGATCTACTTACCACTATGCCGATGGAGGGGTGGGTGAAGTGTTTGAGTTCACAGTGGACATTTAGGTAGAAAACATGGTGTAAATTGTCTAGTTTCGAGTTTAATTTGAATGTCTGCGCTTCTGGACACTTGGATGACACCACAGGAGCAGTATGGAGGCATTTTAACTCAGATATATTAAATTTGATGGACACAAATTGCTCAGTCAGTGCATTAGAGAAGCTGAAGTCACAGCAGAGAAAATCGAGCCGTGCGAAGCTGCACACCACACTCTACCACACATACGGTATACACAGCATGAAAACCGCATTAAAACAAACAAGGGAGAAGTAAAAACACGGCCAGTGTGGAAATAACCGTCCACAGGAACAATGGAACTTACAGGTGAAATTCTACTGAATCACTATCCTGATATGAGCTTCTCGCGTGTCTTTTGTTACTTCGAGCTTTCAACTCATGTCAGTGCGTCAAGTACAGGGAAGTGAAACCTTGTAGACTTGTGTTGTGTGATGACCTAAGCAGCGCACGTTCACTCCCCTCGACCGGTGCTCGAGGAGGCGTTCTTTGCGGAGAAGAGAGGCCTCTCCTCCTCTGGGTAAAAGAATTGTGTCATTTCCTCAAATGCCAAAGGCCCCTACAACGCACATTTAAAAGCATGATACTGAGAGTATGTTTGATATATTTTTTTATTCTCTTTCCTTCCTCAGCACGCCCCCCTAACCATAAAAGATTCAGCTGGCCACTCTCCCCCACTACATTTGCCTGTTAATAAGTAGGGACACGTCTACTGTGGATGGAAATATTGAGTGTTTCATCTTGTCTTTCGTGCAAGGGCTCTGTCACCCACTCCACTCCCTTCAAACTTTATACAATTTTCTTTGGCACAATATTTGACCGCTGAGACAAATCACAGAGCTTCATCTTGTCCTGTGTTTTTACTGCCTCACAGCTACACAACTGCCTCTCCAGCCTTCCTCCGATCACCCCCTCTCCCCTGCCATTTGGTGTGGCCCTGAGTTATGTTTGAGAGGGATTTTTCAGCAACAGCACCTGTCTATTTATAATAAACTAGGAGTCGTTTCAGTACAGCCACAAAAAAAGCTATTACACTGGTGTTTTTGGAGAACTTCAGGGAGAAACGCTTCATAAAGTGAATAGGCCTTTTAAAAATGTCTCTGTAAAACAGATCAGATGGAGCTCATTCCAGAGTCAGACCATTTCTAAACGATTGTGTAGTCCCTATCCCCATGTAACAGGTTTGCCTCAGTATTACTTCTCTGAGAAGTTATCAATGGAGGTCAGAGGAGTTTGACATGGTATCAAAATATCCTGTTTAAGCTTTGTTGAGGTTTTACTTACACTGAGATATAGCTCCAATAAAAAACACTCCAAGGAATAGAAACTTCTGAAAATACTCAGTTTCTTTCTTGCAGAGAGTTAAAAGAGATGATTAATATCACTCTCATTTCTGTAGAATAAATACAAGTTAGAGTTGGCAGCCAATTAAATAACTTGTTTTCTGAAAATTAAATGTAAAATGACACGTTGTGGCTTGTGCTCAGGCACATTAACAACTGAAATGTTGCTCATATGGTTTTTATTATGATAAAACCTGCTCTAATGTGTCACAGCTGAGTTCAGTTATCTTGCTCCTCATTCTCCTCTGTCAGTTCATCCACTAACATCCCTGGGTTTTACTCAGTTTTGTTGGCTTATCTCATCTCCTGATTTTTGTTTTCCACAAACCAAACCTGCCTTGCTGTTTGGTCTGCCAGAAACACAAAATGGGACCGTATGGACCAATTTCTGCATAGATGTCACAACCACAGGCAACTACTCAAAAGACATTGTCCTGTATATGCCTGGGTTTGATGGTCTCACTATATATCAGTCACTAGAGTGGACAATCCTTGAAAACAGAATAAGCAGCCACCTAGTTGCAAAGGGGTGCTGCTAAAAAAAACATCCAAACATCTGAGCATGTCAGAAATATTTGCCAAAGTCTGTCAGAGAAAGACTCCAGCAGGTGAAAATGGTGATAACAAGTAACATCTAAATATTTTCCACCAGCAGCAAGTTGAAATTAACAAAGTGTCCAATATGGTGGACGTCATGCATTGAACAATTCATGCTGTCTCAGTAAATATCTGTTGATCAACAATATTTGTAGGCCCTGTCACAGTAAAAACAAACAATGCATTTGAATGATCTTGCATTCACCCAACAAACCAAGCACATCTGGACAACAATTCATTCATAGAGGCTAAGAGGAATATCCTCAATTTGCAGGTTAGTAGTATACAAGCATTAGAATACCTTATATAAGTTGCTTTTTGTTTTGATTTTGTAAATGCACTGGTATTGGATCGGTGCTCCGTTATGCAAATTCCAGGTGGTGGATTCGGAATCAGGAAGGGAAAAATGGAATCAGAACATGTCGAGTCATCGGTACTTGATTTAAATTAAAGGTTCAGTATGTAGAATTAAGTGATATCTAGATGTGAAGTTGCATAATGCAGCTAAATACTCCTTATTTCCCCCTCCCCTTCCCAACATGAAATAGAACCTGTCGGAACTTCAGTTGTCATAAAAACTCAAAATGTTTTAGTGTGTCGAGTTTGGATGACAATTTAGATGAAATTGACCAGTGAAAACATCACTAGGATTATTTTATATTCAACTTCTGCCAAAAATCCCTTTCCCCTAAATTTTACAAACTGAACCTTTAAATGTTGAATGTAGGCCTACTTGAGACATTAAAATCATAAAATATTGTTTTTAAAGTGCAGTTAGTGCAGTAGAAAGATGCAGTTAGTAGAAGAAGGAAAATTTGTCATTACTTCCATTGCCAACTCTTACAAATTGCATTTCAGAGTCAAAATACCCTGCAATGCTTAAACTTGTACATTCAATGGGTGTCCCCCATTTGAGGATCCTGAGCCTGTTCTGTTGATTCTTAGCACATCTCTCCTGATTTCCCTCCTGATGATCTGATCTAACTCCTCGACCTCACTCTTGTCCCTCCCGTGACCCTCCCCTACCTGGTAGAAGGCTCTGAGGTGTCGATTTAAAATAGAAAAGTTCTGCACTCTCAGCATGTGGTCATCTCTCCCACTGTCGTAAAGCTGCTCCATTTTGGGGTTTGGGTCTCTGGGATGAACACAGAAAAGACAAGGCGGTGTATTTACTGCAGCTTGATCAAACAGCCCCGCTCCACATCTCTCCAGATGAGAAATCCTTATGCAACAGTGCATTTAAGCAGAGAGTGAATAAAATTTTAATGAGACTGAGAAGCAGGCAGTGAGAATCCTCATGCAATTATTTGTTGAATGGTGTGGCTGAGGTCAGGCAAAATTAATCAGCTGTTCGGCAAATACTGACGAGGATCTGGCCTCGGCAGCTCAGAGAGAAAAGGTTTTATTCTGCTGAAATTTGAACTTGGAGATAACAAATTCAGCAGAGTCGACTAACTGGGTGGCACTTATGCAGACCCTCATTCCATGATTCACTGGAAATTTGTGGCAAATGCGAGTGGGTCACACATTTATGCCTTCGTTTTACACTGGCTGCCGAACAATATGAGTATAAAAACAGATACGTGATCAAGGTTCTGTCAAATTTGTGCAAGAAATAGGCTGAGTGTGTACAACCATGCTAACAACTCTGTCAGGCTGGACTGAGCATTAGCATGCTTACATTCAACGCTAACAAGCTAATGCTAATGAGGTTTAATGTTTACTACGTTCACCATCTTAGTTTACAACAAGCCATCTTCTCAAAAGTGAGACCAAATCATCTTGCTCGCCCCCTGGTGGCTGGCTGCAGTGTATTTTTTAATTCACCCCACCTTCTCCATGTTAGTGGAGGGTAAATGGGCCAAATTAAAAAGTCAATGTTCACAAATACTGTTTTTGCTCAAAGATCGTTTCTATCAGTTTAGGGTCGTTCTTATCACACTGATGTTTGTGCAGGTGCTCATATTTCTCATGAGTTTGGTTTTAATTATTTGATGCTATAAAAACGGGGTGAAACAACATAATCAACAGCTGAGCCTGACTCATGATTGGTCGATACTTCAGCTCCTCAATCAACATTAACAAACACAAAACTTTAATGTCTAGCTCCAAATTGAAAAATGTCGTCGCCCAAATATGTTTGTCCAATTTTTTGTACAACGGGAGGAATTTGAGACGCTATGTCCATTTTATATACAGTCCATGGTGTAGTGTGTTAGCATGCTAACTTTAGCAATTAACATCATGGTGATGTCAGTAGTTTTTGGCCATGAAATGATGAACTACACAAGGTTAAGTGTGAAGGAAGGAATGGATCAGCACAGAGATCACAGTTCATCTTGAGGAGGACACGCATTAAGACCATAACACTAACATGTTTAGAAACTAGTCACGTTTACTTCTTTGTTGTCTGTCTCATTTTATTATTTAATGCTTTTAAAATGTTTTATGTCACTTTTTTGTTTGTCACTCTAGAAATTGCTTTGAAGTTAAATTATAAATGACTTGTTTTCCTGTTTTTAATATATTAATAAAAGCCATGACCAATTTTTTGCTTAAGGTTATAGTAGCTTTTTTAAAGATTTCTTAACATGAATTTCCACACAAATGGTTCAAAATGAGCACTTAAGGCTTAATTGTCATTAAAAATTTAAATGCTCTTCTAACATTAGTGTCTCACAGGAAAATGTCCCCATCATCAATGTCTCCATGGTCGTTACCTCCAGCAAGTGTCGTGCAGCGAGACAATAAAAAATGTATGGCAAGACAATTTAAATCAATCTTACATGACCCTCATGACCTCATTGAGAAAAATCCCATTGGTCAGCCTGAGGTAGCGATCTCGGGTACTCTGGGAAATTGAGTTCACTTCCAGGCTGTAGAGGATGCCGTCCTCCCTTTCAACCATCTTCTCGAACAGCTGAACCTGTGAGAGACGGGGGGAGGGTTATGTTGAATGTGAGGAGATAGCCATGAGAGTGGACCAGGAGGTGGACACAGACAGGAGGAAAAAATAAGTGCAGACTGCAGAGAGAGAGAAAGAGATGGAGAGGCATAAACATTTTCACACAGGAAGCCACTTGAGTCGGTGCACCTGTCTATACAGGTGGGAGCTGTGCTCTCCCACTGGGAAACACTTCACAGTGACAGGCAGCCAAGCAGGACTGTAGCCAAGGTCTTTCTCTCTTTGCTAAAAAAGAGCTGTGCCAATGCAAACTGTAATATAATGAGGTTTATTCCCACCTGCACCTTCTAAAAACTGCATTTTGGGTAAACACAAGCTTGGGTTGTTTCAGCTGATGAGCTGAGGCATAGTGACCCTGTGCGACAGGGAAGCAGAGGATGTCCTTCAACATACTGTATGTGAAGCAGAGGAGGAAACACTCAGTGTATAAGCTGAAGTGCCCTTGAGCAAATGCTGTCCCTCTGCCAGATGCAGGCCATTCCGTTGAACCTGACCTCTGACCTCCGCTTTGAAAGAGGCCCACCATAAAAAAAGAGTATCTTTACGAGGTTACGCAGGGTATCACACTACATAAATACTGTTCATTGTGCAGCAGGGGAAGAAATCCCCCTGGGCCGATTGGTTCCCCATGTGGAAAACCCAGCTGAAGATTCACTATACATGCAACAACCCCTCAGCTGATTTCAGAGGGACTATAAATTCTCTTGAACACACAGTGGATAACTTTGTATGTCGAAAAAGAATGTGCACCAGATACAAGGAAGTATCATGGCTAGGAGCAGAAAAAAACTGGTTATTAAGAGGCAAAGGAAGCTGCCAAAAGCAGAAGTGCAGTTAGTTTTGTTGTGCTCAAAAGTAAAAACACTGTAACTAGGCTATTTTCTGCTGTTTATTTAACTCATATTTATACATTTATCTGGAAGAATAGAAGGCTGCTGTTAAACACACCGAGTCATGAGTATCTGTGACTCAAAATAATTTAGGATTTACTCCACAAATAGCCACTGTAAAAGTGCTTCACTGTTTTATTATCCTCCTCTCTTCACCAATAGAAACGATGACCTTTCCTCCAGCTGACAGTGATAAATGATAAATGACGTACCCATTGCGCCAACGCACTTTCCATGAATTCCTCTATTATCTCCGTAATCTCCGCGTCCATTGTTGTGTGAGAAGAGCAGTGAAACACTACAGAATATATCTAATTCAAAAACATTACAGACAGCGCGAGTAATGAATGAAACAGAGAAAGAGAGACAGAAGCCATCGCGCCTCAAGTGAAGTACTCTGACATTTCATGTGGCCCTTCCCTTCCTCCACCTCTCTGTCTCTTCCTCTCTCTGTTTCATTGCAAAACCAAAATCACACCGGAACTGTCACAACTCACATGTTGAGGGTGTTTTTTGAACCTGACAGATTTGCCCTCCACTCAAAGGCATAACAACACAGAGCCAACCTCAACTGAATCTATATGACTGAGAATACTCTATATTTATAATAACTATATTTATAAAGGTAAATACATGGGCTATATGTGCTTTAAATATAACATTGTTTACCATAATATATGTAAATGTATATATATATATATTACAAAAATAGAATTTTAAATGTATTCTATATTTTATGTGTATGTGTATACAAGTATACAAGTAACTAGTACAAGTAGTAATACTACTACAAGTTGTAACTAGCTAAAAATAGTTATAGTTATTGTTGTAGCCAAATAACCTACAAAGCAACAACTTTCCCAGATACTATACAACTAAAAAGGGCTATTATATAATGGGTAAATTAATAGATAGATAGATAGATAGATAGATAGATAGATAGATAGATAGATAGATAGATAGATAGATAGATAGATAGATAGATCCTGTACCAGGCTTTCAGTTCACCACCAACAAGTTGTCAGAGCTGTTGTGGTTACCTTGTTCCTCCCAAGTCCTTAGAAGTCAAGACTTCTTCTAGCCCAGTGCAATAGCGCCCCCTAATGGTTCACAATCAAAGTCCCCATCTGCTCAGTTTGTGGATTTCATCACTATTTCCATCACAGTCACTGGGGGACGTGTAACCAAGCAGCAGCCCTGTTTTTATTTATGCACGGCACTTCCTGCACAGAGAACACTGTTTTAAGACACTGGCTCTGTACCAGCAGAACAATACTTTTTTTTTTCTTTTGCACTGACTGATCTTATTTGCAATCAAGATTTGTTGCCATATAAAACTCTGAGTATCTAGATGTATAGATTGATTTCCATGTTCTATGTGTGTACAACAGTAGGCTCTTGTTTGTGTAAACATCAAGTATTTCATTTAAATACAGGGAATCTTAAATTTGCAAGAATTCACAATGAAAAACGCTTGCCAATGTTGCTTGCATACTAATCAATTCATTTTTATATATCAGTATATAAGGTTAATCTGGTGTAACCATTGAAGAAGAAACGACAACTGAATTATATCTAAAGGTCAAACTTTCAATGACACTGCTTCATCATCTGCTTGTGTTTTTGAAGAATGTTTCTGCCAAAGAAATGTACCTGCTTTTTGTGAGTAGAATAAAACATTCAGTGACCTCATTCTGTGATAGAGTTTTATTTAAAAAGAATGAGCACACATCGGACATGCCTGTATCTGCAGGACAGATCACCACGGTATATTCTTTGCATATAAAAAGCATTTAACAACTGTTTTGCTTTATAAAACCACTTTCATTGTGTGTGTGCATGCTGCTGCTGTCTGTCTGTGATGGAGTGTGTTCCTGCGTGCTGTCAATGTGTGCTGATACCGCTTGTGCAGCAGTTCTGGGATTAACTACACCGGGATTATCAGATTGTTTCAGAGCTGCTAGAATAGACAAGATGACAGCTTCATATAGGGCACCTCACTCACATACACATATGCAGCACACACAACACACACTTAATCCATCTCTCCTTGTTAAACTCAGATAACCCGTTGTCTGTTTATACAACCCTCTATGAGGTTACATGTACAAAAGGAAGACGACACTACAAAGCAGTTAAAAACTTCTACCTTTAATGTATCATTCAGATGCGTTGACATTTTAAGGTTTCTAAGCATTTTATTGCAGTTTAGTACAAACTCTACAGCTGTGAAATGAATAATACATTGCACATGGTATCAACGTTAGCATCACAGGATTGTGACTTAGCCAAATTTAAGTCAAAAACATTTAAAGTATGTGTCTCTTTGTGTACGCTGCATCTGTACTCTCTTCTAGTTTACGACAAAAAGTACTATACATCTCCTGAGCAGGTTCTCTGGTGGTTACACATTCATGAATTCCTGCACAGAGGAGGTGTTTGTTGTGGTGTCTGTGCAGGGCCTGATAAGATTCCCCATGTGTCGCCTTGTCTTGGCCATGTGTGAGGGAGCTGCGGCTGCTGCATCAGTGGAGCATAAATCAAGTCTAAAGTGTCAAAACCCAACAGGTGTTCTACCCGCCACCAGCCAAACTCACACTCACCAAGAGCCTCAGACACCCCCCACCCACACCCTGGCATCCTTTCCTCCTCAACTCTTATTTGATGTTTGTTTTTCTCCCTCTCTCTAGCTGGCAGGAGTAGGGGAGGCCGACTTCTCCATATCCACAGGGGTCTCTTCGTCGGCGCTGGGGTCAACCTGCCCAAACTTAAGCATGGTGAGGACCTTGACTTTGACATCCTCAATGGTTTCTTTCACTCCCTTCTCCAGGAGATAACCCTCACTGTCGCCCTCTGGGTCCTCCAGAGCCATGGCCCCTTCCACAGCCGTCTGCAGGTACCGCAGGCTCAGCAGCACTGACATCTGACACAGACAGAGAGAGGCAATGAAGAGGCTGCATCTAATATTTGTGTCAGCAGGCAGAATTTGTCACCAAATCAAAAGGCAAAATGGTAAACAAGAACTTTTTCCATCAGGTTATGGAACAATTCTTGCTCCTTTCTTGTCACAAACATTCCAAAACTCATTCATTCCTACTGCCATTCATCTGAGATGCACACATTTTTAGTCTGACTTTCCCTGTACATGCTTTCCTCTTTTTTACTCTCTGCACTTCTTTACTCACTTATGAAGACATAAAGTTTTAATCCAATCTGAGTGTTTTTATTCAGCATGTGTTAGTACAACTTCCATGTTTGACCATGGAGGAATCAACATGATCATTACAACAATCATTAATAATGACCATGTGTGGGTAGGAGTGCAAAGAATGTTCACACTTTGATGGAATAATGACTTTTGGAACTGAAAAGGGGGGAGATCATGTATTTTCATTCATTATTCTTGGTAGAGCTCTGAGTTTTTTGGACCATTAATACTATATATTTGATTTCACCCTGTGGATTAATTATTAATTTAAGAAATCAAATGTTAAAATAGGGAAGGCCATTATTCTATTAACATATTAAAGTTTAATGTTAAGTTTAAGTGTTGTGGGTACATTTATAAGTCTGAAGTCTAGGTCTAAAGAAGATATAAATGATGTTGATGTATGCTTATATAAATGGTATCATATTATGTTAACCAAACAAACAAAAAAAGCAAATTTCAAATAAAATATTTATAATGATGTACCAGTTCTAACTTTACTTTAATAAATGTTCATTGTGACAAAGTTAGTACTCTACCACACATTTTACACATTTAATTTAATGTTTTCTCTTCGTGCTTCAGTTTGAACTTTTGTAACATGATTCAAAGCAGGGTTTGGAGTTGAAAATGAAACAGGTGCATCTCCTCATCTGGCCTTTTTATCTGCTCACGTGTCATTCATCTGCCTTTGAATAAACACAAAACTGAGCTGCTGCATTTAAAAACATAGCGTCATCGATTAGAATGATGCTTTGTTTAACACACGTTTGAGCATCTGGTGGATTGACTGTTTGTGAGTCTGTGCTCTGCATTTGGGGTTTGGGTTCTGAGGTTGTGTGTTGGTTATTTGAAATGAATAAGATTTTGATATTCTGGCGTCCAATGTTTG
This sequence comes from Paralichthys olivaceus, assembly GCF_024713975.1. Lineage (NCBI taxonomy): Eukaryota > Metazoa > Chordata > Actinopteri > Pleuronectiformes > Paralichthyidae > Paralichthys > Paralichthys olivaceus. The sequence continues at coordinate 13,551,347 of NC_091101.1, forward strand.
AAATCAATGTTTGTCAGTTTGGTTTTACAGGTTTTTTTGTGTCAGTCATCATGTAAGTGTGTGTGTCAGTAGAAGTCTTTGTGTGTGGTGTGGTGAGCTCATTTTTTAGGGATCTAAATCTGTTTCCACAGGCACCATATTATTAACACCAAGGGATGAACCCATTGAGTTTTAGAGGGGTGGGCAGATCAAGGAAAATGTTTTATCATTATCATCAACACTTTTTTGGACATTTGGTGTTTGTGTGTTTGTATTTCTATCTATAGTTATGGGGGGTGATTTAGGTTCAATACCATCATTGTGAGGACATTTTGACTTTGTGAGGAAATTTTGGCTGGTCCTCACAAACTCAAACTTAGGTTAGGGTTAGGCAATTAGTTGTGATGGTTACGTTTAGACAAGTGTCTGTGTGTTACAGACTAAGTGAAGCACTGCTTTGGTTCCCCACCTGTATTAAGATGACGGAAATCACACCAGGACCAGTTGAATTCAATAAGCCCATGTAGTAGTCAATCAGAGCTTGCCTACAGCCACGGCTGTACAGGTTGAGCTCCTCGGCTTGGTACTCGTATCTGTAGTGGGCGCTGTTGTCAGTCAGGTGGTACCGCATGCAGGGGCGAGGGGACGCCGGGTTACAGCAGCTGAAGGGAACGCCATCCAACAGGTAACGGCCATCCACATTACTCCGGATACGACTGGAGACAGAGGAGGAACGTGAGAGGACGGAAAGAAGGACAAGACAGTGAATTGATGTAATAGTAGCTAGAGAAAATGTCAGTCAAGTTAAATGTCTCACTCTCACTCAAAGAACACACCACATAAGGGAGAAATGAGCAGTACCTCTGTACAGGTGTCATCATGTCTGTTCTGTTTACACATACTTTTTTTATTTAATCTTTGATCAGCCTTTCTCTGCTCGCCTCACCACCAACCTTTCCATCCACTTCTGCTGCTCGTTTCGAAACTAAAGGCTAGATCTATTTTTAATTCACTCCTCCTCTGTCCTCACATCATTCTTTTTCTCCCAGCATCTCTTCATCTTTCCATTATATCGTATTCTTGGACTTTTTTTAGAGTTAAAATCTACTTATCTGTCACTCATCTAGACCTCCATTTCCTCTCCATTATCCTTATATCCCTTATCAGCTATTTCCCTCTCTTTATACTTCACCATCTCACCTCCCTGTGCCTCATTATTTTCAGATTGCTGTACTGTGATTCACTCACTCCTTGACATCTTTGGAGGTGAAGTCTAGGTATCGGTTGCTGACCCACTGAACCTCGAACCAATCCTTAAAATTGTTGTTTCCGCAGCAGCGAAACTCCATCTGCAGACGATCAATGGTCTCTTTCTGGAAACAGCGGCCCGGCACGTCCGTGTCCTTGTAGAAACGAATTCCATTCCTGAGGCCAACCTGACAGTGGAAAGAAAAGTGAGAGAGAAAGAAGGGGGTATTATTTTATTTTTTTTGTTTGTACCTCGAGAATGCTGTACATGTGCCTATTGTCAAAAATGCAGCTGTTTTAATCCATCTATCCCTTATCATTCTTGTTGCCCATTGCTCAATTTTCAGAAATATGGGACAGCACTCCTCTATGAGGCCAATTTGCACATCATTTTTGTGATATGTATTGGTTTTGAAATATTTTTTTATTATTTGTAGTAGTAGTAGTAGTAGTAGCCCTCCTCTGAGAGATCTTAACACCATACATTTTACAGCTACACCATTGTGATATAAGACTTTCTCTATCTCTTTTTAACCACAAGGCCATGCTGACGCATATTCTGCCTGCTGACCCCCAGTCATCCCCCAATCATTACCCAGTGACCCCTACCTTCAGGGACTCCTCCAGGCTTCCCTGCAGGGCGTAGCTGAGCACCACAACAGCAATGAGCATATAACAGAGCAGCGCCGCCATAGCAAACCAAGCCAGCAGGAGAACCTTCCAGCGGGGGAAGCGGCTCGCATCCAAGGAGTCCTGACACACGCGGCTTGCGAGCCAGTTGGTGCCGATGGAGGCCAGGCCCACCATCATGAGGATGTTGGGCACCACATGGATCTCCGTGTTGTCCATTACCTCAAGAGAGGAAGAGCACAGTCAAATATAAATGTGTAAGAGCTGCAGCCAAACCCAGGTCACACTGTCATTTCCTCTGCCCACTTAAGCAGGTAATAATCCTGCATTCAATTAGGCTTATCTGTGCTATAAAAAAATGTACCTTGGCCGCTGAAAGATTCAGGCAGCTGCTGATATGCTGGATGGTAATAAGATGGCAAATTTAATTCTTTGTCCTGGTTACAAGGAAAGTCGATTGAGGCCTGAGTTTATTACTCGCCGAGTGTTTGAAAATCTGTTTTAATTTGTCCCATTGTTCGGCAATTACCATTGAAAAAAACTCATCCCAGATCCGCTGCAACTGACTAAAATCAAATTAACATCAGTGCAGCCACATGTGATCATATACATACATCTGTCATCTGGTGCTAAACAAACTTTCTGAATGAGGTGATATATTTGAGATGACATATTTAAATAACAAATTACGTTATACTCTTTTGAATCATTCCACAAGATCCTTTGTTTCCTGACACCATTGTCAATAGAATAAAAGAGTTTCTTGTAAAGTTTTTCAATCAATTCCACTTTGCTATACAACTTAGAGACTAGAGAATCACAGTCTCTCTTTGTAGATCAATGAATATCTGAAAGCATGCATTCAAGCCCTGCAGCTTTCCACTGCAGCTCAATGGATATCAATGCTTCCACCTGATCAATCACTGATCTATGAATCCCAGTGAGTAATTTGTAGAGGTCATGACCTTCACCTGTTGCTGCATCCTCCACCCTCATGGGTTAACATTCATTCATTGTATCAGAGTGTTCCAGAGTACATGTTTACACCAGTGTTTTGAGCGCTGTCGTTTGTATTTGTGGATTAAACTGTTCAGCTAATTTCAAATAAATATCACTGATAAGCAACAACACGACAGACTCGGTAAACAACCACAAGCAAACGCGAAGCCCTGAGCACATATAGCACTGTTTGTGTAACTTTGACTGAGATCATGTCAGTTTTTCAGACTTCAGCCCCTCGAACTTTTTGTCCTTTAGTCTAAATGTTGACATTGCAATATATGAACTGCACTGGTGAATGGTCTGCATTTATGTCACACTTTTCTAGTCTTATCAACCACCTAATGCTCTCACAGTCACACACACACACACACACACACACACACACACATTCACGGCTCCTGTATGTAGTGCTCCTCTATCATACATCCCATACACACGCTGCTGGCACAGCCATTATGGGCTTCAGTGTCTCGCCCAAGGACACTTCGACAAGCTGACTGAAAGAGCCGACCTTCTGATTAGTGAATGACTGTGTGTGAGTGTGTGTGTTCTTCCTCCTCTCTACCTCGGCCCTGCGTAGCAGCTCTGTCTTAAGGTAAACCCCTAGACAGAAGATGAAGGCGCCGCACATCACTGCCATCCATGACAGCAGCCAGAGGCCCTGTGCAAGACGCACCCGCCTCTGCTGGGTGAACTTCATCTTCAACAACATCTTCAAGGGTCCAGTACCACACACCAATCAATACAATGACAGGAGTGAGAGAGTGAGAGCAAGAGAGCAGGGGAGATGAGAATCAGCGAATTCTGGTCAAATATTTTGGCATTCCAGAGGTGGCAAGCTGCATGTAGAAAACTAAACAGTCCAAAAGGTGGATTCAGTGCTGCTGCAGTCGTCGATTCAAGCCTCGAACTTGTTCTTTGGTGAGTTATTAGCAGGTTGAGCTCATCTAAGTTGTTCCAGGTGGAGAGGATAAGCAGGTAGATCCCTTTGATGGTAAAGGGCACAGTCGACCTCAGAGGATAATCCCAAAAATTTCACCAGGATGCTAAAATTGTTACAAAAAGATTTGTTTAATCCAATGCAGTCTTGTAGAAACTTGTGAGAAATGTGAGAAATTGTTTAATTAAAAAATTTGGAGAAAGAGATATTCCTTTTCCATGAGATAACAAGTTTTCTCCTCAAGTTGACCGGTCACTCTGCCGTAGCCCCCCCCCCTTTCAAGCTGAAACCAATGATTTCTTCCTCCTGAAATGACCTTGTCTTTTGGTGGCGCCCCTCTGGGTCTGTGCGAGTGCGGTGCCCCCCTAAACCGCTGTAGCCATGGTCGGAGGACGCAGAGACTGGCCAAATGTGAGAGTTTGGAGCCGTAATCTCCCCAGCGGAGTACGTGAGATCCTATTAAAGTCCAGGGGCCAATGGGAAAGTAGGCCAGTGTCTGATCAGCAAACTTATTCTGATAGACAAGTAGTCAGCTATGGAAGGCCTGATGGATTATTATGAAAGGTGGACTCACTTGGAGCCAATCAGCAGCCTGCAGCACTGTCGAGGGACACAGAAAATACAGAATCGTGACTGCAAACTGAGGCTGAATATCATATCTGAGAGTGCAAAACTAGTTTAATGTCACGATCACTATATTTGTATGAGAAGAGAAATATAGTTGGTAGTTGTAGGAGGAAGATGTAAACAGACCAGAACTAGAGGGCCATGCAGTAGAGCACATACCTTCCGCTAAGGCCCAACAGTCCCCTGGACAAAATGGAAGTGAGCCCACTTGTAAAGTTGCATATGTGGCCCCAATACCCCAGAACAGATGTGGGCATTTCTTGGCAACCTCAATCAAAACTACTATTGTAGGTGTAGATCTCCAGCAACCATTTATTGGCTTCTTCCCTGACCCATAACGGGTCCTCGCGCCAGGTTTAATGGAAATTAAAACAAGTAGTTTTTGTGTAATCCTGCTAATTACCAGCACAAGAACAGATAAAATCATGAGCTCTTTGGTGGATATAAATATCAGCCTTTACTTAATACACTACAGTTGCAGTCCCTGCGAAAACTAAGCTCACAATTTACTCCAGTTTTGGGCAATTAACTAATCACTTAATTTACTCGAAACCAACAACATCAAAATTTTAAAAACTGTGTGTTACGTTGCGTGGTGGCAATACAATGATGGCTTTCAAGTATCCCTGCTATATGATTTATTTATTGACTACACTGCGTACTGCTCCTTTAATGCAGCCCACTTTAAGTGAATATTATCCCAAGAATGATCTGAGGGAATTTGTGGAGGACGGTCAGACTGAGGCTGGTTCATGTAAAGTGAAAGTAAGACGATGGAGGGTAGAGTTATGCTCATTTGGGATTATGAATAGAGTGTGATTGGGAGAGGTGGGGGTGGGAATGGATCAATTGGATTATTATAAATCATTATGACAGTTCGAGTCAGAGCTGTAGCTTGGTTGAAGCCAGTCTCAGCGTACCAGTTCTTACAGCGCACCAATCAGAGAAAAAAAGACAAACACTCAACATGTCACTCAAGAAATGATCTATTATTATTCAGTTACCACACCAACATCAGTCACATGTACATATGTGAAATTTGATCATAGTGGCATAATGAGGAAATGTGCTTGTCCCTCTAGTGGCTGTGAGGGAAATGTCAATCCATTCACCAATATTATCTTATTATATTATCAATAATCAGCCACATTGCTATGACATTTAGTATCAATATACTGACACCCCAAAACATTCTATTCTTGCACACTGAGAACAGACATCAGTGTTTTTGTCCAGTCAGTGGTAAACTGGAGACGTTTGTCGATGGTGTTTGTTTAAGGGAGGAGTATTCCCCAGACACAGAAATAACAAATACTGAAAATCTGAGGTGTTGATGAATTTAATGTGACTATTTTTATTGGTGAACAGCTGAAAGGGCACAGTTACATATTCGATTAATGAAGGTCTATACAGATTATATCAACATCAATATGTTATCTTATCTACTTTGTCACAACACATATTCAGAATTACAACTTTTATATCCTAACTGAACATTTTTATATAAAGACATGTATATATATGCTCATGCACCAAGGAAATTAAAACAAACAGTTACATCTAGAGTTATAGAATAACTTCCTAACTGTTTGAGGGCAGTTTTCTTCGGTCTGTTACCAGTCTGCTGTGTAAAGTTCAAAAGTTGTTCTTCACAAATCTTAGAAATGATCAATTGTGAGGAAACACACAACAAATTATTTCTTTGTGAAAAGATTGAAGTGTTTGAAAAGAGACTAAGTGAGTCTCTGCACACTGGCTCAACCTGTCTTTGTTCACCAGTCATCCATTGGATTGATAGCACAGCTTTCTATCATAAAATCATTTAAAAAACTGACAAGAGGTTGTTAACAGAATACTGCGAGCTGACCTTGGATCTGTTATTCACATTGTATGTACACAATTAACAGATTTTCTCATGGGCTCCTACGTTTCAATACATTAACTCTTTATCTCTTTACACTACAAATATCAAACACATGATGATACTCACTATTGGTTCTGTAGCTTATGTCACAAAGTATTTACTGAATGTGAATTACATGCTGTCAGTTCATTTGGGAGAAAATGACAAGGGAACAAACAGTAAATGACACATTATGGCAAATATCACGTTTAAATCCTATTTGAAATTGCTTTGTATGATAGAATATATTCTATTATTGCAGTTTCACCTTCTTTTTAAAATACTTTATCATTTAATTGTACCATTGTCTGTTTTATTCATGCAGCTCCTGTAACAGTAGACGTTTTACCTTTTATTTCAAGTACCAGTCTATTATATCTTGTGTCATAACTCTAATTCTTATTTTTAAACATAATGCAAAAAACGTAATTTTCCATCTATGGATTTATATTAATGAAGTACAAGCTAAAATAAGAATAATAACAAACAGACAATTCTGTGAGCCTCATCATTTTGGAGAAACTAAAACATCAGTGGCATATATAAATGAATATATATTTATATACAATAAGGTGAGAATGTACGTTCATCCTGCCCTGTTGTTGAGATAAAATTTCACTCCACCACTTTGCCTGTTTGCTCCACTCCTCCCACCCACTCCTGCCTGACCTGTGGCTCCGTCCCTCCGCCCACCTCCTTATGGGCCTGCAGCTGCTGCATGAACTCATCCAGGATCTGCTGGGCTGACAGGGAGGTCACATCCACAAGGTCCTGCTCCAAAAGCGTTACCTCTATCCCTCCCTTTCCACCCCAGCTGTCGCCCCCCACATGGGCCTGCTGAGGGGCTAAAGGGGTGTCGATGTGGTCAGTGCCCAGAGGAGGCTGCTTTTGGCTTTGGGAATAGAGAGGTTGGGGTCTGGCTGCATAACTGGCTGCCATTTTCTTATATATAGCACTGCTGATGTCAGCTACAGAGATAGGTGGGCTGTGGCTCAACTCATGTTGATTTGAGAGACAGGCTTCAGTTGCTGTTGTTGGCGTCCCCTGTTTAAAAGGCACGAAAGCAGTGACCCTCTGCGGACCTGCCTCTGACTTTGTCAACCGATCAAGTGCAGCCTCCTCCATTTTAGGAGCGTGTGATTGGCCATCTCCTGGCAGGGAGGTGGCGTGGTGGCTGATTGGAGCTGAAGCTGTCAGGAACTTCTGGATGGCCTCAGACGAGTTAAAGTGCTTCTCCAGTAAATCCTTTATCAAGCACGGCACCTGAGGTAGACAAGCCAACACGAACAATAACTCTGTATTCAATCCATGCAAAAAATATAGAATGGTCTGAGCACTCCTGAAGGTTTACCATAATGGGTTTACACCAAACATCATACACTTGTAATAACTCAACTCTTTTGAAATACATGTTTTAATTAAACTGTAATTTTAGGGGAGGAAGACAAGTTCTATTTCAACATTGGACTCACAGATGTATCATTGATAAAATATATTTTAGACTGAGCTATTGCCTTGTCATGTCCCAACCACATAGTGCATACTGATTATATGCAGGAATCAGAGCAGTATGTCTGCAACAAAAAATAAGCATTTCAAGATACGAACCTTTTCAAAACTTTCATTAATTTCTCAAAAAATAATGCACGTATCTTTGTAAGGAAAAAAATCTGACATATTTAGGGGACTAGTATCTATGATTGTGTACAATTTTGTGCAGCCTGATTGAATTTAGGGAGCTTGTTGGGCCTTGGTGGGGGTATGCGCTCTATTTAGTGCCATTGTACTTCGTCACGCATCATCTCATCATGCTTTTCCCAGAGTTGTGGGTGCAGAACATTGATTTCATGGTGTCTATTACTTTATTATCGTAACTCTGGTGTGATGAGAATCAAACTGAGATAAGAGCAGTAATACTGAGCATGTGCAATTGCTAAAAATACCTTTGTGTTTGAAACTAGGAACATGATGTGGGTGATGTGGTTTCGTGATACTACATTTTTTATTCTGAATTGACCCTTCCAAGACAGAATTAAAAACCAATCCACCCTATTATCATATTCAGTAAAAAACATCCACTATGTGTTGAAGTGTGTATGGGTGTCCATTAGATGGCACCATGCTCACATTGATGTTTTCCAGTGCAGCAATGGTCCTGTGGGTGTCCTCCAACTCGGAGCTCAGCTGGGACACGCGGTTCAGCAGATACTTCCTCTCACTGCTCAGGCTCTCTGACTGCACGTAACAAGACAGGGAGTAAAATGACATTTGCATGAAAACAGCTTGTGGGTTGTAAATGCATCCCACCCATCCTTATCTCTATACAGCTCTCTCACCGCTATGTGGAGGTGTTCACCCAGCAGGTTATTGGCCTGTTTGGTCCCTGAATGGGTCTCCAGAAGGCTGAAAGAACACAAGAGGGAAGATACGAAACCTGTTGGATAATTTTAACAAGATTTCATAGAATTTCTTATTTCTATACCTTTCACTCCATATCCCCTACCTTATCATATGATAGTAATAAAGATAGGGGGGATATGGGGGTTTTCAGAGAGGGCAAGTGTCCACCACAAACTCCCCTGATGAATATGCAACAACTGACAGTTTGGAAACTGTAGCCCAGTTTGAGACAGCTTTCACTCCAGTTGCTCCAGTCCGTTGCACAGTGTGTGGTATGTAATACAGGCCTGACAGGACCCAGGCCACAACACAGCTGTCACTGGCAAGCATAAAGGGAAAGGACAGATGCTTCATGTCCATATGTGTGTGTTGCTTGTGGAAGCACACTGCCAAATCAAAACAGCGATAGAAATGTACAGGGGGAAACATGGTCTATGCTGCTCATCCATTATGGTCCACTGTTCAATTAATCTATAAGAACTGTTATGTAAAGCCATAGGTTGTTTTTAATGATTACTAGTGGCTCTAGGATCAATATGTGGTCACACATCACAGCAATACCCTCTCATATAGAGGCATGTTACCCTTATATACTGCATTGCATCATGCTACAAGTGGAAGAGATGTTTCCCTGCCCATGTATGTCATTGGGTAAAAGTGCTGTTAACTCATCGTGGCTGTTGAAATTAGCTCTGTTCAAGAATCCAAACCTTTTATATTTCTCCTTGACGTGACTGAGCTCGTCCCTGGTCCTCTGCAGCTCCGCCTCCAGGCTCTCGATGCAAACCACTGTCTGCAGCAAGTTCTGGTGAAGATCTGCATTCTCCTCCTGCAGAGCCCTGAACGCAGAGGGAGGACGGGAGAATGACGTCACCTTTTTGCATTCACACTGATAGTTGCAGAACAGAACAGAACATAAATATATGGTTGGTGTGAAACCAATGAGGCCTTCTCCCATGTACCTCCATTTTAGAGATCTACTGATCATGCATGGTGTTATGACCTCCACCAAGGAGCGGGATAATGGATCTAGTGAATTTAAATGTGGTCTCATGAGGGGATGGTTGGGCCTTGGTAAGAGATGTACCTTGTATGTGCCATGTTTTATGCAATGTTGATATCAAACTGTATTTCTACACAAACAATATAAGTGCCTCGTGAAAAAATTTGACTCTCTGCACAATTTTAGATAGAAGGCTGATAATCAGAACTTAAGCATATAAACTAAAATTACAATATAATATTAATAATAGTATTGAAAATATAATGTGTGATAATGGAGGAATAATTGGGTGGAAATTCTTTGAGAGGCATGTGCATTTATGCCACACAACAAATAATATTTTGGTATGAAAAATAAGAAGTTTAAGCATTTGGTTAGGTGTTTTTGTTAATTTCTTCCTACCTAACAAGATAGAGTATAAATATAAAACTTATAAATAAGTTGTGTATAAGTTTCATAACTCTTCACCTCTCCCTGTGGAAACAGGAGTGGAGGATGAGAGGGTGCTCATTAAAATAAGATCAATAACCACTGACCCACCACGAGAGAGATAGAGAGAAATGTATGAAAGGCCGTGCTCACATGTGAAATGTGACAATGAGTATTAGAGACACTTACTGGAGATGGTCAGCATCACACATTGTGTCCTGGAAAAAGAAGAAACAAAAGTGAATGTTCCTCATAAGATACAAGAGGCATTTAGTCCGATATAAAACAAAGTGTAGCTGAATTTTCCTACAGTGAGATTGTTTGTACTTAAACAGTTTGTGGGCTCTGTTGAGTAAAATGGGAGAAAACTTGTTCTTTACTAAATTAATACGAATGTGAAAAATCCCTGGGCAACCGGCTTGGTTGTCATGGTTTCACTTGAATTCCAACGAGCTGGACGAAATCCAACACAATGAAAAACAAGTCAGTGCCCAAGTACAGCACAGCTATGTCTAGAGTATATGTAAAATTATAGTTCAGGACTGATTCCTTTATGTGAAAAGGCACAGATATGTAAAGAATGATAAACAGTAATAATACATACATAACATTTATCTGTCTATCTACTTACTTGTTTAACACACAGATTGTTGTTAAGTGTCAGGTTGTATGCATTGTACAAACAATCTGACTACACCCACAGTGGGTTGCCACTCCACTACTGACTACATGACTACTGACTGATGGATTTTTATCGAGCTATGGCCTCAGTTATCCTGAGCCCGGAAATGGAGTGAGTTAGAATCAATCAGTTCTGTGAAGGGAAAGTGTACACAGAATTTTCTGCTTTGTGTATGTGAGATCATGTATATGCATGTGTGTGTGGGGGGGGGCACATCCCTGCAGAGCGGCAACATGGAAAAAGGCCATGTTATGTAATGTTGTGTGTTTATTAGTAGGCAACATAGCTGGATAGGCCCAAGCGGATTGTTGCATAAGAGTAACGTGATACAAGCATTTTTGCTTGGTGCTGCCTGCTAGTGACTTCATGTCTCAGTGGATGTAAGAGGTGTGTTGGTAAACATGCTACACACATGCAGTAGCTAAGGGCAGGACAGTGTTTGCTTTGTCTATGTTTCAACCCTGTGTCTTATTATTATGATGGTGATGATGATGATGATGATGATGATGATGATGATGATGATGATGATGATGATCATGATGATGATCATGATCATTGTCATTATTGATGTATCAGGTAGTTTCAAGTCGAGTTTCCCTTATAAGTACAGGATGTGCTGCATTGCTGGAGAATGACTCAGCTTGCAATGCGTAGTTTGAGACAGCCTGTGACTCAGCTGCACTGCCTCTGCAACAGGAGAGCTGCCCTCCACTTGTTATGCTTGTCCTGTTCTTTCTACACCGACACTGTCTCTTCAATGCAGCACTTTGCCATCAGGAGCTGAATCATTTCACAGTTAGACTCAAGACTCATGCAGTATAACAGATTTATTTTTCAAGAACGTAACTCATGATAAAAGCAAAATACAATATATACTGTGTGTATAGAATATAGGTATTCTGGAGAGTTCGTGTTGAAGCTAGTTTTTAGATAGTGTGCTCTTGATTATTAAATAACCATAAATATTTTTTTTCACAGATTCCCCATTTGAAGGCCACTTGTGTTTTAATGCTGAGGCTTTGCTTTCTCTTGAATAAAATCTCCTCAGTGCAATATTATCATATATATCATGGGCAATACTTAATGATCATATTCATCATGTTAAAACAGTGCAATAACTACCATATTTAACATACCACTTAAATACACTGTGCAATATTTATATTATTAATGTTATTTATCATACTTATAACAGTCACTTTATTGGCATTGTTTAACTTTTTTTATTCTTGTCCTGCTTATATTCCCATTTTATTGTATAGTTGCTTATTTCTGAATATTTGTATTGTTTCATTTGTAAATCTTTATTGCAGGCACAATTTGATTGGAAAGGACCCTTTCATAATTTCATTGAGCTTGTACACTGACAATAAAGTTACTGAATCTTGAACAAATGATGTGAAACTGTGAAGCTCCTCTTAACTCCTTTGTTTCCTGTCTCACTGTGTTGTACATTATTAAAAAGAGCAAACACACTATCAAAGTAAACTCACCCTGTGTTGTTTGGAGTGCCCCACATATTGCGAATGGTGCTGGCCACTCTTCTCTGAACTGTGACTGGTAACTGTGGAGGCTGTGTCTCTGGCCCTGGATGAATCTGATTTTGAAGATGAAGACTCAGATCCTAGGCCTGCACCTACAACCTGGGCCGAGGATGGAGGTGAGCTGGTGGGTCCCTGGTGACCAGAGTCTGGGTGTACCTGCAGAGGCTGGTTATGGTGGAATTGCTGGGTTTGTGGACAGTGGGAGACAGTGGGCTGCTGTTTACGGTGGTGATGTTGTTTGGGTTGGCTGGGTTCAGGGCTGGTGCTGGTGCCATCAGTAAAGTGAGGGCCACATCTGCCATATCTGTCTCTTGACACAGAGCCTCCGGTGGGTGACGGCCTCCTGTCTTTACGGATGTTTCCGTGGTGAGTATTGTGGCTGGCAGATTGACGGGGGTGATGAGGCGGGGGGCTGCCGTGATGGTTCCTAGCTGCATATGAGATCAGCTTGTCAGGATTAGAGCAGTCTGAGTATTTCCGGGAGCTGCTACGAGCTGCCTTCTCCTGTCTGTTATGCTGTTTGGGATGCTGCTCCCTCTCCTCTCCAGAGCTTTCTCTGTGCTTCTTGGGTGGGATCTGGGGTTTGACTGGAGGAGGTGTCTGGGGGGCTGAAGCAGCCGTCTTCCCAGGAGATTTATTTTTGTTCACGCCCAAGTTGGTGAGATCTGATGGACTTATAACCTGTTTTGTAATCTCGTCTAGAAAGGCTGAGAATTGTAGCTTTCCTTGCACAAAATTTGACCTGGCTTGCTGTATCTCAGTTTGAGTCACCCCTTTACCTTTTTGTCCAGTCGCATCTTGTCCTTTGGAAACTCTTGGTGACAGCACCTCCATGGACTTTGCCTTGCGAATGTCAGTGTTAGGCTTCTTGTTCTTGAGGATGCCTTTGTTGGGTAGCTGGCTGGAGGAAACTGCTCTCTTTGGGCCCCTGGAGACCCCAAGCAGAATGTCCTCCTCACTAAAAGCCAGACTTCGGTTCAAACTGGCTGTCTTATACAGAGGCCCATAGTTAATGTGTGATGCCCTGGATTGTTCTCCTGCAACAACACTTTCGTTACACTGCAGAAGGCCCTCTTCACTCCTGCTGTGACCTCGGTCAAGAGAAGAAAAACCATGCTTTCCTCTCTGCTGTGAGCTTCCGTGTATCTCATCACAAACACTTCCTTGTTTCTCATGTCTGATTGAGGCAAATACGATGGGCTCACTGCTGTCGTCTTCCTGAAACCCTCTGCGCACATCTAAGATGTTAGAGCAGGACAAGGAGTGCTGTGGTCGCACAGCATGACGGAGAGAGAAGGGATCATTTGTGCTCGCCTCTGTGAACCAGGAGGAAGAGGAGGAGGAAGAGGATGAAGAAAGGGAAGAGGATGAGGCCCTGGAGAGGGTCACAGGGGTGTGGTGGTTGTAAAGTATCTCATCCTCTTCGCTCAGGGGAAGTCGCTGTGTTTGGTGGCGATGGCGGGCATCGTAATGCGGGCTGTGATGGAGATAGTGACCATGATGGTGATGGGGGTGACCGTGGCTTTCATCTGTTTTTCTGTCTGAGTCATCAAACATTGTGTACCTACAGCAATGGAAAAAAAATGAACAAAGTCAATAATGCAACTGCACCAATCAGTACACTGTTTATTTGAAGGATCAATTATAAAACACCAATGTATTAATTCACAATCTCTTCATTACGATGGCAAATATAAATAACTTTTCAAGCTAAAATTTTATTACAATTTAATATAATAGCGCTGACAACAGTCCCCTTAAATTTAAGTTAAAAGCACTACACTGCACAGACTCATAGAAATCAGTCCCTTAAATATGCCAGATTTTTCTTTTATCAAAGTCTATGAATTATTTCCTGGGGAAAACTGTAAACTAAAATAGAGTTAAAAAATGCCCTATCTCACAATGTTAAAGAAGGTCACAAAAAGGAAAGGATGAAAAAAGATCCCAAATCCAGGATCTGCGCAAAAAATGTAATGGGGTTTTCCCTGACCCACGACAATGCCTTCCATCAGGTTTTGTGGTCATTTTTTTTGTGGTAATCTGTCCAGTAGTTAATTAGTGTTGTATACAACAAACAAACTATACAACTAACCAGCAAACAAACAAACAGACAGGGGTGAAACATCACCTCCTACATGGATTTAATGAACCAACCTACCTGTGAGACTGAGGGTCTTGGTGATGGGGAAAATGATGATGATGATGGTGGTGGTGCCTCCGTAGCTGGATCTCATCCGGGTCAGAGGGGTTGTGAACAGGCTTAAAAAACTTGTCCATCACTGTCTCCTTTCTGGTGCTAGGTTGTCGACGCCGTACTGGTTGGTTTTACTATACAAGCGTCAATGATCGAGGTCCGTCTAAATAATCTGCTGTTTCCTCTTCTCAGAAGTCTATTATTTTTTTCTGATAAAATTTTTGTCTGCTGCAAAGACCATCACTTCAGACCTGACAATTATCTACTGCTGTTTACAGTCATACTGGCCACAACAATATAAAATGTCCCAGGCTAGTTGATAAGCCTTCAAAGTTTTTGCAAGTCTCTACTGCAGATAAATCCACAAGTGTTTCAGTAAAGAATCCAGCTGCAGGACTGCATATACCTCTGAATGAGTTTGTCTCCCTCAGCGTCTGGCTGTAGAATAATGGAATCACGACTCATGACCAGAGGATGTATGAACTCTTGGATGGTGGTTTGGTTTTGCATCATGCCTGATGTAACAGCTGGGTGCTCACTGAACCAGCTGAAAAAGCGGGTCATTTGTCCCCATAGAGGACACAATCGAAACGAGCCCCGCGGACAGGATCTATAACAGGCTTCATTTAACCCATGGTTACTGCAAAAGGGATGTTTGCTCATGTGTTTGTGCTGCCTCATGCTTCAACTGCATCTTTATATCCTATAAACTTGTGTGACTTTTCTTTTACTTTGTTTTTGTCAGTATTGTTAATATTATACAAAAGCATGAGCCAAAGCATATTGAACTGCCCACAGCTGCCCCATTGATTTTATAAGGTTTCCTGTGGTCATTCATCCAAGGCCTTTGTAATTACATACATCATTCTGTTTTTCCATTTTAATATTTTGACATTCTCTCCTTTAATATGTTAGGTTGCACTAAATAAAGCTGATTCTGTTTGAGTTATTCAGTGTGACTTTGATTAGCAAGTCTAGCGCAGTGGTCTTGATCAGGTGAAAGGCCCATGTGTGGCGTGATGATTATCACATGAAAGGAGAGGCCTTGTTTGTGGCCCTGACTATATCCTGCCAAACAAGCACAAAAGAGATCAATTTGTGGAACCCGGGAGGGGCTGAAACTCATCCACACCGGGGTGCTGCTGATCAATGGCATGAGAGTAGTTACATAAAGGCGGTTGCCCAGACATGTCCGAGCCACTGTGATCAATGATGAAATTCAGTTCTGCACATGGAAACACCAGGGATGGGCAGGTTCCATGTTTCAAAAGACGTGACAAGTATTTGCGTCCCCTGGTGGTGTAAAAAAAGTATCTCTCACTCCTGACTTTTTAGAACTGGTAATTTTCCACTGCCACAGCAGCCTGGCTCTAGATGTTTCTGGATATTTCCACTTCAGTCACTCTTCAACTCTTTCTGACCATCAGCCCATGTTGAATGGGGCATTGGAGTTTGTTCAGTAACACCACAAAGGCCTGTAAACTGTGCCATGACACCGCAGAGCATTTTTTACAGTGACTGCCAAACCAAAAGAGAGAGAATGTGTTATTTAGTGACATTTAGGACGTGTTTATCTATCTGTGTTCCTGGATAGATCAAAGAGCAGTTCAAACATCCACATGAAGGGAGATGACTTGGCTGTTTTCTATTGTTAGTCTATCACAAACCGCATATCACTGCAGTAAAGGGGAAGTAGATCCGGTGATTCAACTGTATTCCAGTTTGATCCGGTTTGTGGGGCCTTGTTACACACAAGCAAAGATCGGTCCGCTGTGACGTCACCTGTTTTCACCATTTTCTCGGTTTTATATGAAGTTACTTTAATGTTTCGTTTTTCAGTAGCTCGCGTTTGATTAATCCAACAATCAAAGCCACATCCGCACCCCTGTTGTCTGTTTAAAACTCCAGTCGAGACGTGTCGGTGTGGTTCGTCACATAAAAGTGTGACTACTTTCTCGGCGGAGAAAGCAGAGAGGCTTGTCGCGACCGAATCACCCAAACAGTATAAATACCGCCAGTGACGCTGCTGTAGCTCACACTGCCACGACACTTTTCAGAGAGATCCGACGCGCGGCGCAGGTCAAACCGTATTTGTCTTTTTTTTCTTTCCTTTTTAAAACTTTAAAACCATCGATACTCACAAAGATGAGCCGATGTGCTCTACCTAACTTTATATTAGTATCGTTTTTTAAAAACCTATTTACTGACAGCAGTAACCGAGTGCCAGGCCCCGCTTTGAGGGGAAACATAGCTTCAATATCAAGATTAGCATTCTACCATTAAATGTTTTTCTCAGTATGACGCTTTGTCGTCAGGCTTTTTATGTAATTGATATGTTTTAGTGGGCATATGTCAGTGAAAGCCGTTACCAAAACCAAACCTTCGTTTCTTTTGTCGACACTGCGTAGCTATCTAGCTAACGCCAGGCTAAGTGAGCTTAACATAGAGTAACGTGTTTGACTTTAACATCGAGGTCTTGGCAATGGCCATAATATAAACCAAACATAGGATTTGTCAGGCGCTAACTGAACGGGTTTATACATAATGTTGATAACTAAACGCCAGGTCGACGTTCGTAACGGTCGGAACGGCAGTTGGCTCAAGATGGGAGCCGTGACGTAGGAGCCTGTTGGCTATTGGACGATTTGAATAACTCGCTTACGTGGCCGAGTGTTACGTGTTTTCCCCTCTTATCACGTAAAGTAGACAAAGATGGAAAGGCTGAGAAGGAATTTTCCAGCCCACGAGACTAACGATGGCTGCAAGGCTACATCAAATAACCGCAAGTATTTATTTGATTTTCGCCAACAGATCGTATAAGGTTTAACAGCTTAGAAGTGAGGTTGCTAGTCAGAGAAGAGTGGTTTTGTCATAAATAGCTATCGCGCAGAATACAACATGCGATAAATATTACTGAAATCAAGTAATGGCAGAAAAGAACTCAAACGTTCCGGGTTAATTCAGATAGCTTCAAGCTACAAATGAAGATTATTAATGTAGTTGTTTTTCAATTCAGTTATCTTTTATTCTTTTGAAACGCTACATAACAGAGTAAATTATGAGAGATGACTTGCGACTCTAAACAAAAATCAAGTCGAGATACCACAGATGCAGTTAAGAAAATCCATTTCTAGGTATACACTTGTTACACTAGGCCCTCTTAAACTCGTCAGTCAATACCAGTTTCAGCAGGCAACTTGAGATGCATTTTTTTTTGTATTTCTTACAGTTCTACTCAAGTAAATTAGCATTACAATCTTGCTTATAAATGTTTAGTTTTCAAGTAATAGTCTTTGCATTGATTGAAGAAATGACAAAGGAAAGCTACAGTCTGAAAGGCAGCTTGAAAAGAAGCAAAGCTCCAGAGCTGTAGCAAAAGGAATCACAAGCTGAGGTTATTTTATATGGACGTTTTTTTAAGTTCTCAAACGTGAATTGATTAGAGAGGACAGAAGATTTTTTTTTTTTTTTTGTGGGGAAAATGGACTGAGTTATCACAGGGGGGAATGGACTTAGTTATTAGAGGAAGATCGCAGGACCAGCGTGGAGCGAGGCCATGGGACTCGGGGAGGACCAGAGTGGAGCCAGGCAGGACAGGACCATGGGGCAAGGGAGGACCAGAGTGGAGCCAGGCAGGACAGGACCATGGGGCAAGGGAAGACCATAAAGCATGGAGGGAGGAGCAGATGGGTCCAAGAGAACAGGAAGCAGCAGCAGCAGCTGTCGTCGAGTGTACACCAGAGGGAGCCAGAGGCACAGGGCAGAGTAGCAGCACAGAGTGACCATCACTGAAGCAGCAGTTCCAGAGCAAGCGAGCCAGAGATGAGAGGGTGGGACAGGGCGCACAAGTCCTCTAGCTTCACACGTTTAAAGCAAGGCGGTGGTTTGTATAATGGGTAGAGGTATCTCTCTAACATTCTCAGACATTTAGATTTTCAATTACTTTTAGAACTGCTGTTGTAGAACACAATTTCTCGCACAGCTCTCTCTTCCTCTTTTCAGGCAATCCGTGTAAGTCGTTTTGTACCGTGGTCACCCCTCCTGTTGTGCGCTGACATGAGTGTGGTGGTGTCTGCTGTGATGAATGCCTTGGTAGTGTGCTGGCGAGAGGAACATCTTTTTGGACTTCTCAACCCCCTGCGATCAGAAGTAGTTCCCCCAGCTGGAGAGGGAAGCGGTCTCGTGTTGTTCGATAGGTCTTCCTGAGAGAAGTTTCAGCATTGGAGTGTGAGAGTGGATTGTCTCCTGTGCAGCCGATTGCGTGTATACCACAACCCTTCAGTTCTTCAGCGCCTCATTGGTACAGATCAGCTACATCTACCTCTTAACCCAGCAGTGAGTTAATGCATGAAATGTACATGTGGGTGTAACTATCCTGTACATTAACTCATAATTGCCTATGCTGTGTAGAAAACAGTAATTTTTCATTGGAAGGGTTTTTCCATTATAGTTATTGGGTTAAGGGGAGAGGGGGGGGTATTTAAAACGTGTTTCGAGTTCTTCTTTTCACAGGCCCGGCCCCCTAAAGCTGATCATCGAAAGAATTCCCCCTCGCTATCCGCTTGCTACAAGTTGAGCTCATCTTATTTTCTATAGTGCTTTGGATCGGGATCATGTGCATCTCCTGCAGTTTACAGAAATGTAGGAAGGTATCTGGTATTTTTCAATAAATCCTTTAGATTCTTTATTCCTCATTATCTGGAAAGTGTTATAAATGGGGTATCATGCACATGCTTTGCTTTGTAATGGGGGGGGTGGGGTGTGGGTCCTTAATCAGTCTCTCCCTAGACTTCACAGCTCCATGCTACCGGCAAAGGGCTTGAATAGGAAACTTCCAGGTGCACCCAACAAGATGGACACTTTGCTTCGCAGGATAGCAGCTTCAGAACTAGTCTCCAGATGTAGCAAGACGTTCTGTTTTCCCAGGGAGTGTGGTAACAAGTCTCTTTACTAGAAGTCATTGTAATTCTGTACAGGCTTCAAGTTGCTTTGTTGGGTTGGGAGGGGACTGTGTATTTGTGACTCTTGCAGATTAAGTTAGGTGGCCCACCCTTCAAAAATCTACATTCAAGTCTCCATCTACGGTTCATAAGGGAGGAATCCTTCGCGTTCAGGCCTGTGGTATTTAAAAGCTTCTTCTGGAAAAAGGTTTCCACTTTGAATTGTATTAATAGTCAAACAGTTGTTCCTCTGAAGGCAGTTGTACTTACTTACTGTAATACCAGTGATTGTCTTGTAGTGTTGTACTGCTTGTATTTGGGGAAGGGTATTATGGGGAGAGGCTTTTTCCTTTGCATTTTTCAGTGTGCTGTGTCCTGTGCGCTTTCCAATACCCAAGATCACCAGGAACTCTCCTAACTCATTGTTTGTACAAGTTCCCTTGCACATCAAGTATCACGTAAGGTCACTAAATGTATTCACATTTCTCTTAACATTCATTGTCTGGCTAGATGCCTCCATTGCAATTCCTTTGCAATTAGTTACTATACTTACTGTATTGACAATACAATGAGTGAACTATCTGTAAAGGATTTTCTTATTGCATAATAAATGCATAGCTTGTTGTGATTGAATACAGTTTTGGTATGCATTTGTTCTTTTTGGGGGCTTGTGTGGGGGAGCTTTTCTTGTGCTTTTTCAGGTATGACTAAAGCTTGGATCTTTGTAGAGCACGGATGTGACCTGGGCTCGTATGACATCCTTTTCAAAGTGGAAATTGAAGGCAGATAAGTGGAATCCATCAAATATTGATGTTGGAAAGCAAAAAAATTCTCAACCCTAGCGGGGATCACTTATCTTTAATGGGCTCAACTGCCCTCATTGTTCTTGGAATGAAAGCAACTTGCTATACTTGACTGTAGACATAGCACTGCTGTGCTTTCTTGTGATAACTGGAAGATTTGATGGACCTTCATTGATTCTGACATTATCTGCAGTAAAGCATTTGGGTAAGGATAACAATGGTCAGTTCTACGATTATCTTGGGGGGCACGGGGGTTTTTCTTGTCTGCCTCTTGTTTGATCTTGCAGAACAGTCCGCAGGAAGAATGCAGTCTACCTAAGACAACACAGGAATCATCTCAACCAACATGCAGTGTGATCAATGGGAGTCAGGTTGCTTTTTGATCAATAGATTGAAGTGATTAGCCCTCAGCTGCTAGCCCTTGTGCAACTGTGCAAGTGGTAGGTTTCTCATATGAAGTTCTGAAATCGCGCAACTGCGTGAAGTAAAAAAAAAAAAAAAAACTCAGTAGCTGAGGAAAGCTGTGCATTGTACAGCTTTGATTTGGTCTGAAATGCAGTGCAAATGTGTTGCAGCAATTTATATTGCTATTGGTTTTGGTTGGGTGTATCCCTGCACTTCTCTTCACAGAAATAAGAGTGCAAGACTGGTTCAAGCACGAGTGAAGTCATCTAACCTGGAGCATGTAGTAAGATGCTGGCTTAACTTTTCAAAATGAACTTCTGCAATGTTGTAGTTGATGAATTACATCTTGGAACTGGCTTTATGTTAACCTCAAATCATTAGTAACAATAATGCTTTACTAGCATTCCTCTTTGGCCACAGGGCCCTACTGCTTTGCATCTTAAACCAAAAGATGAGTTGACCTCAAATCTTTGAGTATTGTGTGGTGGGTGTGTTGTGTAGATCACTCTTTGTTTCAGATCATTTTCGTCTGTCCACTCGATCTCGCCTGCCTCTGAATGCAAAACCATCTGTGGAAGCTGTCAGCGAATATGAGTGTGGCCCCTGAATGAAGTACCAACCCCCTGTGCGCTTGAGCTTAAATCTGAATCCCTGACGTCCTTCGCAGAAGCCCCGCTCTCTGTCTGTGTGTGTGCCTTTTTCTTTTCCCTTTGGTTTCTCAGGTTTAATTGCCCAAATTGTCTTTGTATGTCATCTGGGATGGCCTAACCTGTGATGGAACACTGAGAATCCAGTCACATTAAGATCAAGAGCTGCAAGCTTGTCTCGCTAATACTGCATCACTTCAGACTCATGGGTGCTAAGTTAAGTAATTTCGGTTCCCTTGATTTTTCTTTAACACACCATGGCTTAAATGTGTAACTCAACATGTTGCATGCACATCAGCTCTGCATAACATTTTATTTGTAATGTTCATGAAGTCGTTGTCAAACACTGCAGTAGTGTTCAGTCAAGGGTTTTTCTTGGGGGGGGGGGGGGCAACACTTTTCTCTCTTTTCAGATTTCTTGTTCAGCTTAACTTGCGACTGAGCCAGGTGACTTACCCCTCTGCAGGGAGTCATGGGATGTGTTGGTACAGCCAGCGTCTAGGGTCTTTATTGCTTTGAAGAATTGTGCATCGTGGAGGGACGATAGCTGTGGTAAAGGGTGCTACGCCATTGGCGGTAAACGAAAAATTACACTGATTATATTTGTCTCATTGGAATTTCAGTGTGGGGTTCATGTGGGAGGGGGTGGGGAGACTTACAATGTCTATCTTCTTTCCGTTACAGCGTTAAACTTGGCAAGAAAGCCTTACCAGATCGCTTGATCCCTGAATCCTGCTGAATTTCACATGGAAAAACAGCTTTGTATATAATCAAGGTTGCTGGTATCGTGGCTTTGCTAATATGGATAAAAGGATATCTTTGAATCAGTCATGCCAATTCAGTGTCATTGTGGGGAATGCTGGGGATTGGGGAAACCAGTTGTCTCTTTCTTCTAGTTTCAGCCTCGTGACCAAGAGAAATCCCCATGTGGTGACAGAATAATATAGCAGCCAGGTGCTGAGGGGTTTTCTTTTCCTGGGGGAACAAAGTCTTGGTTTTGTTCCTCCAGGTTTTGCTTTTGCCCTTATTACAGCAACAACAAAAAGCAAAAGACCCCGGTGGTGGCACTCCTGACTCTGTCAGGACAGGGTTCAATTCCCTGCGGTGTCTTGCTTTTGAGAATGCTGTGCAAAAGGGTGCAGGGGGGAAAATAAATAAATAAAATGGCAGCCAGTCCTATTTTAAATTGCAAACCACAAGTTTTGGTCGGTAACGAGAAGACATTCGCCGAAAAGTGAGACAGGACTATATCAGGGTAGTAATAAAAACACTGTTATATCAATCTTGGAGTAAATTGTTGAGTATTTGATTTTGAAACCTTTTTTAAATTGGAGTGTAAATGACAAATAAAGTTTTACTATGTCCCTGTTCACAATTTAATTTGGAATCTTTTTACATAAATACTTGTTTGAATTTAAACGTGAGAACCCGAGATGACAGATTTTACCATGGGTAGAAGTGCTTTTTTAAAATCATTTTACTGTACATGATTGCAAATTTCTTAAGAAGCACAATGACTGACAACTGTGAATAAAAGATTACATAAATATCTTCTGTTGTCCCTTTTTTTTTAAAACCACAATAGCCATAAAAGGATTGATATGATTAGCCTGACTTTTGGCAACATGACATGTTGAAGAATTAAAGTGCCACCAAAAAAACTGCATAGAAGGTGATAACGATAAGGACATCATAATGACATTATGATTTTGGGTACAATTGGAATGTGAGGGTCCCCCAACATGTCTGGATTAATAATTTGATTAAACACTAATTGACAAAATAAGTCCTTGTATCATGGGGGAATTTATTAATTGTGGTACAGCAGCAAATAGGGTATAGTGAAATGCACACTTAAAAAAGGTTACAAGTATAATCAATACAAACACAAGAAATTACCATATAAATAAATATGTACAATGAAATAAACATTTTTACAGTTCAAATTAAGATGACATGGTTGAAGTTGCCTTAAAGTAGACCTTGACCAACAGGGATTTTTCAAGTGTGATGCAAATGCAGATAATGTACTCTTGCACAGGATTTTTGCTACTGCAGGATGTCAATTAACATCTGGCAAAGGGACTGTTGATGAAAATGACCCTTACAGCTAACTTGTGTGCATTTTAAATTTGTATCAATGTTCCTTAATGTACATTATTTAGCTAACATGTCATTATTAGACTGACATATGGTAAATATTGCAATATTAAGGATTTGATCCAGATTAAAATTAATTCAGATCTATTTTAATATGCAGTTCAATTTAATTATTGAAAATGTATTTAAATATCTTATCTGATACCAATTTACTGCGGAACTAAATGGCAGAAACACGTTTCCCACCGAACAATTTCACATCCGGCTCATTTTACTTTGAAGTAATAGTCTTTGCTTTGATCAAAGAAATAACAAAGGAAAGCTACAGTCATAAAGGCAGATTGAAAAGAAGCAAAGCTCATATAACTACCTTAATTTCTCCTTTACATTCAAGCAATACTTTTTGATTTAAACAAAGGAAAGCTACAGTCATAAAGGCAGATTGAAAAGAAGCAAAGCTCATATAACTACCTTAATTTCTCCTTTACATTCAAGCAATACTTTTTGATTTAAACAAAGGAAAGCTACAGTCTTAAAGGCAACTTGGAAGGAAGCCAAGCTCATATAACCAGAGCTGTAGCACAAGGAATCACAGGTGAGGTTATACTATATGGACTTTTTTCAACTCTCAAGCTTTTTTACTTCATTAGAAAAGAGGGAAGATTCTTTTTTTCTTGGGGAAAATGGACTTAGTTATCATAGGGAGGAATGGACGTAGTTATCAGAGGAAGAATGCAGGACCAGCGTGGAGTGAGGCCATGGGACTCTTGGAGGACCAGAGGGGGGCCAGGCAGGACAGGACCATAAAGCATGGAGGGAGGAGCACACAAGTGAAGTCATGTAACCTGCAGCATGAAGTAAGATGCTGGCTTAACTTTTCAAAATGAAAATGGGCCCACTGCTTTGCATCTTAAACCAAAAGATGAGTAGACCTCAAATCTTTGAGTATTGCGTGGTGGGTGTGTTGTGTAGATCACTCTTTGTTTCAGATCATTTTTGTCTGTCCACTTGATCTCACCTGCGTCTGAATGCAAAACAATCTGTGGAAGCTGTCAGCAAATATGAGTGTAGCCCCTGAATGAAGTACCAACCCCCTGTGTGCTTGAGCTTAAATCTGAATCCCTGACGTCCTTCGCAGAAGCCCCGCTCTCTGTTTGTGTGTGTGCCTTTTTTCTTCTCCCTTTGGTTTCTCAGGTTTAATTGCCCAAATTGTCTTTGTATGTCATCTGGGATGACCTAACCTGTGATGGAACACTGAGAATCCAGTCACATTAAGATCAAGAGCTGCAAGCTTGTCTCGCTAATACTGCATCACTTCAGACTCATGGGTGCTAAGTGAAGTAATTTCGGTTCCCTTGATTTTCCTTTAACACACCATGGCTTAAATGTGTAACTCAACATGTTGCATGCACATCAGCTCTGCATAACATTTTATTTGTAATGTTCATGAAGTCGTTGTCAAACACTGCAGTAGTGTTCAGTCAAGGGTTTTTCTTGGGGTTGGAACAGGGGCAACACTTTTGTCTGGATGCTCTCCTGTGCAGCCGATTGCGTGTATACCCCAACCCTTTAGTTTTTCAGCGCCGGCACAAAAATACTTGAGTAGGAAACTCCTAGGTGCACCCAAAAAGATGGACGCTATGCTTTGCAGCTTCAGAACTAATCTCCAGATGTAGCCAGATGCTCTGTTTTCCAAGGGAGTGTGGTAACAAGTCTCTTTACTAGAAGTCATTGTAATTTTGTATAGGCTTCAAGTTGATTTGTTGGGTTGGGAGGGGACTGTGCATTTGTGACTCTTGCAGATTAAGTTAGGTGGCCCACCCTTCAAAAATTTACATTCAAGTCTCCATCTATGGTGCATAAGGGAGGAATCCTTCGCGTTCAGGCCTGTGGTATTTAAAAGCTCCTTCTGGAAAAAGGTTTGCACTTTAAATTGTATTAATAGTCCAACAGTTGTCCCTCTGAAGGCAGTTGTACTTTTGATTACTGTAACACCAGTGATTGTCTTGTAGTGTTGTACTGCTTGAATTTGGGGAAGGGTATTATGAGGAGAGACTTTTTCCTTATTTTTTTCTCCAATGTGGTTGTAAAACAATTGTGGTAAAAAATGTAATGGGTTTTTTAATTTTACATTTGAGCACAAAACTTTATTATGAATAACAAGAAAACAATAAGCCCTGTTAGACTCATAAGTCAATACCACTGTTTATCAGGCATCTTGAGATTCAATTTAATTTCTTCTGTAATTCTTCCAGTTGTACTTGAGCAACTTTTTAGCATTACAATTTCGCTTAATTTTTTTTTTACTTTGAAGTAATAGTCTTTGCTTTGATCAAAGAAATAACAAAGGAAAGCTACAGTCATAAAGGCAGATGGAAAAGAAGCAAAGCTCATATAACCACCTTAATTTCTCCTTTACATTCAAGCAATACTTTTTGATTTAAACAAAGGAAAGCTACAGTCTTAAAGGCAACTTGGAAGGAAGCCAAGCTCATATAACCAGAGCTGTAGCACAAGGAATCACAGGTGAGGTTATTCTATATGGACTATTTTCAACTCTCAAGCTTTTTTACTTCATTAGAAAAGAGGGAAGATTCTTTTTTCTTGGGGAAAATGGACTTAGTTATCACAGGGAGGAATGGACGTAGTTATCAGAGGAAGAATGCAGGACCAGCGTGGAGTGAGGCCATGGGACTCTTGGAGGACCAGAGGGGGGCCAGGCAGGACAGGACCATAAAGCATGGAGGGAGGAGCACACAAGTGAAGTCATGTAACCTGGAGCATGTAGTAAGATGCTGGCTTAACTTTTCAAAATGAAAATGGGCCCTACTGCTTTGCATCTTAAACCAAAAGATGAGTAGACCTTAAATCTTTGAGTATTGCATGGTGGGTGTGTTGTGTAGATCACTCTTTGTTTCAGATAATTTTTGTCTGTCCACTTGATCTCACCTGTGTCTGAATGCAAAACAATCTGTGGAAACTGTCAGCAAATATGAGTGTAGCCCCTGAATGAAGTACCAACCCCCTGTGTGCTTGAGCTTAAATCTGAATCCCTGACATCCTTCGCAGAAGCCCCGCTCTCTGTTTGTGTGTGTGCCTTTTTTCTTTTCCCTTTGGTTTCTCAGGATTAATTGCCCAAATTGTCTTTGTATGATATCTGGGATGGCCTAACCTGTGATGGAACACTGAGAATCCAGTCACATTAAGATCAAGAGCTGCAAGCTTGTCTCGCTTATACTGCATCCCTTCAGACTCATGGGTGCTAAGTTAAGTAATTTCGGTTCCCTTGATTTCTCTTTAACACACCATGGTTTAAATGTGTAACTCAACATGTTGCATGCACATCAGCTCTGCATAACATTTTATTTGTAATGTTCATGAAGTCGTTGTCAAACACTGCAGTAGTGTTCAGTCAAGGGTTTTTCTTGGGGTTGGAACAGGGGCAACACTTTTGTCTAAATGCTCTCCTGTGCAGCCGATTGCGTGTATACCCCAACCCTTTAGTTTTTCAGCGCCGGCACAAAAAAACTTGAGTAGGAAACTCCTAGGTGCACCCAAAAAGATGGACGCTATGCTTTGCAGCTTCAGAACTAATCTCCAGATGTAGCCAGATGCTCTGTTTTCCCAGGGAGTGTGGTAACAAGTCTCTTTACTAGAAGTCATTGTAATTTTGTATAGGCTTCAAGTTGCTTTGTTGGGTTGGGAGGGGACTGTGCATTTGTGACTCTTGCAGATTAAGTTAGGTGGCCCACCCTTCAAAAATTTACATTCAAGTCTCCATCTATGGTGCATAAGGGAGGAATCCTTCGCGTTCAGGCCTGTGGTATTTAAAAGCTCCTTCTGGAAAAAGGTTTGCACTTTAAATTGTATTAATAGTCCAACAGTTGTCCCTCTGAAGGCAGTTGTACTTTTGATTACTGTAACACCAGTGATTGTCTTGTAGTGTTGTACTGCTTGAATTTGGGGAAGGGTATTATGAGGAGAGACTTTTTCCTTATTTTTTTCTCCAATGTGGTTGTAAAACAATTGTGGTAAAAAATGTAATGGGTTTTTTAATTTTACATTTGAGCACAAAACTTTATTATGAATAACAAGAAAACAATAAGCCCTGTTAGACTCATAAGTCAATACCACTGTTTATCAGGCATCTTGAGATTCAATTTAATTTCTTCTGTAATTCTTCCAGTTGTACTTGAGCAACTTTTTAGCATTACAATTTCGCTTAATTTTTTTTTTACTTTGAAGTAATAGTCTTTGCTTTGATCAAAGAAATAACAAAGGAAAGCTACAGTCATAAAGGCAGATGGAAAAGAAGCAAAGCTCATATAACCACCTTAATTTCTCCTTTACATTCAAGCAATACTTTTTGATTTAAACAAAGGAAAGCTACAGTCTTAAAGGCAACTTGGAAGGAAGCCAAGCTCATATAACCAGAGCTGTAGCACAAGGAATCACAGGTGAGGTTATTCTATATGGACTATTTTCAACTCTCAAGCTTTTTTACTTCATTAGAAAAGAGGGAAGATTCTTTTTTCTTGGGGAAAATGGACTTAGTTATCACAGGGAGGAATGGACGTAGTTATCAGAGGAAGAATGCAGGACCAGCGTGGAGTGAGGCCATGGGACTCTTGGAGGACCAGAGGGGGGCCAGGCAGGACAGGACCATAAAGCATGGAGGGAGGAGCACACAAGTGAAGTCATGTAACCTGGAGCATGTAGTAAGATGCTGGCTTAACTTTTCAAAATGAAAATGGGCCCTACTGCTTTGCATCTTAAACCAAAAGATGAGTAGACCTTAAATCTTTGAGTATTGCATGGTGGGTGTGTTGTGTAGATCACTCTTTGTTTCAGATCATTTTTGTCTGTCCACTTGATCTCACCTGTGTCTGAATGCAAAACAATCTGTGGAAACTGTCAGCAAATATGAGTGTAGCCCCTGAATGAAGTACCAACCCCCTGTGTGCTTGAGCTTAAATCTGAATCCCTGACATCCTTCGCAGAAGCCCCGCTCTCTGTTTGTGTGTGTGCCTTTTTTCTTTTCCCTTTGGTTTCTCAGGATTAATTGCCCAAATTGTCTTTGTATGATATCTGGGATGGCCTAACCTGTGATGGAACACTGAGAATCCAGTCACATTAAGATCAAGAGCTGCAAGCTTGTCTCGCTTATACTGCATCCCTTCAGACTCATGGGTGCTAAGTTAAGTAATTTCGGTTCCCTTGATTTCTCTTTAACACACCATGGTTTAAATGTGTAACTCAACATGTTGCATGCACATCAGCTCTGCATAACATTTTATTTGTAATGTTCATGAAGTCGTTGTCAAACACTGCAGTAGTGTTCAGTCAAGGGTTTTTCTTGGGGTTGGAACAGGGGCAACACTTTTGTCTAAATGCTCTCCTGTGCAGCCGATTGCGTGTATACCCCAACCCTTTAGTTTTTCAGCGCCGGCACAAAAAAACTTGAGTAGGAAACTCCTAGGTGCACCCAAAAAGATGGACGCTATGCTTTGCAGCTTCAGAACTAATCTCCAGATGTAGCCAGATGCTCTGTTTTCCCAGGGAGTGTGGTAACAAGTCTCTTTACTAGAAGTCATTGTAATTTTGTATAGGCTTCAAGTTGCTTTGTTGGGTTGGGAGGGGACTGTGCATTTGTGACTCTTGCAGATTAAGTTAGGTGGCCCACCCTTCAAAAATTTACATTCAAGTCTCCATCTATGGTGCATAAGGGAGGAATCCTTCGCGTTCAGGCCTGTGGTATTTAAAAGCTCCTTCTGGAAAAAGGTTTGCACTTTAAATTGTATTAATAGTCCAACAGTTGTCCCTCTGAAGGCAGTTGTACTTTTGATTACTGTAACACCAGTGATTGTCTTGTAGTGTTGTACTGCTTGAATTTGGGGAAGGGTATTATGAGGAGAGACTTTTTCCTTATTTTTTTCTCCAATGTGGTTGTAAAACAATTGTGGTAAAAAATGTAATGGGTTTTTTAATTTTACATTTGAGCACAAAACCTTATTATGAATAACAAGAAAACAATAAGCCCTGTTAGACTCATAAGTCAATACCACTGTTTATCAGGCATCTTGAGATTCAATTTAATTTCTTCTGTAATTCTTCCAGTTGTACTTGAGCAACTTTTTAGCATTACAATTTCGCTTAATTTTTTTTTTACTTTGAAGTAATAGTCTTTGCTTTGATCAAAGAAATAACAAAGGAAAGCTACAGTCATAAAGGCAGATGGAAAAGAAGCAAAGCTCATATAACCACCTTAATTTCTCCTTTACATTCAAGCAATACTTTTTGATTTAAACAAAGGAAAGCTACAGTCTTAAAGGCAACTTGGAAGGAAGCCAAGCTCATATAACCAGAGCTGTAGCACAAGGAATCACAGGTGAGGTTATTCTATATGGACTATTTTCAACTCTCAAGCTTTTTTACTTCATTAGAAAAGAGGGAAGATTCTTTTTTCTTGGGGAAAATGGACTTAGTTATCACAGGGAGGAATGGACGTAGTTATCAGAGGAAGAATGCAGGACCAGCGTGGAGTGAGGCCATGGGACTCTTGGAGGACCAGAGGGGGGCCAGGCAGGACAGGACCATAAAGCATGGAGGGAGGAGCACACAAGTGAAGTCATGTAACCTGGAGCATGTAGTAAGATGCTGGCTTAACTTTTCAAAATGAAAATGGGCCCTACTGCTTTGCATCTTAAACCAAAAGATGAGTAGACCTCAAATCTTTGAGTATTGCATGGTGGGTGTGTTGTGTAGATCAGTCTTTGTTTCAGATCATTTTTGTCTGTCCACTTGATCTCACCTGTGTCTGAATGCAAAACAATCTGTGGAAGCTGTCAGCAAATATGAGTGTAGCCCCTGAATGAAGTACCAACCCCCTGTGTGCTTGAGCTTAAATCTGAATCCCTGACGTCCTTCGCAGAAGCCCCGCTCTCTGTTTGTGTGTGTGCCTTTTTTCTTTTCCCTTTGGTTTCTCAGGATTAATTGCCCAAATTGTCTTTGTATGACATCTGGGATGGCCTAACCTGTGATGGAACATTGAGAATCCAGTCACATTAAGATCAAGAGCTGCAAGCTTGTCTCGCTTATTCTGCATTCCTTCAGACTCATGGGTGCTAAGTTAAGTAATTTCGGTTCCCTTGATTTTCCTTTAACACACCATGGTTTAAATGTGTAACTCAACATGTTGCATGCACATCAGCTCTGCATAACATTTTATTTGTAATGTTCATGAAGTCGTTGTCAAACACTGCAGTAGTGTTCAGTCAAGGGTTTTTCTTGGGGTTGGAACAGGGGCAACACTTTTGTCTAAATGCTCTCCTGTGCAGTCGATTGCGTGTATACCCCAACCCTTTTGTTTTTCAGCGCCGGCACAAAAATACTTGAGTAGGAAACTCCTAGGTGCACCCAACAAGATGGACGCTATGCTTTGCAGCTTCAGAACTAATCTCCAGATGTAGCCAGATGCTCTGATTCCCAGGGAGTGTGGTAACAAGTCTCTTTACTAGAAGTCATTGTAATTTTGTATAGGCTTCAAGTTGCTTTGTTGGGTTGGGAGGGGACTGTGTATTTGTGACTCTTGCAGATTAAGTTAGGTGGCCCACCCTTCAAAAATTTACATTCAAGTCTCCATCTATGGTGCATAAGGGAGGAATCCTTCGCGTTCAGGCCTGTGGTATTTAAAAGCTCCTTCTGGAAAAAGGTTTGCACTTTAAATTGTATTAATAGTCAAACAGTTGTCCCTCTGAAGGCAGTTGTACTTTTGATTACTGTAACACCAGTGATTGTCTTGTAGTGTTGTACTGCTTGTATTTGGGGAAGGGTATTATGGGGAGAGACTTTTTCCTTATTTTTTTTCTCCAATGTGGTTGTAAAACAATTGTGATAAAAAATATAATGTTTTTTTTAATTTTACATTTGAGCATAAAACTTAATTATGAATAACAAGAAAACACTAAGCCCTGTTAGACTCATAAGTCAATACCACTGTTTATCAGGCATCTTGAGATTCAATTTAATTTCTTTTGTAATTCTTCCAGTTGTACTTAAGCAACTTTTTAGCATTACAATTTCGCCTAATTTTTTTTTACTTTGAAGTAATAGTCTTTGCTTTGATCAAAGAAATAACAAAGGAAAGCTACAGTCATAAAGGCAGATTGAAAAGAAGCAAAGCTCATATAACCACCTTAATTTCTCCTTTACATTCAAGCAATACTTTTTGATTTAAACAAAGGAAAGCTACAGTCTTAAAGGCAACTTGGAAGGAAGCCAAGCTCATATAACCAGAGCTGTAGCACAAGGAATCACAGGTGAGGTTATTCTATATGGACTATTTTCAACTCTCAAGCTTTTTTACTTCATTAGAAAAGAGGGAAGATTCTTTTTTCTTGGGGAAAATGGACTTAGTTATCATAGGGAGGAATGGACGTAGTTATCAGAGGAAGATTGCAGGACCAGCGTGGAGTGAGGCCATGGGACTCTTGGAGGACCAGAGGGGGGCCAGGCAGGACAGGACCATAAAGCATGGAGGGAGGAGCACACAAGTGAAGTCATGTAACCTGGAGCATGTAGTAAGATGCTGGCTTAACTTTTCAAAATGAAAATGGGCCCTACTGCTTTGCATCTTAAACCAAAAGATGAGTAGACCTCAAATCTTTGAGTATTGCATGGTGGGTGTGTTGTGTAGATCAGTCTTTGTTTCAGATCATTTTTGTCTGTCCACTTGATCTCACCTGTGTCTGAATGCAAAACAATCTGTGGAAACTGTCAGCAAATATGAGTGTAGCCCCTGAATGAAGTACCAACCCCCTGTGTGCTTGAGCTTAAATCTGAATCCCTGACGTCCTTCGCAGAAGCCCCGCTCTCTGTCTGTGTGTGTGCCTTTTTTCTTTTCCCTTTGGTTTCTCAGGTTTAATTGCCCAAATTGTCTTTGTATGACATCTGGGATGGCCTAACCTGTGATGGAACACTGAGAATCCAGTCACATTAAGATCAAGAGCTGCAAGCTTGTCTCGCTTATACTGCGTCCCTTCAGACTCATGGGTGCTAAGTTAAGTAATTTCGGTTCCCTTGATTTCCCTTTAACACACCATGGTTTAAATGTGTAACTCAACATGTTGCATGCACATCAGCTCTGCATAACATTTTATTTGTAATGTTCATGAAGTCATTGTCAAACACTGCAGTAGTGTTCAGTCAAGGGTTTTTCTTGGGGTTGGAACAGGGGCAACACTTTTGTCTGGATGCTCTCCTGTGCAGCCGATTGTGTGTATACCCCAACCCTTTAGTTTTTCAGCGCCGGCACAAAAATACTTGAGTAGGAAACTCCTAGGTGCACCCAAAAAGATGGACGCTATGCTTTGCAGCTTCAGAACTAATCTCCAGATGTAGCCAGATGCTCTGATTCCCAGGGAGTGTGGTAACAAGTCTCTTTACTAGAAGTCATTGTAATTTTGTATAGGCTTCAAGTTGCTTTGTTGGGTTGGGAGGGGACTGTTCAGTCAAGGGTTTTTCTTGGGGCGGGGGGGGGGGGGCAACACTTTTCTCTTTTTTCAGATTTCTTGTTCAGCTTAACTTGCGACTGAGCCAGGTGACTTACCCCTCTGCAGGGAGTCATGGGATGTGTTGGTACAGCCAGCTTCTAGGGTCTTTATTGCTTTGAAGAATTGTGCATCGTGGAGGGATGATAGCTGTGGTAAAGGGTGCTACGCGATTGGCGGTAAACGAAAAATTACACTGATTATATTTGTCTCATTGGAATTTCAGTGTGGGTTTCATGTGGGAGGGGGTGGGGAGACTTACAATGTCTATCTTCTTTCCGTTACAGCGTTAAACTTGGCAAGAAAGCCTTACCAGATCGCTTGATCCCTGAATCCTGCTGAATTTCACATGGAAAAACAGCTTTGTATATAATCAAGGTCGCTGGTATCGTGGCTTTGCTAATATGGATAAAGGGATATCTTTGAATCAGAACATACTATGGAGCACTGCCTTGTTTGCCCTTTACTACCCAACCCTTGCAGCCCAAAAGACCTTGCAGTGATCAACAAAAACGCAAAGGACTGTGTAAAGAAATGGGAAACTGACATATAACTATCATGCTCCAGTGAAACAAAAAGAAGAAATCAGTCATACGCCAATTCAGTGTCATTGTGGGGAATGCTGGGGATTGGGGAAACCAGTTGTCTCTTTCTTCTAGTTTCAGCCTCGTGACCAAGAGAAATCCCCATGTGGTGACAGAATAATATAGCAGCCAGGTGCTGAGGGGTTTTCTTTTCCTGGGGGAACAAAGTCTTGGTTTTGTTCCTCCAGGTTTTGCTTTTGCCCTTATTACAGCAACAACAAAAAAGCAAAAGACCTCGGTGGTGGCACTCCTGACTCTGTCAGGACAGGGTTCAATTCCCTGCGGTGTCTTGCTTTTAAGAATGCTGTGCAATAGGGTGCAGAAAACATTACAATTACAGTCAGTCCCAATTTAATTCTTAGAATCTTTTTTTACATAACTACTTGTTTGAATTTAAATGTGAGAATCCAAGAAGACAGATTTTACCATGGGTAGAAGAAGTGCTTTTAAAAAAAAATCATTTCACTGCACATGATTGCAAATGCCTTAAGTAGCACAATAATGACTGACAACTGTGAATAAAAGAGTACATAAATATCTTTCTGAGTTATTTGTGCAGAGTCCAAAAATTGAATTAAATAAATTACCAAACCAAACCAAATGGCAGTGAGGGGTGTTTTGAGCCTGTTAGCATTACAGCTATGAAAAACCACGTGGTGCCGGAAGTCTATAATCTCAATCTCATAAATTGACATATTTTTTTAATGTCGTAATTATTTTGCTACTATATGATTATTAGACTGACATATGGTTAATATTTCACGTTGTAATATTAAGAATTCAATCTAGATTAAATACATTTGAATATTCAGTTAAATTTAATAATAGAAAATGAATTTAAACATGTTTACTGACACCAATTTACTGCGGAACTAGAGGGCAGAAACAAGTTTCCCACGGAGCCACTTCACATCCGTGCTACATAGCAGCTAGCCTCCAGTAGTCTCCGTAGTGTTTGATGAGGTGTGGAGGAGGAAATAGGAGATGTGGTCCTTTTTCGCCAGGGATCCTGTCAAAGACTTCGCTTATGAACTTCTTCCAGACACCCAGGAGAAGTCTGGAATATGGACTTTGCATCGCGGGAAGCGGAAGGTAAAAGGACGCAGACCGCTGCAGAGCCTCCGCTAGCGGTTAGCTTCAGCTCGCTTCATTATGGAGGCCTGTCAGTCAGTAAGCTTGTATTTGGGTTGTCCGGTGTCGCACTGACGTGTTAACAAGATCGATGTGTCCGTGTGTGTCTCCTCTGTCTGGCTGTGTGAATGTCAGCCTCGAGATAAATGTTGCGCTCGCAGGCTTTGTTTATCCGCACACACACAGACACGTATTTGTCGCCACGTCACCCGGTTTAAACCGAGTTAACGCGTCTTATCCAAGCCTTGTTCAGACTGAAGCTTCAACTCAACACGTGACGTTTCTCATCGACGACTGACAACACTTCATACAACCCACTGTCATAACTCTCTGTAGTGAAGCTGAATCTAGACAGCCGTCCTCACAGTGATGCACAATGACAGCAAAATAACAACTTCCTGTTTCCATCATCCTGATTCAGCCAATTTGAATATGACGTAGTGACACGAGACTGATGGGTTTTAAATCAACTCCAACTTGATTTGATCATAGAACATGAATGTTCAAAAATGAAACATTTAAACTGTCAAAAATATTGAAAATTCATTTCCCCCGTCCTGTGTCCTCAGACCAGTGGAGAGCCTGTGTCTGTGTTTGTGTACGACGTAGCTCAGGGAACAGAGCAGCAGACACAGCTGGCCAAGGCTGCCTACAAGCGTATGAAGACCCTGCGACACCCCAACATCCTGGCCTATGTGGATGGATTAGAGGTTTGTATGTTTTTGTATGTTCATTTGCACCTTCTGCCAATTCTGCATGCTGCCACTGTCTGTCTGTAATGCTAAAGGGATAGTTAAATGAAAAATTACAATTTTTAAACATTATTTACTCAACACTATGACGATGGTGGGGTGGGTGAAGTGTTCAAGTCCACATACAATTTTGGAGTCTCAGGGCTAGCACAAAATGCCTCCATACTGCTCATGTGGTGTCATCCAAGTGTCTGCAAGCCCTGACATTCATATTTGACTCGAAACGAGGTCATTTACTCCGTGTTTAAGTCTAAAACTCCACTACTGGAAGTGACGATGCTCGCAGATGTAGCCACATAGCTCATGCCCTTGGGCGAGAGTGTGTGTGGCTTTCCAGCGGGCAAGTGCGTATGTAAACGCACCTCAGAGGAGGCTATCAGAGGACATTTAGGCTAAACATGGTGTAAATCAGATCGTTTCCATTTGAATTCCGGGGCTTGCGTATACTTGGATGACACCACAGGAGCAGTATGGAGGCATTTTATGTTTTGCTTTTACAACTGAAGAAGTGGTCACCAGTTACTTCAATTGTATTGGATTCGGCTGCAACGCTGTTTACCCCTGAATCTCCAGAAGTGTTTTGTGCACTCAAACACTTCACCCACCCCTCCATCGGCATAGTGGTGAGTAGATAATGGGTGAAGTTTCATTTTTTGGTGAACTGTCCCTTTAAGTATATTAGTTGTGTCTCATCTCAACCATCTGCTCTTTTCTGCATGTTTGCAGATAGAGGTGAGTGTGAATATTCCACTGTAGGCCTACAATAGTTGTAGTGAGTAGTGTGCTTCGTAATATTTGCAGATTCTTTCGTTGTTTCCTCAGCTTTTGTGCTCAACAGGTGTATAATTGGATCATATATTATATCAGATTATTAATTATTATTAAGAACTAGCAATCTGTCCATCAACACTGTGATTCATCAAGAGAATCTGAACCATAGTTTGAAATAAAATAGCCTCCATATTAAGTTTCGTCCTTCTTCTCTGTGTTTGTGTGTACTAATAATTCTAAAGATGCTGACCCCTGAATACACAGCCTCAAACTGAGTAGCAACAACGATGTTTCCCAACTCCTTAACATAGTATGATTCCTTATATGAAGTAAAATTCTTACTGTTTGTACACGGCTATTGTTTTTCACTTCACTGTAGTTGAATAATAATTCAGCAATAACTTTTATTGCCTTTTAATAGAAACCTATTGAGATTAAATCAGCATTGTTTATTGTTTTCTGTGACATTGTTACATTGAATAAATGGACAAACTGACACAGTATTAAGTCAACTGTCATTGTAGGTATTTCTGTTCTTTCGTTTTCATTATTGAGTTTTTTGACAGTGATGCTGGTGCAATAAAATAGCTATTGAATCAAAGTTACTCTTCTCTGTGGTTGTTACAGACAGAGAAGAGCCTTTACCTGGTTACTGAGCAGGTGACGCCTCTGGCAGTCCACCTGAAAGCCCAGGCAGAGAAGGGCGGTGACGGGGAACTGGAGATCTCCTGGGGACTGCACCAGATAGTGGTAAGGATGGGATTTTGTGCCAGTTGAAAGTTTCAGACGAGATGTAGTTTTGCCATTTCTGTCACTGTCCTCATCATTATCTGATTACTCTACCGTTGCCCAATCCCACAGAAAGCTCTTAGTTTCCTGGTCAACGACTGCCACCTGCTTCATAACAACTTAGGTGTAGGGTCTGTTTTCGTGGATCGTGCTGGAGAGTGGAAACTAGGGGCCCTCGACCATGTGGCACCTGAGCAGGGCGACCCAAACGGGGTCTCGCTTCCTGCACCAAAGGCTGTTTACCCAGACATGGAGAAATATGACCCACCAGAGATGTCCAACAGCACTGGAGAGAAATGGTAAAAGAGCATTCTCAATTATCTCTAAGTGAGAAGATCTTGTCAGAAAATGTTAAGAATCAAAAGGGAGGAGTAATGCAAATATTTGGAGAAAGTATAGAAATGGGAGGTTCAGGACCATGTCAAGATCAATGAGTGATGTGTTGATTAGATGATGGTAAACCTGGCCATGGTCACTGCCTTTTGTAATGCACTATGTTCATGTCTTGCAGGGCAGGGGAGGTATGGCGTTTAGGCTGCCTGATCTGGGAAGTATTCAATGGGCCACTACCTCGCACTTCCTCCCTTCGTTCACTGGGAAAGGTACGTCACCTCTAGTTTCCTTGTTATTACTTGACAGTTGTTATGGGTACCATGAAATATCTTTTTAGATACTCTAAATATTCATCAGGTTGTATCGTCAGTATTGTCCTTATGATATGGGTTTTCATACAAATGTAGGAAATTAATTTAAATGGATGCTTGTTTCCATCCACTACTGTTGC
Source organism: Paralichthys olivaceus (assembly GCF_024713975.1). Taxonomy (NCBI): domain Eukaryota; kingdom Metazoa; phylum Chordata; class Actinopteri; order Pleuronectiformes; family Paralichthyidae; genus Paralichthys; species Paralichthys olivaceus. Next base: position 13,589,185 of record NC_091101.1, read on the forward strand.
TTGAATATTAGATGTTGGTTCATGTTGATAAACAGCAGGTGGCGCTATTTTTACGTGCCATTAAACCATTGCATAAGAAGAGGGCACACAGCAAGATGATTTAATTGAAAGAGCACCAGTCAAATCTCAAGCAGAGGAAAAAATGTAGAAAACATGATGTACATGTAATATGGTATTTCTATTTATTCAATGTTTTAATTTAAAGGAATGAAAAATATTCAACAATGTTTTTGTCACTCCATATTTTTGCCATGAACAGGTTCATAATTTTAATTTGTGGGTCTACATGAATAGGTTTACGTGCTGTTATGTTTAAAATATGCATTGTTTTTCTCAAACTGTATGTTGCCTTTTTCTGCTGTGTGTCGGAAACAATCCGCTTTGTGTTTTCTCGCCTCCCAAAAAGTCCAGATTGCCTGATTGGTCAGCTGGCTCACACTTGTGTGATTGGTCGGACGTTTTGAGCATGGTTCAGAAATGCCACCCCCTTTACCTGTAGCTACAGTAACAATAGCAGTGGTTCTGCTGTGCTATTTTGAGCCAATCTAGCCAGTAGGACATGTTTTACCTGGTGACGTACACGTAGAGGAATTCAAGCAAGGTTTTTCAGGTTCTTCAGGTGTAGTGTGCTCTGTGCCCTTTTTCGCAGACTGTAGACTTTGTAACTTTGCAGACCTTTTACATGCACAAAAGTATATGTATATACAGTTAAAATAATCTTTGTGTGTGGTTCACAGAGTTGAGTCCTCTCTCTTGTCCCCTTCGTGCCCACAGATCCCAAAGACCTTGGTCCCTCATTACTGTGAGCTGGTGGGGGCCAACCCCCGGGCTCGGCCCAATCCATCCCGGTTTCTTCAGAACTGTAGAGCCACTGGGGGATTCCTCAGCAACAGCTTCGTCGAAAGCAATCTTTTCCTGGAGGAGATACAGGTCCACAGACTTGAACACATAACCTCAGAGCTACATTCACACCCTATTAGAACAGTCATAACCTACAGTATTAAATACTAAGACAGAAACTGAAACTTCTGAAAGTAGAAAGTTCTCTGGATCAATTCTAAATGTTTAAAAGAATAAAACTTAATGAAGTAAGAATAAATCTTTCACAGCAGAAGAAATCATACTATACTTAAGTAGAGATTGAGTACATTTTTTCATAGTGAAACACAATCTGAAAGCATAATTGAGTAGTTATTAATTATATATATTAGCTGACATAATAACAGTATAAATTCAAAGTATAAAATTACCCTATCTAGATCAAGGAGCCGGCTGAGAAGCAGCAGTTCTTCCAGGATCTCAGTGACAATCTGGACTCCTTCCCCGAAGACTTCTGTAAACATAAGGTTCTTCCTCAGCTGCTCACCGCCTTCGAGTTTGGCAGTGCAGGTGCTGTCGTCCTCACGCCTCTCTTCAAGGTAAATCCTGACATCCCTGGGCAACTTTTACACCCTAAGAAATATCAATGGTTTTACCAGAGAATCTTCATGCATGTCAGAATATTTCCAAAGTAAAGCGTCTGAAAAGTTAGCGTCTAAAATGAGACAAAGTTAGAAATAGTTACAGTGGTATGCATATCTTAGTGCACGTCTTTTGAGCTTCCATTTAAAAGTTTTTAATTTCTTTCTGAACTAATCTGTGTCTTTTTGTGCCAGGTAGGGAAGTTCCTCTCGGCAGAAGAATACCAACAGAAGATTATCCCTGTCATCGTGAAGATGTTTTCCTCCACAGACAGAGCCATGAGAATACGACTGCTGCAGCAGGTGCGAATGTGGATACAGAATAACATTTTGAAATGATATTCGGGTGCAGTCATGTTGGTTGGGGTATATACTTGATGTTTTCTACACGTGCCTGTAATCAGGGACAACATCAGGCTTGGGTAGGGTTCAGAAAAAAAAAACTGAATGCCTGTTGGGTTCAGGTTGTCCTTGATTAGTTTTCTCTTGGGCTCGATTGTGTTCAGACAGAAAATTGCAGCCTGAGCCACACTATGTATTTAATTTAGGCCTGTTTCATCTGCACCCAGAGAGGCAGTTTTATCTTCATGCAGGACTTTTAGTCAGATCAATGTTGTACAGGGAATTAGTGTATATTTTTATTTTATTTCCCTCAGCTCTCCCATTTAACACATGCAACTCAACTTATAGCCAGGAAAGAAAAAGTATAATCAAATGCAAAAGAAAAATTTTCGGTGTTAAGCCTATACTAAAGGAGAAAACCATTCATTCCCTCTAACATTGTTTCTTCTTTCTGTCCTTCTCTCTGTATCTCAGATGGAGCAGTTCATTCAGTATCTGAACGAGGCAGCAGTCAACTCCCAGATTTTTCCTCACATTGTTCACGGCTTCACAGACACAAACCCTGCCATCAGAGAACAGACTGTTAAGGTAGTTTGCACAACACAACCACAGTGCAGAAGGAACCGCATACTTCTGGATGTTTTCAGCCTGCTGTAGCCACCGCTCTCCTCTTTTTCTTCCACTCCAGTCGATGCTGTTGCTGGCTCCCAAACTGAATGAAACCAACCTGAACCAAGAGCTCATGCGTCACTTTGCCCGGCTTCAGGCCCGAGATGAACAAGGCCCAATCCGGTGTAACACCACTGTCTGCCTGGGCAAGATTGCCTCCTACCTCAACGCCGGGGTAAAGAACACCCATACCATCATGCAACACTGAGTTCATTTTAGCAAAAAACAAGTCAGTAAGAATCTGTTCAAAAAGAATTAAATGGTAACCCTTACGTTCACAGACTCGACAGCGTGTTCTGATTTCTGCCTTTTCACGAGCCACGAAAGACCCCTTCCCAGCTTCCCGTTCTGCTGGTGTGCTGGGTTTCGCTGCAACACACAACTTCTACAGTGTAACGGAGATCGCTGCCCGCATCCTCCCCACCCTCTGTGCCATTACTGTTGACCCTGATAAGAGCGTCAGGGACCAGGTAAACATGATATTACTCAACACTGAATGAATATTACTAGTCATTATTTATATTAATGTTATAGCATATTCAAGATAACTTTTATAACAGCAGCAAATTGCGTCAATATTTTAGGTTAATAGTTAATGACATTATAATTGCATGAAAGAATACAGTGATGTGATGACTACCCACTGTATTGTTGAGTGTAAATGTATTTGACTCATGCAGATGTGACTCATCTGCTTACCAGCGGAACAAGAAACCATTTTGTTTTTGTTAAGACTAAGAGGCAGATGTTCATTTCACTTCAAGCAAGGGCAGATTAAAGAGTCTACAGTTACATACAGATAAAGGAAGCAAACAAATAGAGAGAAAATTTAGTCAACATCATTCAAGAGCAAAACAAAGGTAGATTATTTTTACTTGTGACTTTTCAGTTTGGTCAGGTTTTTACAATTTCTCTCCAATACCCACACTTTCTTAATTTTAAAACAACAATTCTTGGATGAGACAGGGAAGTTAATTTCAAATTCACTGAGCTGGCTTTTTGATACCAGCTCTTTTTACTTTGGCCATATGCTCTTTGGGCTTAACACTTTCTCACAATTGCTGCCTTATTAATTCCATTTGTAAATATACTGATGTGTAACTCCTTTTTGTTTTTACTTGATCATGCTGATGTGTTTCTGCTCATGATGTGCTGTTGTCTTTCTCTCTGTCAGGCCTTCAAAGCCATCAAGAGTTTCCTTTCCAAGCTGGAGACTGTGTCAGAAGACCCTACCAAGCTGGCTGATATAGGTCTGTAGTCTGAGCTACAATGTCTATTTTTATGATTCAGCAAAGAAAACATATGATGATATGTTGTGTATTTTTTATCTCTCTCACTCAAATCGTAGTCTTAGTTTCTGAAATTCTAAAACCAAAAACTTGATATTTGTCTCACATGTCTGACCTGCAGAAAAGGATGTAGCGTCATGTGCTCAGCCTGCAGGTGCTTCCTCGAGTTGGGCCGGCTGGGCCGTAACTGGCATGTCCTCGCTGACTTCTAAGCTGATCCGCAACGCTCCAGGGACAGAAGGGGATGCAACAGCTGAGGGCAGCGGGGCCACTGACACCACCAGCCCAACTACTACCACAGATGCTGCTCCTGCACCTGGTAGAGTTATCAAACTTGATTAACTAGTCATCCTGGAGAAAATGATGATCTGAGTGTGTCTTTATTTTGATCTTGAACTCAAGTCCATTCATTATTTACACTGGACCAGCAAAGTCGTAGATAGGATACCTGAAACTTTGTCTTTTGTTTTTCTTCCTTTCTTAGGTGAGGATGATAAAACTCCACAAGCCTCTCTGAGTCACCATGTTGCCTCTAGTCATGCCAACCGATCACAGACTCTTGAAGTAACAGACAAAGATGATGAGCCAACAGGAGACCGCTGGGATGACGAGGAGGATTGGGGAAGTTTGGAGGTTAGATTTCACCACTTTTCACTGAAATAGAAAACTAAAATACATTTAGATACATGTGTGAACATAGATATACTGTTATGTAACTGAAAATCACATAAATGTTTGACTTTCCTCAAGGAGCCAGAGAAAGCTCGCACAGAGCCCGATGAATGGAACACTGACTGGTCATCATCTAAAAAGAAGGCTGGTGACCGACAAGTGAGCCCTTTAATTTGGATACACCACAAAATATACTCACCTAACTGTATGGACTTAATGTAGTTTATGTTGTTGTTTGTGTTCAGTATATGGTTGAGTCTACATTTCAGTCTTTTATCATCTCTTTAATATCTAGGTGGGCCGGTCGACCGCCTCTGTGACGGTGAAGAAGCAGAGCTCTGATTGGAGCAGCTCAGGGTGGGATGCTGACGACAGCTGGTCCAATGAGAAGGAAGGCCCGGGACAGAGCTCTGCTGGCGAGGAGGGCTGGGGCAACGACTGGGGGGAGGAGGAGACAGATACAACTTTGGCAAATGAGACGCTCTCCCTGCCAGAAGGGGTGCGGTTAGCAAGCGATTACAACTGGGACAGCAGCAGCGCATCAAAGGGGGCCAGTCACAACGACTTGTTCGCCAGCGTGTCCCAGAGAAACGCAGCCAGCGCTGCTGTTGCCACGGTGAGGATGGAGGGGATGCAAAGATAAGAGCAAAAGGCAGACAGATTAAATTAGCAGGGATTAGATTTGAAATAAATTTAATTCAGGAAAAAAGTGCTGCATCTATATTGAACAATTTTACAGGTTTAAAGTGTTCCAGTGTACAATGTAAAATACTCACAATTGTCCTGTTCAAAAAAGTGACATAAAATCTATGTAACTAAACTACAGATTTCCATCATGTATACAACACGCAGGTATGGAGGAGGAGGCAAACGAATCTAAATGTTTCTTTTTGTAGTAGCTAAGTGAAGGAAAGCAGATAAAATGAAAGATAAGAAGAAAGTATAAGTAAGATAAACAGAGGGTTTCCTGAGGGTTAGATGATTTCAGTTCAGTGTTTTCCTCTGGTCAGGCTGGAGATGGATGGGCTGCAGAGGCAACAGGAGACTGGGGATCTGAAGAGACTTGGGAGTCAGTGGATGGAACCCAGGGTAAGTTTCTCAGCTGGCCTCCCTTATCAGAGATTAATCCCATTTGCTGTAAAACATCACAGGACAGTTTTACCTCTTTCAATTCTCCTATATTCACACTACTAATGCTAAACTATTCTTGGTAGATGAAAACTATTGTATGTCTGTGCCTTGAATTGCCTTTTTTTTGGTGGGGGGGGTTGCTGTCTAGGTCTCAGCAAGGCCGAGCTGTCCAAGAAGAAACGAGAGGAGAGGAGGAAAGAGCTGGAGGCGAAACGGGCAGAGCGCAAAGCTGCTAAAGGTCCTCTCAAATTGGGCGCACGCAAGCTGGATTGACGAGGATGCAGAGCGAGAGAGAGATGAGGGTGTGGACGGAGAGGGGGGAGCATGGATTGTTAAATTAATCACTGATCCCAGAGCAGTGATGGAGGCTTGACATTCCGCAAGTCAAGGACCAGAAAGAAGAGTCAGCTGTGAATACTGTGGAAAGCTGCCGTAATGGAGGTTTGTAGGTTGAGAATGGGGAAAATTAAACCCCTGCTGAGGTCGAGGGTTCTCAACGTTGAACAAATGACATATGACGGGTGAAGATCCATTGCTTTATGAATGCAGGTTTGGTGATGGAGGAAAACAAAACCCAGAGAGACGTGAAACAGCACAAAGCAGTATTCCTTACAGCAGAAGTGATCCTACAAAAATGTCCACTCTTTCTTTTTTTTTTTTAATTCTTAACTCCTGCAGTTGTAAATTAAATGTATATAAATGGTGCATCTTGTCTTAAAATGACACAAAGAAATCACACTTTTTTTTAAAACAGAGAAATATATAGTATATATAACAAAATTTCAGAAGCAAACATGGTACTGAAATGTGCACACAAACACAACACACACACACACAGTGGATATGAATGTTTTAGTTCAGCTTTCACTTAATTACAGATTGGAGATTTAAAATCAATCCATGCATGCACTTGTTCATTTGGGTTGCCTAACAAAATGAATTTATTGATGTGCTGACTTTACTTTGCACACACAACATTTTATTTTTCTGAACTGACAACTGGGTCGTTTGACTGATTTAAGATCAGAGAAATCAGAGACAATGAACTTCAGCCTGCAGGCCGTGGGCAGTCATTGCTGAGTAGAAGCTAGACACCTGGTTTTAAGGGAGATACATTTCTGTGTCCACACTTTATTCCCCAGTCTCTCATTAGGTTAAGTGCAGTGGTGGAGGGCTATAAAATCAAATGAGTTTTATTTTGGAATCTTTTGAAGGTCTTTTAGCTGTATAATCCCACAGATCTCACTAAAATCCTTTGGGATTATGTGAGGATATTAAAATTTGCCCAGCAGTAATTTGAGTCAGTACTTTGTGTGGTCTAGCTAAAGGCGAAACTTCTTTTACTCTTTTTATTTGTGCCTTTATTGAATTGCAGGTCTGATCTGCACATCCCAGAACATTTCAGAGGTGGACCTGAAATGTCTCAAACTCGGCCGATTCTGTCTTTCCAACAAACTTTCAAGTGTGGCCCCCAATCTCACCCTGTCCGTGTTAGATATGCAGTTGTTAGGTCTGGTGTCACTTACAATACAACATACTGTATAGAAAAGCCTGCTGACACAATCAGGATCCATCACCACCGGAGCTAACGTCCTGGTTTGGGCTGGTCGGGTCAGAAACTATGCTGCATTATTCAGACAGCAGACGTTGGTTTACAGAGAATCTCAATCATGTGGCATGTAAGCTGTTATTAAATAAAAAGAACAAACATAAACTTATGCTTCTTGTTGACATTAAAGGGCTGACTTATGTCATGAGTGTGACATACCACCATTCTTTACTCTTCTGATTAACCATGTTTTAAAATTTGGATCAGGTGCATGATCTGAGCTTGTCAAATATTAAATCATTTAACATCTTAGCTGAAGAATAACTGAAGATATCGAACAAGTTGACGCACACAAAATGCTCAGTCCCATCATCTGTTACAATCATCGAATGGTGTTATCCATCTTATACCATGAACACCGATCAACAAAATATTGTGTAATCAAATGAATTTCAGTCATTACTTTGCTCAAATAGCTACATTTGTTTAAAACCTCTAATCTCATAAAGGTACAGCGGCCGAGAGAGCTCAACGCGCTGCAAATTAAGAAAACACATGAAGATAGAAAAAAAAAAGTTCCAATATAGACCCCTATCAATTAGTGAACACGTGCTGCACAAAGTCACAACACATCCAAATACAGAACTTTGCTGCAAAAAGTGAAAACGAAACTGGAAATGTTTCTAGGGGACCCAAAAAAGTGATGAACCTGGCTGTAGTTCAATGTTTTAAGCTATTGAAGTCTGCTACTCTTCAGTGTTCTTGAGATATCCCGTTCACAATGAAAAAAATTTGCTTGATGTAATTACCTAGAGGTGTTCTTGAGATTTGGCGTTCACCAGAATGAGACAGACAGACCGACAACCCAAAAACATAATGTCACTGGCTTTCGCCGGCGTGGAGTATGGTGATGTGGTACTTGTACTGTACTTTATACTCTACATACCAGAGGCAATATCTCAAATAAGTTTATTAAGTCAAACTAATTGTCAAAGATTAAACCAGTGATACCCAAACCTTTTGGCTTGGTTTCATTTAAATAATTATATGAAGCTAAAAGAGCTTTTTTTATCTGACATCATTTTTCATTTTTGAAGAACACACATTTGTGCAGCAGAACTTTGGGAAACACTTGACTGAACTACCAAACTGAGCTGCATATAAAGTAGTTACAACTACAGTACTTACACTGTGACCAGGTACAACAGTAAAATGCTGCTCATGCTCTGTTGCTTCAGTATTAATAGTAAAAAAAAGTCACAAAATAATAACACAGTCACATTTAAACTTTGATGATAACCCTTTATCAAAACTTTAACATGCATTGGATTATTCTTGTTTCATTGGTACTTTTACTAAATAGCACAAAATCAAAACAGAGTACATTATCTTAAGGCACTTTGCATCGCAAGGTCAAGCTTAAAAATACTGTAGAGAAATCCAACCGTTCCTAAAATGACTAACAATAGTAATATAGTAATGTCAGTAATAATAATGATAATTCTGGTGACAGGTTAAGGTAGTAGCTAAATAGTTATGGCAGACATGCAGTGAGCTGCATTTGTACTTTTACTAAATAGCACAAAATCAAAACAGAGTACATTATCTGAAAGCACTTTGCATAATAAGGTCAAGCTTACAAATACTGTAAAGACATCCAACCATTCCTAAAATGACAAACAATAGTAATATAGTAATGTCAGTAATAATAATAATAATTCTGGTGACAGGTTAAGGTAATAGCTAAGTAGCTGTGGCAGACCTGCAGTGAGAGACACCTGCAGAATGACAAAAAGGAAAAGCACAAACTACAGGAGAGAGAATACACAACAATAATGTCAACATAGATATTCAAACAAATTACTTTTGAATCTTTTTTTAATTAATCAACAGAAGGTGACAAAGTTAGCACAACGTGATGTGACATGACATTAAAATGCCCTTCCTGTGAGACGTGTTAACAATTTTATTATGCGTGAGTGTTATATATTCTTCTTCAGATACCATCAACCACATTAAGATATTAAATACCCACTACTACTCCTAAATGAGCACCTTTTAGAAACATCTTGTTTATAAGTTTGAATTTTAAAAAAACACAACCCTAATCTGTAGAAAAGATTCTCATTCTTACAAACCTCCCAAAACTATCTGTCATTTTCAATTTGTCTTATAAAAATATTTAGACATTTTTCATTGAGGCCCATTATTAAGTGGAAATTTGTAGAAATGTCTAAAAAATACCTTGCATTTAACCTTGTGTGAGGGACAAAAGGATGTAAAGTTAAGATAAGGTAGAAAAAGTAATCTGTGCTTTAGTTTGATTGTGATTAGGTCCAGACTTTGTTGGTGATGTGTTTATCAAGGCACTGATTCCGAGACAGGCGACTTGGGACCTCAATCACTCTGTGTTCCGGTCTGATGTTCTGTTGCCTCTCATCAAAGCCAGGAAGCCCAAAATCCCTCCAAAGACGGCTACTGTCCCGCCTGCAGCAAGGGCAATTCTTTTTGCTTGATTCACCTGCAGAGACAAACATGCATCTTCATTAAGAGGTGAGTTTTTCTTGACATGCTTAACCCTAAATAAAAATATCCAAACATTGAAAACTATTTATAAATGTCTACTTTTTGAGAAAAATGCTGCTTGTTAATATGCTGTAATTCTAAAAAGTTGCTTTCAGACATGCACTGAAAGCCTCCTTTCATTCTCCGAAGGATGTGTATGTGTGAATACAAATGTCTGACTGGGAGCCTCTGGACGTTCTGCGGAGTTTCCCCGGCCAGTCCTCAGGTAAAAAGTCTACAGAATGTCCAAAAGAGCCAATGTAAGAACACAGCAGGAGATGCTCTGCTGGATTTACCACAAATGAGTGGGTGTGTTGATGACATTTCTAACACACAACAGCATTTTTGGTGATAAGAGCTGTATTGATGTAAACAAAAATGTGACCTCTGCAGTGGAATTAATACGTTACGTCCCGGTTATGTCACAAGATTCCTGATGTGAATGTGTCTGAGCAGAGAACCTCCTGCTACGTTGTCCATGTGTGAAAGGCATACTCCAGAGAAAGTCCCTACCCAATTCTCTGGAGGTCATGTCTGAAAACGTCACTATTACTAACTCTCTTCAAACTCCTCTGAAGTCTAACCGCATCGGCTGTCCCCTGGTCCCATGAAGCATGCACATAAAAGACCAATGTGTCTTTACCTACCTGACGGGACTCGTGTTTGCCGTAGCGTAGGTTGTTGACAAAGTGCTCACAGTTCCTGCTGAAGACGGAGTACGGCACCACCTTGCCCACCCATTGCATGGCCTCATTCACAATGATAGAACCTGGACGGGGATGGTACTCATTGTCCAGGTCGTTGTTTACTCGCCAATCATCGTCTCCCACTACGTTCCACAGGAACTCTCTCTTCACCACGGCCCTGTCAGCTACGACGGACATCACACTGCTGGAGCCTGCTCCCGGGCCCTCACCTGTAAATAAAAAGGAATCCGTCACCAATTATTGATTTATTATCTGATAATGGTGATTTTTATTACAGACTGGGACTGATTTGGATTTGTGATTCCAGGAGGTTATGGGGCAGGACTCACAGGGTGGTGCCACGTGAACAACGTAGCCATCACCAGTGTACACAGCCCAGTGCTGGTACCTCCCACGGGAGATTTCAATCAAGTCCCCAGGCTGCAGTTTCTCAATATCCTTGGATTAAAAGACACAGAAATGTGTTTGACTTTGCAGAAACAGCAGCACATTTGATCTGACTGGACTTTCTGACATAATCGGGGCTAAACATAAATAAAACACAGTATACTAAATGTACTCAAACTATAAGACATTAGAAGCACTATGTCTAAAGTTATTCAATAATTGCTATAGCAAACAGAAAAACAGCAAACAAACTACTTGATGGACTGATCTTCTATATTCAGAGTTAAGATGAAGTAATAATTTCCAAACCAGAGTCGGAGCCATTTTGGTTGTAAATCTTGGGTCAGTTTGGACTCGAAACTCCTGCAGAAAGAAATTATTTTAATGGCAAGTTATCAGCATAATACAGGACGTACAATTTGTCAGGTCAGAAGCATACAAGTCTCTGAATAGATCGGTATTTCACTGTTATAGCTCATGTTTTTCCTCTTGAGGCTGGACTTTACAAGGGGCCATGACAGGGTCGTGGAGTCTGAAGCGAAACTGAAACGTGAAAGGGAGTGTTTTTTATCCCTTTCTTTTCTTTCCCTCCATCCTTTGTCGGTGATTTCACAGACGTGGAGAGGAACTCAGTGCAAACTAGTGCAGCCTGCAAAGTAATGTGCAGACAAAATCTGCACATTAATCCCACTGTTGAATTAGTGTGCTTAATACAAGAACACATTCATCAGTGAAATGACCTAAAATAATAATTATAACAATAAATGAGATTGGCTAAAGGCCTAATGTTATTTACACAAAGTACAGTGAGTATAAATGCGCAGGTATCATTTCAGATAGATGGAAAGTTTTAGAGAACAATCTGAACTGTGCGATCGAGCATGGGAGATGAGATTAGCTGCTCGCTGTCGAAGGTTTTATATAATGTCAGCGTAACTTCACGTTCAAACCCGCGGCGTCATGAAAACTACAGTTCTACGTCTCTCACCTCCAGTCGGTGTGTCCCGCTCCGGTCAACTTCACCGTCCACGTCAGACTCAGCAGCACCGACACGAGCACCGACACTGACCCCGGCGACTGAACATGATCAGCTGATTGTTGCTCTGCTAAACCAGACCTCCACAATAAAAGCTCCTCCCTCCACAACACCATCCCCATCATCTGATGCAACAGCCCGACAGTGAATATCTGACATTGTAATTTTGTATTTATTTTCATTCATAAAATTTTAAATAATAAAATCATATTCTTAATTTTTTGGGGGGCGTGACACCTTGTTTGTGTGTGATTAGTGCACTCTCTAACAGCCCGTGACCTTCACGTCAAATATCTTATTATTATAATCCTCATAATTATTGTAATAATTATTGTTGTTGTTGTTGTTATTATTATGTACACCCACCTCGCTAAAATAAAAGTTGCGGTCTGATGCAACAGTCCTACAGCCCGGGACCTTCATAATAAAAGCAGTTCAGTCATTCTCCTCCTCCTCCTCATCATTATAATTATTATTTTCATAATAATAACAATAAAAAACAATTATGATTATTATTATTACTGTCATCATTATTATTATTATTATTATTGTTGTCCTTACTATCATCATTTTAATAATTATTATTATTACAGGTACACATGGTTAAAACTAAGACAGTCTGAAGCAACAGTCCACATGTAATTAGATGAAACAAACTAGTAAAAACATCATTAGGATTATTCTACATTATATTTCTGCCAACAGATCCCTTTCACCTAAATCTTACACACTGTACAAACATAACCTCCTCGGTGGAGTCATTAAGTCACCGCCACTAGATGTCGCCAGTGACGCCACTCGCCTGTGTCCGGTATTTTCTACCGGCGACGAAGAAGTCTCATCTTCCGGCTTTGTTGTGCCCTCTCGCTGCGGTAGAGATCTGGTACTGGACAGAAAAACTAAGAAAAACAGCCTCAGTTGTTCCCGTCGAAGCCCCGTCAGCTCCGAGGAGGATTTAATGTGACGCTTGAATGTTAAAAGACCAAGCGATGTCTGTGGTGTTCGACGGGAGTCCGCTGAAAGCGATGCAGAGCTCCCACACTCTCAGCCCGCAGAGCGCCCTGAGGTGAGTGCTGCTGGAGGAGCTGACACTTCACACGTTCACTGTGCTGCTTCGTGTCTGAGACCAGCTGAGACTTTAACATCTGTAGAGACAGGATGGACAGTATTCTTCAGATTATACATTATGCACATGGTCTAATGAAGCTGTATTACCATCGTGAAATGTCAGAACCTAAAGCAACCAAAAACACAAAGACCACGTTTCTGAAAAAACATATATCACAAATGTGTACGTTTGTTAAAGTTTATTAACTGAACATGTTTTTTTAGGCTGCAGTGAAGTATCGTTTCCATTTATATAGTTCATTACTTCAGCTAGTTACTATAACTTTTCTGGTTAATAGAATTATCTTCGTAAATTGTCAGAAAACATTGACTGACAACTGTCACAACTTCACAGATCCCTCATAGTGATGTCAGTCAAATGTTTGCTTTGACAAACTCAACACCCAGAAACCACAATATTGATTTGATAAAGATATAAAATCGTTAAAAGCTGAGAAAACATCAAAGTATGATATTTGAAAAGCTGTGGACAGCATGTCTCATTGTAGCACAATAAATAACGTCATTGTTTATCAGCTGCCCATATGTTGAGATTATAAGATTATAATGATTTTTATTTCACTCAACTGGCTACTCATTTTATTGTTTTAGCCAATGTATTATTATTATAGCTAATGTTTTTCTATGTATATTAGAGCCACAGTGTTTGATTGACTAGGCAATAGAGAGAAAATGTATTCAGTAGATTGTCCTGATCGATTGTCTTACAACTTAAAAAATATAAAATAGATATATAACCACCTTTTTACAAGTCATAGATTAATCGATTAATTGACAAGATAATGAATAACAAAACATTGTTTGTTTTAGCCCTTAAATTTACTGGGTGTATTTCTGTATTTTTCGTTGTCAATGTTGTATAAATACATTACAGACAAACCCAACTCTGTTCATTCCTCTTCCCTCATCATTTCTGTGTTTCCTCTAGTGCCCAGGAACTCTCTCAGGAAATCAAGTCCTTTATCAGTGGCGTTGACACAGTTCAGGGCCGGAAACTCAGTGTCCGGGAACACGCCCGCTGTGCTGTACGGCTGCTGCGCTCGGTCCCGGCCTGTCGAGGGGCTGTACTGGAGCATCTGAGGGGTGTGTACGATGAACATGTTTCTGCCTTTCTGCACAACCTGGAGACCGGGGGGGAGGCGAGCTCTGGAGTCAGTTCCAATCTGGAGGACATCATACAGGTAGGAGATATATATATATATATATATTTTTTTTTTTAGGTTTTTAGGGGGGTCCTAGATACACTACGGTTGAAGGGTGTTTGAAGGGCTAGATGGCTGCTAAACCTTTATCAAATAGAGAAATGGGACGACCCTGCCCCTTCACGGCCACATGCAAAAACGAGATAAGGGGTGAACTGGGCTAGGCCAAAATCACTTACAATATGAAAAATGATTTTTTTCAGAACATGGTCTAAATCTTTTCTGTTTGTCTGTAGGAAGTCCATGGAGTGCTATTAGAGTTCATCCGGCTCAACCCCCGGGCCTGGGCCCCCCTGGTGTCTTCCTGGGCTGTGGACTTGTTGGGGCAGCTGAGCAGCAAGCACGCTGGCCGCAGAGTGGCCCCCCACTCCTCCAGCCTCAATGAGCTGCTCCAGCTCTGGATGTCTTGTGCTGCCACCCGGTCACTCATGGAGGCCTACTCACAGTGTTTGGCTGCCATGCTGGCGTGGTGCCCTGACGCCTGTGTGGATGCGTTGCTGGACACCTCGGTTCAGCACTCCCCGCATTTTGACTGGGTGGTGGCACACATTGGGTCCGCCTTCCCGGGTACTATCATCAGCCGAGTCCTGGCGTGTGGACTCAAGGATTTCTGCTCTCATGGTGCCAAAGACCAAGGTGTAATGGTGATGGGAGTAGAAAAAGGAAACAGAGTGCCTAAGATTGGCTCAGTGGTGGGAATCCTAGGTCACCTTGCAGCACATCACTCAGACAGCATCAGGAAGGAGCTGCTCAGGATGTTTCAGGAGAGCCTGAGTCCATCGAGCCCCCTTTCTCCCACTTCATCCTCCACTTCCTGGGAGAGTTCCCCTCAGCTCCGTCGAGCTGCAGTACCATTTCTGCTGCAGCTGGCTGCAATGTCCCCCAACCTCTTTGGTGCTGTGTCCGCAGAGCTGGTAGAGCTGTTACGCCCCCCTGTCCTGCTCCAGCTGCAGGCCTTGCTGCAGGGCCTCCCCAGAGAAGAACTGGATAACATGCTAGGTCTTGCTGTCCATCTCATTAGCCAGAGTCCGTCAGGAGGGGCCCGGGTCCTTCGATTTTTGGCAGACACAGCGACTCCAGCCTCTGTCATCATTTCTGGCCCAACACCCTCCCCTCATGAAGGAGTCAGAGAAGGTTGTGATCGCCTCCTCCAGATGCTGCTTCTGCATCTCCATAAACTGGTTTTCAACCGCTCAGATGGAGTGGAAGGAAAACACCATCACTCAGCTTCATCTCAACCTCAGAGGGTCATCCCTTTCTTAGAGGAGCTGCAGTCTCATGTAGGTGAGCTGTGTGCTGAGACGCTGCGACTGGAGAGAAAACGTCACCTCTGGCTGCACCAGCTTCTGTGTCTTCTTTCAGTCTGTGGGGGTCCCAGTGTGGCCACAGAGGCCCTCTGCCAACTATTCACACAGGCCCGTAACCCAGAGGAGCTGGCTCTGGCCTGGCAGCTTCACACCACGCTCTCCTCCTGCATGGCAGGACTCATTCCCGCTGCAGTGACTCGCTGTGTGGCCCAAATCCACACACACACCCTGGGGCCCTGGCAGCTGAGGCAGCTCCTGCTTAACCTGGCTGCAGCCATCCAGAGTCAGGATGAGGAGAGAAGAGGATCAGGGGGCGCTCAGTCCTCCATGGCTGTCCAGGTTGGCTCAGCGGTCTCAGTACACCTCCATGATTTCGGCCCGCTCCTTCTCCATGGTGACCCGGCTGTATCTCATGCCACAGTGCGCCTCATATCCTGTAGCCCCCTCCCTCGCACCTCCTCGCCAGCACACCTGCTCCTGCTGTCCCGTGCTGCTGTCACTCATTTCTTTCTGGCACTGCGGAGAAGAGGAGAAGGTGGTATGGTGGGAAGAGATGTCGGGCAGGCTGGTGAGGCGGTGAACTGTTCGGTCCTGCTCCTGTCCCGTTTAGCAGCGTACTCTCCACTCACTCTGAAGGCAGTGCTTCAGCAGCTCGTTGAGGGAGCACTACATAAAGGCAACGCTGAGCTGTTTGGAGGGCAGATCGCTGACATGTCTGGTGCCCCTTTGCCTGCCCCCTCTGTGTCCCCCGACGTCGGAGCCTCGCTGCTAGACATCAACTGTCGGTTTGGCACCACCGTCAACTTTTCTGGTAGCGTGTGGTCCGTATTTCATGCTGGAGTAATCGGCAAGGGGTTGAAGGTCCGCACTGACACACAGCTGCCTGACCCATCTAGGGTCATCCAGGTGAGTTTGACAATTGTGTTGCAGTTTAACAGAGTTAAAACTACATTTTGTAGCATTTCACAAGATTGAAATGCTCTTTTTGTAGAGAGGTGGTCCACTCTGTATATTTTAAACACTGCAAATATATTGATTTGTGTGACAATGATCAATAATACAATTTTAATTCATGCAATCACTTATTTGTATAAGAATTGTGCTTATGTGTATTTTGGGTTTCATGTGTTGCAACAGAAAAGACTGAAAATATGTCATTTCCTCTCTCTGTAGAATGTCCAGACTCTTCTGACTGTCGTAGTCCAGTGTTGCAGCTCCTATGGTCTCAACGGATCTATCAACGGTTCACGACCACCATCTGACCCTGATGAGCCGTCGCCCATCAACGCTGAGGCAGCCAAGGTTGTTGCAATCACACTGGTGGAAAACGTCTGTCCGGATGTGGCCAATGGGGAGCTGTCCTGGCCCCCAGAGGAGCATGCCCGCACCACGGTGGAGCGAGACATCCACATTCGACGCAGCTTTGAGGCCCACCCAGTGATTTTCCCTCTACTACAGGTGGTGGCAGCTGGACGCCCGGCTCTCTGCTACTGCTCAGCTGTGCTCAGAGGCCTCCTGGCCACTCTGCTAGCCCACTGGGAGGCGTCCCGCGAGATGTCATCCACAGACTCCCCATGGCACCTCCAAGCCTCCTGCCTCCTGGTGTCCTGCATGGGAGAAGGCCAGCTCCTGCCTCCTGTGCTGGCCAACGTCCACGAAGCCTTCCCCCACCTAACTCCCTTTGAGGTGCGGCTGCTCCTCCTGGCTGTGTGGGAGTATGTGAGAGGCAATGGACCCATGCCCCAGAAGTTTGTCTTCAGCTCAGAGAAGGGCCTGTTCTGCAGGGATTTCTCACGGGATGGCGATGTGGCGAGATACGTGGCGCCGATTCACAGCGTCCTGCATAAAAACATTGATAGATTAGGACACCTGTGCTGGCGGTTCCAGCTCTAAAGTGTAGTAGGGAGCAAACTGTGAAGAAAAATAATTGAAATACTGTGTTTGTTACATTGCTCCAAGAGTGGACTGCAAAGTTGCTACCACCGTACTTCAGTTTCATACAAGTAGAGTTCCGTGTGTGTGTGTGTGTGTGTGTGTGTGTGTGTGTGTGTGTGTGTGTGTGTGTGTGTGTGTGTGTGTGTGTGTGTGTGTGTGTGTGTGTTCCTTTTGTACCATATTTTTTTGACTTTTTTAACAAGTTATAATTGTGAGAAAGAGACAGGGACAAGCTAAATGACACACATGCTCTGTTTATTGTGTTAATACAGAATGTGCTCTACACAAAAAGCCTTCATTTTTCATTTTGGTTTTGAGAATACAATGTAATTCGGCAAAATTTTATAGATAGTTTTGTATGATTGCCCATGTCTATCAAGACGGCAACCATTGCTTGCATCTCTTGTTGTATGCGCAAAATGTTATTTCAACCACTTTTCAAAATAAATTCGTTCCTAAAACATGTCTTATAATAATAATAACTTTATTTGTATAGCACTTATCTAAACGGGGTTACAAAGTGCTTCACGCAAAAAAAAATCCATGGCAAAATGAACTAAGAATCCCTGTTGATGCTTAATGGGTAATTCATGATGATTCAGGTGTCAAAGTCCGTTATTACCGCAAAGCACTTATTCACACACTTATTTAGTTTAATTTCTCCCTGTAATCTCAGAAGCACTGCCCTTGTTTGTATTCAGGGGGTGAAAAATAACACAAATACAAGTATTACTCAATGTAATACAATTGATGTTACTGGTGACCGATTCTTCAAACGTAAAAATACATCAAATTCCATACTGTTCCTGTGGTTTCATCCAAGTGTCCATAAACCCTGACATTCAAATTTGACCCAAAACGGCGTTATGTTTATTTCTGTTGTATTATTACGTTTTAAGAATCAGTCACCTGTTACTTCAATTGTATTGGATTTGGCTGCAATGGTGTTTACCCCTGAAACTCCAAAAGTATTTTGTGGACTCAAACACCTCACCCACCCCTCCATCAGCATTGTGGTGAGTATATAATGAGTGAATTTTCATTTCTGGATGAACTATCCCTTTAAGACACATCTCTATGAAATAGCTTTTATCATGTGATGTCTATTGCTTTTATTATCTGTATCTTTATTATTAGAATTTTGATTCAGATTGTTTCATATTGTTTGTTATAAAGCACTTTGTTACTTGTATTAAAAAGTGCTATAGAAATAAAGTTATTATCATTATTAGTTAGGACTAAAGAACATTTGGGGGAGATAAGAGATTGATTTTTTAAATAATTTTCAGGCCATAATGCAAATGTTTTGATGGTTCCAGATTCGCAAATGGGACAATTTTCAGATCCACTTGGTCTCAAATCCAACGAAGCGAGACGTTTAATGACATCACAGTGCACTCAAGGGCACTAATTGATGTTGTAAATAAATATTAGTTGTAGCTGGACAATATTATTCAATTTCAAACATTTCATTTCTGAACACTGGCTGCTGAAGGATCGTGGTTTGTGTGACGTGGTCACTGAAGTGCATTGAAAGTGTTTTCTGCACTTGAACGTTGCATTGCAGAGAGGTGGTCCACTCTGTTGACTGTGTGCACTTCACTGACTGGAGGGCGGAGATGACGTGTCATCCATTCATACGAAGTTCACACATATCCTCTATCAACAGATTTAAAGATAACACCGAGATTACAATTTTAAAATACTGTAAAAAAATCTCATAAAGTTCGAAGAATTGTATCATCGGTTTATTTGATAGAGCTTTAATAGCATAAAATATCAGGATCCGTGGTGACGACTCGACTTTTTAACGATCTTTGATACAGACTGAAAGGGGCGGAGTCAAGCGCGAGGCATAATCAAGATGGCCTCCTTCACTGAGAGGTAAGACAAAGCAGTTCCGCTCTTTCATCGAGCATTTATCGCTTGTGTGATCGGTTATCAGCTCAGGGGAAGCCGGTGATTGTTGCTCCGGGTTCACACTCGGTAAATGTGTCAGCTAACGGAACATTTCGGGGTTTAACGGCCGCTGGGGCGAAAGAGCATGGAGGAAAAGTCTAGATCCCTTTCAATTGAATTAGCGGCTTGACAGACAGACAGCTAGCATGACATCCTGAAGCATTCAGAGGGCGAAATAACCAGAACCCCTCAGACACTGGGATCAATGTGGCTGTAAAACTCTGACACGACACTGCTGCTTCATGCATGATGTATACTTCTGTTCTGTTGTAATGCTTTTAATATAACGATTTAATGCGAGCTAGCTTACATTAGCCGACACGTTAGCTAATGCTGTCTCCTGGCATCATTACCACCACATCACGTCGCCCCGCTTTGACAGGGGAGCGGGGGGCTGGAAAGAATAAGCAGGTTTATTGTCTACCGTGAGAATCTCTGGATCCTGGTGTAAATGTTAGTAAATGCGCAGTTCAGCTGCAGCAGGTCGACGAAACGGGAAATGTTCAGTTTGCAGCCTCTGACATTTTCTGGCGCTGTCTCTCAGTTGAAGACATTTCACCTTTAAAAAGATCAAAGTCCGTGTGTGTGTGTGTGTGTGTGTGTGTGTGTGTGTGTGTGTGTGTGTGTGTGTGTGTGTGTGTGTGTGTAACCCCTGAATATATGTTGTAGTTGGACTCGGCCATTGCTCAACCAAATGTAAATCATTGAATTGCAGAGGGGACTTGGTTGCAGCCAAATCATCTTTTAATTTGAGCTTGTCTCCCTCATGTTATTTTGCAGGATGGCGTGTGTCTTGGTGCTGTGGCTGGCTGTGTACCTCAGTGGGACGTGGGCTGTGGACAAGGGCAACTTCAAGACCTGTGATCAGAGTGCCTTCTGCAAGTGAGTGCAAGATGGGGGAAACAATAGAACGTTGTGATCACTGTGGTTTTCTGAGTAAGATTTTAAAAAAACAAAAAAAACAACTGCTGACTTTGCTCGGTCCTGAATGTTTAACAGGCGTCAGCGAGCAATGAAGCCTGGTGAGTCTCCCTATCGAGCCCTGCTGGAGACCATGGAGCTGACTAACACCAGGCTCACTCTGCAGCTCATCAATGACAACAACAAGGTAAGTCTCACTCTAAAAGGCAGATGACATTGAATGGGTGTTGGTTTCCTGTAAGATCAGGCACTGACTATGTAACATGTCTTGTGAGGTCAAGAAAGGAAACTGTGGAGAACAATGCACATTGCAGCAGAAACAGTTTCCTTTCTTGGCATCATAGATCTTAATTCAATTTTTGCTGATTTGTCACATGGGGAACCAACAGAACCAAAAATTCTATTTCTGGGATCCTAATAAAGAGAGATATGGAGTTTGTCATTTCTAGGGGGGCTCAAAAAAATGTTTCATATCAATTTAAAGCTCTTTTCCAGCTCTATATTTATCTTAGCAGTATATTATCCACAATTAAAAAGTTGAGTTATTATAACAGTTAAATTTGAATTGCAAATCACCTATATTTTACAATTGAAAAGTTTTTTAATGTCATGAAGACCTCCAGTACATTTGGGTTTGAGTCATTGCTGAGATATCATTACTTATCTGGAGTGGCATAACATTACTAACTCTTTAAAAAGTGTTAACAATTGGTGATTGGTGCAGGCACATGCAGAATACAAATGCACTACTCTGTTGATGGCTCCGAGGCCACTGAGTATTGTGCTCAAAGAAATACGACATACATAGAATCATATTTTTAAGCTAAACGTTGATACAGTTTTTTGCAAAACTACACTTCCATTATGTTTTCAATGTTGAGGTGATAATGAACCTGGGAAGCCATTTGCCAACCTCTGCTTTAGTGTTGATAAGATAATAATGAAATTCTCTGTGCCCCCCTTTGCCCCTCTTCACAATCCTCACTTCTCCCCCACTCTGTGTTTGGCTCTCAGGTGCGCCTGTTGCTCGAGCTCTACCGTCTCCAGGGAAACATAACGAGGGTGAAGATAAATGAGCTGAAGCCACTGAAGCCTCGCTACGAGGTCCCAGACGTGCTCATCAGGGAGCCGCCTACGGAGCCGTAAGTCTCCAATTGGAGTCGGTGACTGTGTGGTGTGGGTGGGTGGTGGTTTTGATATTGGAGGTCTGAAGGCAAAATTAACAGTCTGTAGTGGTTTCTGTCATTTTCAGTTTTATTCATGTGGCTACAACCCACAATCTTCTCCTGCTGCCTCCTGAATATAGATGTTATTCCGTTAAGTTGCCTCATTGGCATAAATGGCTGCTGTGAAAAAGGCCAATTAAGCCAGTAAAAGAAAGTGACTGAAGGCCATTTTACATGACTACAAATAGTGGAAGGAAACACATGTTTTTCTCTACCTATGCTGCATAAATTGAGTGTAAAGGTTGCAGGAATGTGGGAACTGAAACTCTGAATATAAATACTTATAATGAAGGAGGCCATTTGAAAAAGCGCTCACCATTTCTTTCTTTCTATCTCATTTCAATGTCCAACCTGAACGTTGAGTTTGATTTCAGTTAGGTTTAATAACAGCAGTCAAATGTTTGGTAAAGTTAAAGGACGACTGATAAAGACAGTTAAATGTTTTCCCTTTGGTATTTGTTCTCACTGTTGTTAAAATCAAAACTGAATCCTCTCTTGACGCTAACTTCTTCCCTCCGTCCTCTCTCCACCTCAGCCTGTCTCTCTTGTCTCAGGACGAGAATGGGGTGGTGCTGTCCCTGGGTGCGGAGTCTCAGAGGGTCATCGTTAGCGCCCAGCCCTTTCGACTGGACATCATGGAGGGACGTGAAGTGTTGATGTCGCTGAACTCACGCGGCCTGCTGGCCTTCGAGCACCTGAGGATGCGCAAGGACACGTGAGAAACCACGCATGCACACACGCTTACAAATACCAGCCCTCTCGTTTTAATCCACGTTCTCACTCAGTGGATAATTTCTATTTTTGTTCCCATTAAATGGTTTATTTTTGAGTATTGTCTCTGACTCGTTGTTCTGTCCTCTTCTCCCTATCATCCTAGTTTCTCCTATAAAGTAACTAGCACAGTGGCTAGCGTGTGGGATAATATCAAGAGGGTATTCACTAGGTAAAGATCCTTAAAGATTTGTAAGTGTGTATTCTGTTCGTTGTGCCAATGCTGCCAGTAGTGACATAAAATTTAGGGACTCCCATCACACCAAGTTCTGTATTTACCCTCCAATGAGTGTGAGTGCAAGTGAAAGAGAGGGTTGTGGTTGAGTGTGTGCTTGTCAGTGTTTGATTTGATCCAGGATTTAGTTGATTAGTCCGGCCCTGAGTTTTGTTGTCCTTGTTTTGTTTTTTTCTCATAGATCAATTAAATGATGACAGAAACAAATCATATTGATTTCATACATTTTTTTGATTTTACTTTGTATTTCATGAAACATAAAAATCATCCTGATCTTCAGAAAACACGTTCATGTGAAGATTAAGCTGCAGCGTGTGCTTTAGGTTTAGCTTTGACTTAACTGTGTCAGATTAACTAAATCTCACACGCACCTTCAGTGTCACTTCAGCAGCTCGTCTGATAATCTGATCTAACACTGCACCTGCATAACTCAGTCTTATGTTGAAACTATGAGTTACGCTTGCACAGTTAACAGAGAGAGCTAACCGCAATAGCTGAAAAATAATGCTAGTGCTGAGTGTTTCTATAGTCTTTGTCCCACCAGAAAGGTTTCACTTTATTTTCAGGCATCGCTGTTGACTTCCCAGACCCACCAGCAGCATCTCTCCTTTTGGTTGTTTTTTATTTTTGCCTTTTTATTAGGTGGCAAACCTCTTTAAATTGGGGACATTTGACCTTTTAGAGAACAAGACTTCCTTTGAGCTGTAACAATCTTAAACCTTTGACACCATTGCCTCATGCATGTGTGCTGCCACAACTGTGTGTGACTACCAAAAATATTCACAGTTCAAGGCTTGTCTTTGGTGCTACACCATGGCCTGGAGTGCAGCTTGTTATGTTTGATTCCCAGAATATCAGTTGTTTTTTTGTAAGTAGTCCTAGGTGTTACAAGCCACAGCCTCTAGAGCTCCTCTCCCATGAGGCTAAGCTTAAAATAGCCAAAAGACAGGGAGTTGCTCAGTCTCCTTTGCCATTCAAGGCCTTGTAGTGAACTTGATAGTTTTTAGTGTTGAGTCAGAGGGCAGACACCAACCGCCCTCTTTATGTACTTTTCCTTTTATCATAGTTTGATCATACTCCCATAAGTTGCCACTTTAGGAAGATATTGTGATTATTATAACTTTTGTCAGAGGGACTCATCTGTCTTTTTCCCCTCGTCACCTCTCCCTTCATTCTCTGTGCCACGGAGCAGTCAGGCAGAGCCGGAGGCTGAGAAGAAAGAAGAGGCAGATCCGGCTAACCAGGCCGAGGTACTTTACAATTTATTTTCCTCTACCACTCTTATTTAGCAGACACAGTTTCTTCCCTGTATCTCCTCCTTAATCTCCTTGTGTAAGCAACTGTTCTCCCTGCTTGTTTTCCAGACGGCAAAGGAAGAAGAAGAAAAGGTAGAAGATGGGATGTGGGAGGAAACATTTAAGTCGCACTCGGATGGCAAACCTAATGGTAAGTCATAATAATATCTATGTGTTTTGGACCAACTGACTTTTTACTTTGCCTTTGAATTAACATATAATTGGTTTTCCTTATCCTACAGGTCCATCTGCTGTTAGTTTAGACTTCTCATTGCCGGGGGTGGAGCACGTCTATGGCATCCCTGAACACGCGGACACCCTCAGGCTCAAAACAACCGAGTGAGTGACAACAAGATGGAGTTTTCTTCCATATAACTTTTTACATGTAAAGTGAACTGCACTGACCATGTGTGTTTGTGTGTTCTAGTAATGGAGATCCATATCGGCTCTACAACCTGGATGTGTTCCAGTATGAGCTGTATAATCCTATGGCCCTGTACGGTGCCGTCCCTGTTATGTTAGCTCACAATGCCCAGCGGACCACAGGCATCTTCTGGCTCAATGCTGCTGAAACCTGGGTGGACATCAGCTCCAACACAGCTGGAAAGGTATGTCTTTTCCACTGCGGAAACCCTCTCATACAGCCATGGACCATTTTTTAGTAACAAAGGAACTTTAACTTTTATTGCTGGAACTTAACGTTGTTCCTGGGTCAGTTTGTTTATACAGTTCATGGCAATTGTCTGTCATGTTCTTTTTTTCATTCACCTGCTTTGTCTCTCCTCAGACTGTGTTTGGGAAAATGCTGGATTATGTTCAGGGCTCCAGTGAGACACCACAGACTGATGTGCGTTGGATTTCTGAAAGTGGCATCATTGACGTCTTCATTATGCTCGGACCAACACCCAATGATGTTTTCTCTCAGTATGCCTCCCTGACAGGTAGGAAGAAGAATAATAATAATCTTTTTTTTTTTTTTTACTTTTCTCTTAAAACTCAGTTTAAGACTCTCGATGCAAAAAAAACCGAGTTATTTAATATAAAGTAATGTTTTACTACCTGAAACCAGTATTGTAAAGTTGTTGTCCAATGGAATATCATATTTTGACTATAGTCCTCAGTCTCTCTTACCTCCCCCTCCTTGTGACCCTTCAGGAACCCAGTCCTTCCCTCCCTTGACTTCCCTGGGCTACCACCAGTGCCGCTGGAACTACAATGACCAGGAAGATGTGCAGGCGGTAGATGCAGGCTTTGACGAGCACGACATCCCCTATGACTTCATCTGGCTTGATATTGAGCACACAGATGGGAAGCGCTACTTCACCTGGGATCCACACAAGTTTGCGACTCCAAAGGAAATGCTGCAGGGCATCATGGATAAGAAACGCAAGGTACAGAAGATGAGTAATCCAGCATCACTTTACTAGCAGTCGATTGTTGGCCTCCACAGCTTCGTGGACTTTCTTCCAAGATGTTGACACTGTCAAGACCTTCTGCTCCATCTCCCTTTTATAATGATTTCTTTTTACTAGATGGTGGCCATTGTGGACCCTCATATCAAAGTAGACAGCAACTACAAGATCCATAATGAAATACGTTCTCGGGGTTTCTATATCAAGAATAAAGATGGTGGCGACTATGAGGGCTGGTGCTGGCCTGGTAAGAGACTGACTGCGCTGCATCAAATACCTGAAAAATCCATAGAAAAGGATTTTGTAAATATATATTAAGCAGTCTGTTTTCACTGAGAAACATATTCCTTACATCTATCATCCCTCTGTTCCTCCTCTCTCTTCCTTGGACGGATGATGTCCTTTAGGTAGCGCCGGTTATCCAGATTTCACCCGTGAAGACATGAGGGCCTGGTGGGCCAGCATGTTTGCCTACGATCAGTATGAGGTGAGTCTCGAGACCAGTTCTGACATGATTAGCATATTGGCTGGTGCTCAATTTCGTGGCTTTGTTTAAAAAAAGACAATGATTCAGAAAGACGAGCATGATACCCCATCAAGTGTCATTTCTTCTGCATCACCCAGTGGCGTTAGTATATTTTTTATAGCCCCAGTTTTCTGCTTTTGCCCACTGACTGAATGTTTTGTGACCTGAAAGATTTTTTTTCACTATTTTCAATTTCTGTGGCCCAGATTTACCAAATGTGGTTATGTATTTAAAATGAGACTTTATAATATGCTTAGTCTGACCTTGAGACATCCACAATCCACATCTCTGTCCCCTATAGGGTTCCATGGAGAACCTGTACACATGGAATGACATGAATGAGCCGTCAGTCTTCAACGGGCCAGAGGTCACCATGCACAAGGATGCGATGCACGGAGACTGGGAGCACCGGGACGTGCACAACATCTATGGCTTCTATGTGGTGAGTGCACGCATTTCGTCTCTGGCTTTGTGTAAAACTGAACTCCTCTGTTAAATATTTAGATGAATTCTGGCCAATTTAGACTTGACATTTCATGAGTCAGTCTGGGTATTAATGCATGAATCTAACTTTTCCTGTACATCACTGCAGTTGATTTCTGAGCGAAAATGATTGTTATCAGGAATTTTAGTCACAGTGTTGAACACAAATCATTGTATGAGCAAAACCGTGCCATACTGTATATTGATCATAAACAGCTTTCACAGAGACTAATAATATGCTCTCAAAATCAGATGATGTTGGTTAAAAATACCTCTGAAAATTACCCACTTCACTCCTCTGATTATTGTGATTATTAACCTGCAGCAAATGGCCACAGCGGAGGGTCTGATCCAGAGGTCGGGAGGAGTTGAGCGACCGTTTGTCCTGACCAGAGCTTTCTTTGCTGGGTCACAGCGCTATGGTGAGTCCTTTGCTGACTTTTTTTTCTTCAATCTACACACGACCTCATGTTACTTTAATCTTGGGGAACACATCGATGTATCAGCTCATGTTTAATGATTCACTTTTGCTGTTCATAGAAGTGTCTTAGGATACGTTTGGTGTTTGCCAAAATAAACTGAACTTTGAGATTTGTCCAGATTCAGCGGTGAAAGTGCTTAAAGGGATAGTTCCACCGACAAATGAAAATAAATCGAATTTGAATGGTCCTGCAAAATGATACTGGGCTCGAAGTTAGATGTGCATTCTACAAAATAATTATTGTCCATAGTGACCTGCAGTGTTAATCTATCTTGTCAAACTTGCAGATATAATCACAGTAACAAATTTAGGCCAGGGGCCGTTTGTTTAGTTTTTTAATACAGTGAGTTCATTATTTACTAGTACATTTATCAGACTAAATTCAAACTCACTCTTTTTGTGTCTGCAGGTGCTGTCTGGACAGGAGATAATGCTGCTGAGTGGGACCATCTCAAGATCTCTATCCCCATGTGTCTGAGTCTGGGCCTGGTTGGAATCTCTTTCTGTGGTGGTGAGTATTATCACACTTTGTTTGCTGCTACACTGGAAGGTGGGGTAGAGTCATGCCTCCACACATGGGGCACCTGCTAGTTTAACCCTTTTGTTAGTGTTAAGTAAGCAAATAGTTAAAAACATATTTAGACAACATTGCAGTTGGATATTTATGATTAGATTTAACAATCTTTAAATTTACATATAAAGAGGATCTACTAATGATAATGTGAATGAGGCAACTTTGACATTTGATTTTGGCACAGGTCTCCCCATAGGTTGTTTGTTGTAATGGAAACATTGACTGATTAAGGTAAAGGAGGTGTTTTATATAGTTGTAGTTATCTTTAATAGCTATGCCAGATCGTGTTGTATTTTAATCCAATTGGTTGTTGTAATTATGAAATTCATTCCTTTCAGTTCCAGTTTCAAAATCTGAAAACAGAAGAGAGCCTATGTTCACTTACCCTCTCTGTCTCATAGCTGACGTTGGTGGCTTCTTCAAGTCACCGAGCACCGAGCTGCTGGTGCGTTGGTACCAGACGGGGGCGTATCAGCCATTCTTCAGGGCCCACGCCCACCTGGACACTCCTCGTCGTGAGCCCTGGCTGTTTGGTCCAGAAAACACAGCACTAATTCGGGATGCAGTGCGCCAGCGCTACACCCTCCTGCCCTACTGGTACCTGCAATTCTACCACGCACACCACACTGGACAACCTGTCATGAGGTGAGGACAGGGAAGACTGAGTGTTTGTCTCTTTTATGTTAATTTAACTTTTTGTTGAATTTCATCAGAACCAGATTTCAGTACATGGTTTTGCTCTGGCTTTTTCATGTGGCCTAACATGACCACTCAATAAAAATTACTAATCTAAAAGCAAATATTTTACTTTTTTATGAAAAACGAATCCTGTACAAACATAATTTGGAATTTAAAAACACTGTGGGAGCTCATGCTTGTCCCTTGTACATAAGTTTGAGATCCTAAAGAGAGTGTATTAATGGTGCTATTCCACATAAAAAATTCCACATTGAAAATAAATTACCCAGAACATTATTTGTCTGCTAATCTGAAATCTAGCTCATCTTATAAAGAGGAATCTTTATCTTAATATTCTAGTACATAATCAATTTACTGCAAATTTAAGTAATTTACATTGTTTAACGTCTGTAACTGAAGTGTTTGACAATGTCACTCTCATCCACAGAAAATTATAAATGTATTGATCTTACTCTCTACTACCCACTGCTCACATGTGCATCTCTGTTGCAGACCACTGTGGGTGGAGTATCCTCAGGATCCCGCTACCTTCGCTCTGGATGATGAGTTCCTGATCGGTGAGACACAAACCACCTAAACTCAAATGTTTTCCTTGAAAAAGTTTCCTCAAGTTTGCCAGAAATCAAACTGACCTGCAACTCGTTGCACAAAAATAACTGTAGTGATGTTATTGTTTTTGCCATTTGTGATGAATGTGAATCGGGCCTGTTTGCAGAGGTACAAGAGGACAAACCAGAATTAAAGTGTGAAGTCAATGATCAACAAGGTAGATGCTTTTCAGAATGTTGAGTGTTTCCACTGAAGGTGTTAAACTCTTCTTCAGGGAGAGACTTGTTAGTGCACCCAGTTACTGAGGAGGGAGCCAGGGGAGTCACTGCCTACCTGCCTGGTAAAGACGAGGTAAGAGGAGGAAACACAGTGTAAACATCTTAAATTTACTGTATCATTCAGGTTTTTTATTCAGACTGAACCTCACTGTTAAATCTAAATGGTTCATGTCAGTGATATATCTGTAGATTGATATGTGGTCAACTGTGGTCAAATCTCATCTTAACCTGTTTTTATTTCTCAGGTCTGGTTTGATGTCAACACCTTCCAGAAGCACAACGGGGCCCAGAACCTTTACATTCCTGTCACCATGAGTTCTGTAAGATGCACACAAAGATGTACATTTGCTGTTGGTGATAATTTACATCACTTTCTACAAATTTCTACATTTCATATTCTTGACGAGTTCTCTGTTTTTTTCCAGATCCCTGTTTTCCAGCGTGGTGGCTCCATTATTGCCAGGAAGCTTCGAGTTCGCAGGTCCTCTTCCTGCATGGAGCACGATCCGTACACTCTATATGTGGCTCTTAACCCCCAGGTATCTCAAACACTCACAGTCATTTGCTGTTATTGTGACACGCCAAGTGGCAAATTATCATCCTTGATGTTTTGACCTTTTTGTGTGACAGAGAACTGCAGAGGGTGAGCTCTACATAGACGACGGCCACACATTCAACTATGAGAAGAAGGAGTTCATCCACAGGAGGCTCTCCTTCGTCAAAAACATTCTCTCTTCTGTGTGAGTAATGAGTACTCTCGTGTTTCTTTTTAGCTGAAAACTGCTTGCCTTCTCCCACAAACACAAAATGATAAGAGATAAAAACACAATAGGACAACCAGAGACTTTAAAGTGCTTTTTTCTGTGATGAAAGCAGAGAAGAGTGACAACTGGATTGGCAGACACTAGGCACATACCTCCACCAAGGCCCAACAGTCCTTTTAAGTCCACAACAAATCCATCATGATCATTTGGACTTTGTTCGAAAACATAACCTCTTTGGTGGAGGTCGTGTGTGTGTGTGTGTGTGTGTGTGTGTGTGTGTGTGTGTGTGTGTGTGTGTGTGTGTGTGTGTGTGTGTGTGTGTGTGTGTGTGTGTGTGTGTGTGTGTGTAATTTGCATTATAGGTGTCATTTTTGGAATTCTTGTATTGTAATTCAACTTAAAGCCATTTCTCTTGTTCTGTAGTGATCTGGCTCCAGATGCCCAGTTTACTACCCTCTCCTGGATTGAACGTGTTATCATACTGGGAGCCAGTAAGCCCAGCAAGGTTACCCTGAACACTGCTGGTGAGTGCTACACGCTGCATTTCTCACATGTTGGGTCTCAGAGGTTCATTCATAGGTTAGTCTGTAAACAAGCAAAAGGAATTTGTTGTTATGCCTATAGTTATCTCACAAGAACAATTTCAAGTTGTTTTTATACCATTTTGTTTTTTAAAAAAAGTCCAAAACACATTTGCACAAACATTAATGTAAAGTTTTACTAAAAATAATTTTTAGAAGTAATGGGACTGAATCTACCTCTCTGATTGTTTGATGTAGTTTCATGTGTGGAAATATTGCAATGTTGAAACAACCAAGTTATTATAAACTGGAGTCTAGTCATGTTGGTTAGACAGATGAAAATCTGATGATATAAACAGTGTCTTGGCGTCTACAGAGTTTTACATCACGACACGCGACAATATTCACATACCAGAATTATAATACTGAATGACAACCTAACTTTTCATGTGTCAAAACAGATGATATATCTATATATTTTATAATTTGCTGCAAAGATGTTCTGTTTCCTGAAAGTGGCTGTTTTCTGACTCAAACGATAAAATTGCAGCCTTAACGCTCATTTCAGCAGGATTTTCGACATGGAAAAAAAAAAACTGCAAGTTTCAAACAATGAAACCGTGGCTGCTCACATTCTTCCCTGCATCTTTAAAAATGTCGTTGTTGTTAAGCAATACATCCACTAGAGGGGAGCGCAGAGTTGAGTTTCGGACAACAAACAGGTGATGGTGGAGGAGGATGTGGTAATGTTCCTCTAAAGAAGAAGTGCTCAAATACAGATGAAATGAGCGCAGTGTACGGACAGAAGGCTCTGCTCGTTTCTGTTGTTGAGCTTAAATTAGCCTTTAGAATTACAAAGACTTTGTGCTTTTTAAAAATTATCAGTTGACGGTGTGAGATTTTGTCTTTTGTGACGAGACTTTCTCCCTCAGTCTCTTTGCTGTCTTTAATAGTGTCTCTGTTTCCTTTTGCAGATGGTCATGAGAGCCAGATTGAGTTCGAGTTTGATGCTTCCATGTCTGTGCTGACGCTCCGCAAGCCTGGTATGAACTTGGGGGCAGACTGGACCCTGGCGCTTCAGTAACCATGGAGACGGGCGAGGAGGAGAAAATTAATGAAGTGGATTTAACAAAAGGAGAGAGGAGGGAGGGCACTAACACCCAAGACTAACTAAACCAAAACAACAGGATAACAATCATTGAAAATAAAGGACACTCACAACACAATGATTATACAGTTTTGATTTTCTCCAAACGCACACAAGCCCATGTAGAGCTGTTAGTCATACTGAGCCACATTATGTCTCTGCCACGTCCCTCTGTTCAGTCGCACTGTAATGACTTACAGAAAGGCTTATTACTAGATAGTAAATTGTTTGTGAGATTTTTCAGAAAGATGACACTGAGCAACTCGCTTCACATCATTGTAACAAATCTTTGGGCTTAAGAAAGAAAACAATCATACACTTTTTGTTTTGTTGTCTTCTTTGTTTCCCATTTCTCTGCCTCAGAAAAAAAATCATGTTGGAATTGTTTGCCTTTCAAAATGAAGGTTCACATTCAAAGCACATGCTCCATCTGCTGGTGATCCCCTCTATCTGCTTCTGACTTGATTACTGCTCAACCATTCATTCCATTCCTCTATTTTTAAACCAAGCACTTGAATCAAGGCCATGAGGGCTTGACCTTCTTTACCCATACCATATCCCAGCCAGTTCCTCTTTCCTGTTTAGCCTCTACCTGATTTCTTGAGTGATACATCTGTGTGCATGGAAGTGACTCATAATAATGGCTTCACGATAGAAGTGGTCATGTTGATCAGCTGCTGCAGAGATTTTCAGCCGCTCTTTTGAAAAAACTCGACCGTGTGAATCACTTCAGGGGACTGAACCACTGACGGTGTGGATCATCCTGTTGATGTGCTTTCTTTGTTTTATTGATTTCCTTTTTTTTCAGGATTGTTTACTAGATTATTTTTAATGCACTTGACCAAGAGAGAGAACGTAAAAGTTGTTTAGATTTTCATGTGTTACTTGATGTTGGGACTGTCCAGTATTTCTAGTTCGTCATTTGCATCTTAATGAGCAGGTCACATTTAATTCTTGAAAGGTATTTAACTGACTATTATCAATTTAAAGCCTTCTGATTTAACTGAAAACCAATCCTAAATGCACACTGAGTCAATGTTCAAATTATTCTTTTGAGACTCTGGTTTCTGTCCCATCTTGTCAAGTCATTTGTGCTTTTTTCAGGGGTTTTGTTGTCCTGAGTTTCTTATAAAGTTACATGTTGCTTCAGTTTTGTTGCTGATGGCTCAAACTGGTGGAAATGAACGTGAAGAAACAGATTTCAGTTGTCAATCAAAGTTGTCAGATGTACTTTAAAAGAAGAGACCAAGTGAAAATAAAGTTGACCAAATGTGAAAGAAGTCTCCGGTTTTAACTGAATTAACTTCTGTCATTTACCCACTTTATTTACCTGCTCATAGTTTATAGTCATTTTACTTCTTCCAAAACATCAGGACATTTTATCGTAAGTAATTTTAATTCATGGTAGATGTCGACTGACATTAACCTAAACGTATTTGTTGTTTAATGTTATGGATGGTAAAGATGAGGAAAATTTGAACTAATGAATAATTATACATCATTTTTTCAATTACATTTTCTGTGATCTGAATAAACAAAGTAACTGAAGTACTACAAGTAAAAGTACAAACTTTGAATAATATGTTATCACTGGATTTTAATAATTGATGAATGAATCTGTCCATTAGAGTTGCTGATGAAAGTGGGGGAGGTAACAACTGCTTTTTATGTCACACGGATAAAGTCCAATTTCAAGTCCATTAATTGCATTATATTTTTGATTTAATTTTCTATTAATAAATTGGGTAAAGGTAGAATGATATTTGTCTCTGACTTTAAAGTTCAAGTACCTCAAGCCTGGAACTAAATACTGTATTTCAGTAACTATATTTAGTTACTTCTTACTTAACTAAAAACAAGTCTTCAGTGGATTTTATATCTTTTTAAAAAATGACAGTTTTCATCGTTTGTGTATTTTGGTCATCAGCATCTTGTCGCGCATGGATGACGTCAGCGAGACGTTGTTCATCATGGCGGCGGAAGGCGGCGAAGAGCTGAGCGGCAACGGGGAGCTCGAGGAGTCTCCAGGTTAGTTTGATAAACATGCGTCCATTTTCACCACACGCACACGTGCGTGCAGTTCCACACGTATGTGAAGTTCCACATATGTGTGTTTGACTCTGGTCTCACGTGCGGGTGTTTTCAGTGAAGACCTGTTTCTCAGTGTAAGCGAAAGAAGCTAAGCTAGGCTAACGTGACTCCAGCTCCACAGTGTCTGTGAACTAACTTTAACCAGCATGAAGTCACCTCCCTTTGTTTGTCGTAGTGTGTTCATCACGTTTCATCACAAACTGCATGTATGACGTCCACCACAGCCCGAACACACACAGACACACACATCCTGCAGTCTGAGCTCTGAGCGGTTTAATGAATGAAACCTACCTTGGCCAGGTGGAGACATGTTACAAGAATGAAACCCCTGAGATCAGACGATCATCTACTAGTCTCACTGCGGGGAAATCTGCCTTGTTACAGTTTTAAAGAGGACCGTCAACATAGAAACATCAGTAAAGTAACACAAGGAAGTTAACCAAATGTAAAGAATATATACACACAACAATCCAAACAAAATATGTAAGTTGTAAACATAATATCTACAATGTGAACAGAATGTATTCAATAGAAACAATATATATATACCTTGAAAACAGAATGTGTGTAATGTAAATAGAATATATTCAATGTAAACAGAATGAAAACAGTGTATCACGATTGCTGTTGCACAGATTAATGAAGTGAAATCTGAGTGAGTTGAGGTCCAGATAAGATTTTTATTTTACTTTCAGTTTGTTACTTGTAGGATGTTTTCGTCATCGTCGGTTCAGCAGCCGCAGGCAGTAATTACTTCACTCCCATGTTCACATGCACAACTGGTGCGACAGCTCATTGTAAAGATTTCCCTTTGATAAAAAAGTCACATGACACTGTGTTTGCCTTACTTCACCTGTTTGATTGCACGCGTGTGCATATGATTGTCAGTCATCCAGGTCATGGCATCTTCAGGAGTTGAACATGTGCACTCAGGCAAATGGACTTGTCCATGTACACAGGTCGTTATTGTTGGCCTTTTTCCAGGAAGCATAAAAAAGGAAGGAAGAATTACTTCAAATTGCATTCAATTGGCCAATTCCTTTCGCTCTCTTACAGAGGTCTTATAGAGGTTCAATGTTTTTTAGAAAACTTTAGAAAAATGTGGGTTTTCATAAATTGTGACATAAAAAATATTTGTAATAATTTTCTGATTTAATTGACCAAGCTATTACTCATTAAAGTAAAGTAATCAATGATTTATTAGCAGCACAAGTTAAATTAACCATCAAGCAAACGTGTCTTACATTCAGTGGTTTCAGCTTCTCACATTTGTGAAAAATTGCTTATTTTCCGGCTCTTAGATTAAGTCAAATCTTTTTTTTTTTGTTTGGGGAAAAAAACGTTATTTATGCATCTTGGACCATTTGATAAACAATTTTCATCGTTTGAAAGATAAATTGTTTAACCTAGACAGATTGATCAATTGCAGATTGTGGATAGAACCAAGACCTTAATCTCAGTTATTCCATGACAGGAGATGAAAATGTCAGATAGGAAAACATGTTGAGTTGTTAAAGGGCTTTCAATAGAGGTCCATTGATTTTCTACCCTCTTTAGCCATGGAGGCCTCTGAGGTTCCCACGCCGCCTCCATTTGAGATGGCTGATACGTCAGAAGAGAACGGCAGTGCCACTGTGGCCCCTGAGGCTCCTGTGGACCTCGACCCTTCTTCCTTCTCCATGCCTCTGGCTGGGGAGGATGAGGAGGGGGAACTGCCTGCTGACTTCGAGCGTCTGTGGAAGGTCACCCAAGACAATCCTCAAGACTTCACCAGCTGGACCGACCTGCTGCAATACTGTGAGCAAGAGGTATGTTGAGAGGCAGAGGAGAGTCAATGGTGTTGAGCTTAAGAAACATTTGTACACAATATGTACAGTAACAATGCATTAGTGCCCCAGTGCTTTGGCCTCATCACATTGAGCTATACGTTTTCTCTCACCTGTTCAGAGTCACATCACAGCATCACGCAGAGCGCTGGTGGCATTCCTCACTCACTACCCGCTCTGTTATGGCTACTGGAAGAAATTTACTGATCTGGAGCGCCGTGCAGGCTACAACAGCAAAGCAGAGGAGGTAAAACAGCAGTGATGGTGTTAATGAAGTGAAATAAAGAATTGTTTCTGTGTCCATCTTTATGGCTATGGTATGTGTGTTAGGTGTGTATTCAGGGTCTTCAGGCAATCCCTCTTAGTGTAGATCTGTGGATCCACTACATCAATCTGTTGCTGGGAACACTGGACATGAACCTGGCCGAGTCACCAAAGCGGATTCGCAGGTAGACAAATGCACACATGAATGTAAGACTCATATTTGTAATCTTTAATCTCACCAGGATTCAGCAACAGATTTTGATCTCATACAAGAGGTATCACTGTTTGTTTTAACACAGGTTATGCAGATTAGGTCTGTGGTGCTGAGCTCAGATTTTGCCTTAGCCAAATTGTTTTCAGTTGAACTTCTCTGTATAATAGCAGATTCATTTTACTAATTTTTTACTAACTCTATCTGTATACACGGCTTTGATTTTCCTCTGATCGTAAAACACACTTGAAGACAAACAGGAAGTTGTTTTCATGTTCTAATGGTTTTCTGGTCTCTGCCCTCAGTGTTTTTGAGGATGCGATCGCGGCAGCAGGTCTGGACTTCCACTCAGACCGGCTTTGGGATCTGTATGTTGAGTGGGAGAAGGAGCAGGGGAACATGAAGAATGCAGCAGCCATCCTGGACAGAGTCCTCAAAGTCCCCACCCAACTCTACAACACACACTACGACAAGTGAGACCACAAACACACACGCACAGACCCAGTAGTACCCAGCCAGAATTTCTTACTAGACATTCAGTAGGTTTATTTTTCAATAGGAACATTAAATCAACAATGTTGTCATCTGTTCTTCCACATTGTGTTTCCATCTCCCTCATTAGTCTTTTCCTCTCTCATGACTTTCATTTTGTGTCCTGCTCTGTCCTTCCCTCCCTCAGGTTCAAGGAGCACCTGAACAGCCATGAGCCCAAAGAGGTGCTTTCCCCGGAGGAGTACGATGAGCTGAGGACGTTGTGCCGTCAGAGTCAGAAGGCAGAGCGCGCTGAGCAAGCCCAGGAGGAGGAGGCGGAGAGGCCGCCGGGGGAGGAAGAGCCGGCCACACCTGAGGGCACAGACACTGTGTGTACCTATCTGATTAGTTTTCACTCAACACTGCGAAGCATTTAGTTACTTTAAGCATCAAATAAAGTAGTTCAAATAAAGATGTAAATTCAAAGATGTTCGACTGCATTATTATTTCATCATTTTTTTGTCCCTGTGTTTAGGAGGAACTGATACAGAAGATCAGGGAACAAGTGCTGCTTCGCAGGGACAAAGTGTACCAGGACAACGAAGGAGAGGTTCGCCAAAGATGGCACTTTGAAGATGCTGTGAGTTGTGATTTTCCAATGCACTTCCATTTCATTATTGTGCTTATACATATATATATATATATATAAAGTATTCAAGTATTTGAATTCACCCACATTAATTAAATTGCACTCCGCCCACCAACTCGGTGGAAAACACATCTGATTTTGCCTCCATTTCTCTCCATCGTGCAGATCAAGCGGCCGTACTTCCACGTCAAGTCACTTGACCGTCATCAGCTGCGAGCCTGGCACTCATACCTGGACTGGGAGATCGCTCAGCTGAACAAGGACACCAAAGACCCCGACCAAGGTGAATAAAAGCTTGATGATGTCTTCATAGTTTTGTGTATTTTTTGTCAACATCTGGAACCATTTGCAGTTTTGACACCACTGTCTTCTACTAGATCCAAATCAGGCATCCACAGAGGGGTCAGAGGTCACGGCTCAGCCTAATGAAGTGTCAGAGGAAGCTTCAGTCGCCCAAGATGACCACAGGGTTCGCATCCTGTCTGAGCGATGTCTCATCGCTTGTGCTCTGTATGAAGAGTTCTGGATGAGGGTAAGAATAAAGTGTGTGAGCGAGTGTGAGCGAGCGAGTGTGCGTGAGCTCTGCTTAACGTGTGTGTGTATGTGTTGTTTAGTACATTCAGTACCTGGAGCCTCAGAGTGTTGACGAAGCTCGAGCTGTCTTCAAACGAGCCTGTGAGATTCACCTGACGCACAAACCCAACATCCACATGCAGTGGGCCACCTTTGAGGAGAGGCACGGTACGACACTTTCTTTACTGTCTTGAACTAATCTTTTAATCGTCTTTATTAATGTTGGACCGACAAGTAAAATCATTACTTCATAATGTTCAGAGTGATCAGAAACCCTGCAGGGGCCTGAACCATGTAATTTCAGTAGTTGTTGTCAGTGTCACTGAGATGTTGATTAAACTGTGTGATCATCGGTTGGTTGGTAGGTTGTAGCCTGTG
Organism: Paralichthys olivaceus; assembly: GCF_024713975.1. Taxonomy (NCBI): domain Eukaryota; kingdom Metazoa; phylum Chordata; class Actinopteri; order Pleuronectiformes; family Paralichthyidae; genus Paralichthys; species Paralichthys olivaceus. Next base: position 13,626,868 of record NC_091101.1, read on the forward strand.
GAGGTGTTTTGTTTATTTGAAAGTGTTTTACACACAACAGCAGTTTGATGCAAAAACATCACAAAGCCATGAATCCTTTTGTAGATCAGAGCCAACAAACCTTTCCTAAAACTACATATTTGTATTGATAGACTATAGATTTGTATTCCACATTTTGTCACCATTACCTTCATCTTCTCCATCAGGTGATTTAACCGAGGCTCGGCGAGTGCTGGAGGCCCTGGAGAACAATCTGCCGGGGTTGGCGGTGGTCTGTCTCCGCCGGGCTGCTCTGGAGAGACGAGCAGGCAACCTGGACCAATCAGAGGCCTTGTTACAGGAGGCAGTGGCTGGATCCAAAGAGAAGCCCACGTTGCACGCTTTCTACTCCATCAAGCTGGCTCGTCTGCTACTGAAACTGGGCAGGAACCCCAGCAAAGCCCGCAGAGTTTTACAGGAGGCACTGGAGATTAGTCCGGTGAGCTAATTAACACACACCCACAAATATTTCAGCAAATAATATCATTACAGGGCTTTGATCTTCTCTCGAAGACACATGGTAGCTTTTGTTTTTAAACGTCTCTCTTCTCTTCAGGATAATGATAAACTGCACTTGAACCTGTTGGAGCTGGAGGTGTCCGGGGACCCCTGGGCCTCAGCAGAGGCGGTGCAGGAGTGTGTGACAAGAGCTCTTGCAGCTCCTCTCGCCACACACACCAAGATCCTCTTCTCACAGAGAGGTCTGCAGTTTGCAGAGGACTACAGCAACTCTATTGAGAGGTGATTATATATTGTAAAACATGTTTTCACATTATGAGTAGAGTGTCTTGATGATAAAGATCGGGAATTTTTAGGGGACTGATATTTATGAGTGTGTGATTTAGTGCCGATCCAAATCTGGATCCAGTGAATTTCAATGTGTTTTCATAAGGGGACTGTTGGGCCTTTGTGAAAGGGTATGTGCTGTACTGAGTGTCATTCTAGTTAGCAAATATTTTTAATCCTATCCGTCATGTAAATCCTGATTGTATCTAACAAACCATTCATCTTCTCTGACCTGGCTGTTCTTCATCGCCTCTGTCCTCTGCAGTGTGTTGTCTGTCTATGAGGAGCATCAGAAACTGATGAAGGAGCTCGGTGGAACAAAGAGAGGAGCAGAAAACGGGTGAGAGGAGAAACTTATATCTATATCTATATATATATCAGGAGCATTCATAGGGATTTGTTTATTACATCTGCCACAAACATTTGCTTGGATCAGGAATGACCTGATCAGAATTTGGAGGTCATTGGTCAACGGTACAGTGATCTCACAAAACATTTGCTTTGTCATCATGTTATCTGTAGATCTACTTGAGAAGAAGAATCATTCAATTCTGAAGATTTCTTCAAAAAATGTGACAGTTTCAAAGATGATGAAACTGATTAGATTTCAGTGATCAAAGGTCACGGAGACCTCATAACATTAGACAAAAAAATATATGTAGACTGAAACTGCACTGGTTGGCAGAGGCATCTTACCACAGGGCAGTTATGCATTATACAGGTATATCAGAGTTGTGGCTGTGATCTTATTGAGATGATTCATAGCACTGATAATGAGAGTGATGTTGAGTAGGTGGAGGGTTGATTCAGTGTTTGATTTTCAGGGATGAGGATTCAGAGAAACTTGACAAAGGCGAGGACGACTCCACTGTTGCCGTGTCCGCACAAGTCCCGCCTACTGTGCCGCACGTCCCCATCACCACACCCCCTCCTCCTGTGATGGGCACCGACATGAGCGCACAGGCCGGCTACGGAGGATACGGCAACTGGTACCAGGTAGGAATAATCCTAACACAGTTATATTCTGAAAATAAAAGATTGTTTCAATGTAAAACCTTTTTGTAAATCTGTCAACAAATGACCTAAAGACAAGCTGGTTAGGGTGGGTGCACACCTCGACATGTTTTCATTTCCTGGGTGTGATGATTCTTTTCCAGCAATCGCAGTACAGCAGCTACGGTTATCAGAACACCTGGAACTACAACCAGGGCTACTATCCTCCCAGCTAAAGAGAACAACGACTGTGGCACCAAGAGCCCACAGGAAGCAGTTTGACCCAGGACAACTTCTCAGCTGAACAACCAACTGATGCAAGCTTTCCTCTCCGTCCGTCCTCCGAGTTGTGGATGTTTGAAATCAAGAGGCTGGAGTAGAGCTCTTTTTAGCATGTCGTGTCATTTCAGCATTGAGTCTGAGGGACTGATGGGAAGACGATGAAAGGAAATGGTGACATTCATCTTCAGTACATCGATGTCTCTGCATTTTAATCAGAACTATTTTTGTATTTGTTTGCAAGTCAGCCCCTTTGCTCGTCTTTTAAAGTTACCAAGTTTGTCCACAATTCTTCAGGTGACGTATGATTGACATTTTGTACCATTCCACACAATAGGCTTTTTTTCCCCTAATGTATATAAAGTTGTTTTATAGTGTGTCACAACAGCTCTCGCTTGTGTTGAGTGTCTTTATTTGCTATTATACTAAAACCTGAGGCCTGTGCGTCCTGCTCTGTGCTCTGTAGTTCCTCCACTGTGTATTCCGGCTCATGTATGTAACCCTGAATGTCTGAGTCCTCTCAAAGTCCTTTTCTTCTAACATATCAATGTGAACATTGCCTTCTGCGATGGTCTTCTTGTTTTTATAGCCGATTGATTTCCACCAGTGTGTTTGTGCCACACCTCCCAATCCAACTGTCAGTGGGTGGTTACGTGAAAAATACACAATTGCATGTAGTTTCAGAGAAACTGGCAAAAATTGTCCCCTGATGGACTTTGGTCAACAAAAGATCAGACATCTCTGTCAAGGCAGCGCAGTGGGTAATTGAATATTTCTCATTTTCGTATACTTTTGAGTTTATAACCATACAAAGTTGACAATCTGGAAATTTCTGTATGGTATCACCCAACAGAACTTGAGGGTCATGATTCCTTCTTTTAATTTACCAATAACTGATCAGAAAATGTAACTAGAAACAATATCTGTGCTTACCACAAGTGCTGACTGTTGACCAAGTAGCCCATTGAAGACCAGCCAGTTACTTTATTAAGTCTCGTTGTGGCCTTTAATAATAATTCTGCTTGATTTGTGTAATTGGCCATATTTCACTGTGCATGTGAGAATTAGAACCTTTTAAAATCTCAGTAGACAAACTCATTAAAATGTGCAATAATTTAGATCTGTGTATACAAAGGAACCTTGGCATTAGAATGTACCAGAAGAACCAAATGTGGGTTTTTACAGATCATTTTATACTAATTTATATCCTTGTGGAAGAACCCGAATATTGGTTTTATATTTCAGATGATATGGTAATAATGAATCACCAGTTGTAGCAAAAACCTACAGGGAATTATCTTCATCGGCATCTACCTTCGGTTGTGTTGAATTTTAAAGTGAGTGTCAGCTTATTGTGTAGCTGGCTTCTTCACAATCCTGCTGAGCACTTCCTGCTCAGCACCAAGCAACATGTTGGTGTACACAGAGGAGCATTTAGCAGCCAGAGTCAGATATTTCCCTCAGGAGTTGGTTGACACTAAAAGCTTAACTCATACACAGCAAACATTGGACTTAACATTCGTCAGATTCACACAAAATGCTGGTTTACCTGCTGGATGTGTAAATAAGCAAAAATGTTCTGATAATATTGTCACATGGACTTAAAGTGTGATGTTATGTAAATGTTTTGTCCACTGCTCCCAAAGAGACCAAAAACTCAGTGACTGTAGGTTTATGGTAAAACTAGAGCCTCTGAACACTGCTCATGCTAGATTTTCACATTAAAAACATGTTTCTGTAAGTGTTAAGTTGTGAGGGTGAGTCCGCATGCACAATACCTTAGACTCTATTCAAATTATAAAATAAAGTAGGAATACTTACTTAGATTTTTAGGAAAGAAATATTTTAAAGAAATAGCCAGTTCACATCATAGTTCTCCAAGTCAGCTTTATTGTAAGTAGATTCTCGGTGATAATGCCGACGTAAGTGTCATATTTTAAGTTATAAAAAAAGTAGAATGTCACAAAATCAGGAAGATTGTGGGGATTAAATTTAAGGCTCTTTCAGAACCAATCAAGCAGGTCATGGATGGTGCTTTGCTGCAAGAATCAAGTTAAAACTGAAGGTTTTGTTTCAGTATTGTTTTGAAAAAAACGTGTTGCTGAAACCATGTGTGGTGTTCCTTGAAGCAGTATCAGTCAGTAGCCAGCTACCCTCACTTTGTCCTAATTGATAAATTGTCAAACTTACTGCACTCACCAGTCTACAGGCAGTGAGATCAGCCCAGAATGACAAGGGGCTGCATTCAGTTTGTCCTGAAAAATAATTTTTACTATACACACTGTCAAAACACAGCTTCCAGCTCCATCTCTGCTTTAGTTCAGTTAGCTGGCTTATTGAGTGATACTAAAACATGGCAGCTCTGTTCCTGGCTCAGTCTGTTCCTGGTGTTTCTGGTGGTGAAGAAGTGGAAGTAGTGAGGTAGGCTCACAGAGCAGATCCTCCCGGTCTCACTTTTTGATAACAACCAGCACAGCTGAAGGCACCAAACCTAAAAATTGACAGAGAGGAAAGTTGAGAAATTATGTGTGGCAGTCTGTGGGTGTCTGAGCCGAGAAAACCTGTGTGATCATGTGAACAGACTTTTATTCCTTTCAGAATGTTGTCTGGTTAAAATAGTTAATCCAGGTCTATAGCACCGGAGAACAACAATCTGAGATGACAGAGACTTAACATTACAAACCACAAAAAAGCTATTATTACATCTGTGTCAGTTGCATATTGTACGTAACTCCTGTTATGAGTGTTGGATCTGTGTCTGAATATGTCTTCTGTCTGTTTCAAATGTTTGTCAGCAGGATGATGCAAAAACTGCTGAACAGACATCTACAAAACTTGGAAGGATGGGAAATGAGCCAACTATGTGCATTTGCATCTTGCATCAACATATTCAGACAAAGATCACCAGGGGAACATTAGAACTAGGCTTTGGACATCATTATCTGTCCGAACCTTATTGAGCAGTGAAAACTAACCCAGCCTGACAGGCATTCCTTTCTTTGTGTCCAGAACACACCCGAGCCTGATGCCCTCCCCGAATGCAGTGCAGTGAAAAAAAGCTCAGCTAAAAAGCTCCTTGCTAAAGTCAAGCACTATGCCCCGTCAACGCTCTGCTGTGCAGCCCACAGCTTTCTCTATTTCCCATTCCATGGCCCAGTGCTTACCCAGCTCTTTCAGGGGTTTCTCCATGTCCAGTTCGGTGTAGACGTGTCGGGGATAGGGTGACAGCAGCGTGAAGTCCTGACCCTCAGGTGTGTTGCCGTTCACCTGCACATAGACGCGCACTGCCGCCAGTGGCTCCTGGGCCTTGAAGACTGTCGTTATGGTTGAGCCGTCCAGCAGGCGTACCTGTGAAAAGCAATATTTCATCAGTTTGTGCAACACTAAAAATTTGTTCTAATGAGTGTCAAGGGTGTCAACTAATGATGAGTCCTAAGGCTGTACCTGTATCCTGGACATATCGTACTCCTTCTTAGTAGGCGGAGGACCCTGACCGGTCGGTGATGACGGGGTGGGCTGGGCAGGTTGGGAAGATGTAGCCGCACTCTGGGGCCCTCCACCTCCAAACTAGACAGGTAAAAAAAAAACACCTGTCATCTAAGTTACTGGTTTCAACAAAAGTGAAAGTGGAACGGAATGCGAGGTGAAGAAAACAAAAGGAAAAGTGAATTAAACTAATGACAGTGTTACCTTTTGCGCTCTCTCCTCTCGGTCTCGTGCAATCTTGTCTTTAACCCTTTGCCTGACAGAGAATAAACAGAAGCAACTCAATGACATTGAGAATATGATTCAAAAGATTATAACCTATGGCAGTTTAGTGAAAATGCTGCCTCATGTTTGTTCATACTGGCTACATTGGTCCTGACCTGTGAGTTTCTTAACTGGCCCAGTGCTATGAGATTCCCACCATGAATTTTCTCTACTTTTATCTAAGATGTTAAAATAAAACAGCATTCAAAGCTGATTTTTTAGACTAGTATCAATTGGCCTTTTTTTGTAAATCCTTCTCTTTGGCCTCCTTGAGGTAAATATTTTGGAGTGGATCATTATTGGCTCATTGAGGTAATTTAACTACAGCAAGCATATGATGATAAACTGGTTCATTAAAACTACCCTTAAGGTTTTTAATGAAGATATTACCTCGCCATTTTATCCTCCATCTTCTCTTTCCTGCGCTGGTCAGCTAGCTTCTTCATATCATCGTCCTGCAGTTTCTGGCGGATTTGCTGCAGTTCTTGGCCCTGCCTCCTCCGGTGCTTCTCCCTCTCCACCTCTTCTGCCCGCTCTCGCTCTCTCCTCTCCGCCTGCTTCACCCGCATCAGCTCTTCGAGCCTGAAAAAGAGACAAGAGTTTAATTACAAAGAGGCTCAGGCTTTTTCAAATGTTGCCCTGTCATTCTTAACCCCTACACACAGTTACTCTGGTTATATTTTTGTAGAAAAAAGCTCATCGCCAACATCTGTAAATCTGCACAATGAGTAAAAAGAAACTGTTGCACTCTGACCTCTTAACTTGCTCAAGTTTCTCCTCCTCTGTCATTGGCTGGTTTGAACTCTCGTCAATCTCATTGTAGAGCATATCTCCACCTGTTGTCAGTAAAACCAAAACAAATGGACATGAGAAGGATCACATAATATTAAATTCAGTGAAAATTAACAGCGACTGCCACGTCATTTTACTGAAGCTATTAAAAAGATTATTTTCCATTTCCAGATGGAAATTACATGCTAAGGAACGAGTGACAAAAATATGTGGTCCGTATAAATAGAAATACTCTTTCACATTGTATATAAAATTGGAATATGTCTGTTTATGTCTAATCATGACAAATTATGAAACTGTTGCAAACACACAGAAATACAGTGCACAGTGATCTAATAATCAGCACCCAGAAATATCAAACGACACTTACCATAGTATAAATATCTTTATATTGTCACAAGTTGGTTCATATCTAGGTATTTTTATGGCGGTGTCTGGCATGTTTCCATCTCATTATCAGGGCAATTCCTGCCCTGAATAAGCCCAGCATTACTGACCTTCAGTGGTGTCAGCTAGTGTCGGCTGTTCTGTGCTCGTCTGGCTTTCTGCATCTCCTCCCAGGACGGTGCCCACAGGCGGCACATAGGGCTCATCGATGTCAGGGTCGTTCTCATGTTCCATTAACCTGCAGGAAGCACATCACAAGACGAAAGGTGAGGGCTGAACTGTTGTGATTAACACAATCAGGAGAAGAGGCACTGGGTGGCTCTGGAGGAGAGTGTGTACCTGGACTGGGGCACACAGGATTCTAAAAACCTGATCCGTTATTTGCTTTCTGTCAGACTCACCAGTCCATGGCTTGTTCTATCCCCTGGTTCCCTGTGTTGGCCACTGCTTTCTCCCTACAGACACAGAGAGGACAGAGAGAACGGGACATGCAGGGTCACTGTGGTGTTTCACTGTTTCACTGTTATCACTTCAAATCCCATGCACCAGGAACCGGTTATTGTGTGTGCCGTCACTCACGCTCTGTTTCTTTCGAAGCCCATTTCCAGCAGGCTTTCTAGTGTTGTTAACTCTGCCATTTTGACCTGGAACAGATGGTAAACACGCCACCACATTCACTGGGGTTACATTATTAACATGTGGCCATATTGCTACCCTGCTGCTAATAGAACGGAGAATCATAATATCACAGACTTCAGCAAAACAACTTCTCTCTGGCTCGGTGCTGTGTAGAGGAGAGAGCTGAAGCTATTCGTTATCATAACCAACGTAGAGATGGGGGCTAAAATTAGCATCGATGTGGCTAACGTTGAGCTTACGAAAGCTAGCTGGGAAGGCTAGCACAATTAAACACGACCAGGAAGTCTCATACGCTCTCCGTCACCTAACCTGCCGGTGTGTGTTTGTATATTACACGTTAAGGTACACACGAGTGTTAATCTAGTTCTCACACAGCTAATATGAGCTAATAAACCAGTGAAGACATCGTTAGTTAGCTACTCACACATCAGCCAACACCGCCTCAAGAGAACGAGAGCCTACATGGGTCAAACAGAACGGAGCGAGATTATCCAGCAGAGAATACAAAACCTGACAACATCCTTTTTAAATCAAAGTTATTAAAGTGTTTGTGCATTGGCTCGTTATTTGATATCATTGGATTATTATTGATGTGACAACATTTAAGTAGTATTTTATTGTATAGTCAGTAAAGATAGAGCCAATTACTTGTCAGGATACATTTATAGAAATATAGTATGAATTCTGTAAAGTACAAAATGTGGCTCTGAAATACAGTGGTTTAAAGATTTAATGCACATTCAATTGGAAATACTGTGGTAAAATAACTTTGAGCATTATATATAGTATGTATATATATAATTACAGCATACTTACTTTCCTCCCCCGTCTTTCACAGTTGTCTTTGTTCTTAAGAAAATGGCCAAACTTTTATAAAGTAGATCAGAACCGACTGAACTAAATTTAACTTTTTCAGTTTCATTTTTTCTAATTCAGTTTCAGGACTGGAGCTGACACAACCCCCACTGTCCTAAAAAGACTTGGGGGATGGTACAATTATTATTTGTTTAAAACTTGATCATATGATGACACGATACATTTAGGACAAACAGTTCAAAGGGAGAAACACCAGTGTTGTAGGTTATGTGTTGTAGGTCTGCTGTATGAAGTGTTTGGGGGAAGTTTCTCCATAGAATGAAAGATTGTGATGAAATGAGACAACACATAACACGGGTTTTACAAGAGGATGATGACGAATGGCCCTCAGAAAGTTAAAATTGTGCTCCTGGCTCAAATACAACTACTGTAATAAGACAAACAAATGTCCCGTTTTTCAATTATATCATATTTTTTATTTTGTTTAACATTTTAAATTAAATATAACCTCCTTCCAAGGAAAATCAAAAATATAACAACAAAAATATATATATTTAGATATTATATAATACAAAATATGAAATAAAATCAACATTTTACAAAGAAAAGGGCATTTGCAGCAGGTCAGGGTCAGATATAGACAAACATAACTATTTCCTGTGGTGTTTCCTATATTAAAACAAAAAAGGAACCGTTCTTTGACTTATTCTTCTTGGTTTCCTCATCTGTGATTGAGTGTCTCTCCATTCACATATATGATCAGTCTATTAGATTTAGATCTGCTCCACATGAGGTTTATCTCTGTAGGCAAATAGAAAATATACCAGCAGAGAAAGGATTTGATAGATTTATGTAACAGCCCCAGAGGTTGAATATTGTGCTATAATTGCTGTTCTTCATGTTGAATGATCATATCCCATCCGCGTGAGTCCAAGGATGTTCAAACACGAAGCAATTTGAGTTTTAAGAGCAGGTTGGGTCTGTTACATATTTACAGTAAGTGTAATGATTAATTACACTCTCCCCCACACAGTCTTAAGCAGCCCTCATTCACGATTTCACCATTACTCTGGAACAGACTTGTGTCTGCTCACGTCTGTGTCACTTTTCTCTTAAGACGGTTTGTTCACCAACTCTTTCTCTCCCTTATGCACTGGTTTGCTTTTCTAGCCTTGTGTTCTGCATTTACTGGTGAGTATGAACTTTCTTTAATATACATTTCAGTATAATAAACTCAAAGAAACTGTTTTATGTGCTTCAAATACTTCATTTGTAAAGTATATGACATATATAAGACAATTCTTGTTTGTATTTAAACCAACATTTTGTATTTTGTATTGATAAATAATGTGTACCTACTCTGCCAGCAACCTGGGCAGCTAGTCTTTGGGAATCCAATTACCCCAATCACTAATGACACTTAAATCGAAAAGACCCAAACTGCTATAAAGAGAAATACAAAATTGCTCAGAAATTATTGTCCCCTGTTATTATTATTATAGGAACATTCTATAAATTGTGTTTTTGGATGATTGGAATTAATTTGCACATCTGTAAATGGGGCTTAAGTCAACTTTCCATGTTTCATTTCAATAACAGCAGGCCTGAAACATCGCTCCATAAACCATAGCAACTGTTGCAGAGGGGGATTTTTGACATTGACCATATCATGAACAATTGATGTGTCAATTGTTCTGGATATAAAAGGTAATCTCCTTGGACTCTGAAGCCAACCTAATCCTGTGATAAGGGTAACCATAAAGATGTCTACAAGTTATGAGTCAAGCCTACAGCGCTAATGTCTTGAAGAAAATATCTCACTTCTTTTTAAAGTTGAATTCCTTGATTTCCTAAACACATTCATTTGAATTTGTGTGCAGGTGTAAATGATAGAGAGCCTCAAACCTTCCAGTGGAATTATCTGCTAAAGCAAATGAGCAAAGTTAAAGGACACAATAGGGGTGAAGGTCTCTTTATTCTTCCCTTTAACTGCTTTATGGCTCTGTTTTTTACAGAAGGAGAGGGTTAAGGGTCAAAGTTGACTCAGGATAAAAGAGGAGAGTCTGGGAAACTGAAGACATAAGGTGTACAAGAAGAAATAAAGCGTGCTCCTGTTTACTGCATGTCTTCAAGGCCATATCAATGCCGATATGTAAAAGATTAATTTGAATGGAATAAAGGTCAGGATTCATCGGCTGGGGTGGCGCTCCCTCTTGAGTCCTGGCCCATTTTAACTGAGTGAATGACCCTGAATTTATTGGAGTCAAAAGGGCGTCATGTAACCTAAGATGCAGTAAAAACTAAGATCATGAGACATTAGGCTGAAGGGCACAATACTCAACTAACAATTTCTGAGGTGTAGGTTGTTTTATCACATAAGCTCATACAAAAAATCTGAAGAGAAATGATTTTAGTTAATGTTGTGGTGCTCAACCAGAGGAGGGCAGTATTATGTCAAACGTGGGAAACTCTCGTGACACTGGTGACATATATGTTAAGTATGTAGTGTGAAATATTATCTTGAACCACTGTTAGAATATGACAGTTTAAAAGATCATTCTGGCCTCAGCTGGAGACCTGAACACTACAATCACCATATATTGTGTGATTATATCAAATGAACACAATCACACGAGGATAATATCAACTGCAAATATTTCCAAGCAACTTAAATCTCTGTGTGTCATTGAATAATAGATGTGCACAGAAGAGCTGCACAGCCAATCCTGTGGTGAAATAAATCCTGTTGAGCGCTGTCAGCTGTGTTGTTTCTGTGGGTCTCACCAGCTGTAACAGCATCTCCATATGGAAAAACTCTGGCCTCCAGTGGAGCTGCTGTTATCTCTGGAGGGACACCTTTTATCATCGAAATGCTGCCGGGACTACGCTTACAATGTCTGACTTTCAAAAGTCAATACAGATACACCTGCTTTTAGCTGTATTTCTCGTTCCTTTTTATTTCTGTGCAGTTTGCTCTTTTTGACCAAATAAAGCAAATCCTGTAAATCCTGTTTTACTCTCTCAACGTTTATTCCTCACAAAGATGATGTTGACCGACAACTCATTTTCCATTATGTTATGTGTGTGCTGTTTTGTGTAAGCAGTTTGATAGCTATTTGAAATTAAAACCAAAACAACATGTGACTATACCGGCAACATTTCCAGTTAGCAATAAGTGACTGGGACTTTCCCCTCACATGAATAAATGAATGACATGCATATTTTTGCTTGGATACACACATCAATGTCAGACAGACCTTTCCAATAATCAAACATCTAAATTCAAATATAAAATGCAAACATCAAAACTCAAAAAAAAAAAATTTAAAAAATGAATGAATAACTTAAAGGTCATACAAATGGCTGACAACACATACAGAGGTAAAAGGAAAGCATACAAAACACATATGTTATATAGCTATATGCCAGTTTACAAAATTCACGATCAATGTCACAATGTTATTTCTATTAAGTTTAAAGACTGTTTTTTTGCTCCTGAGTGAAGGTTGTTGTTTTAAACTCTTCTTTATGAGCAGACAATGACAAACACTTGATAAACAGCAAAACATGTTTACAAATCTGAGGTAGATGACTTCGTGTTATATCTTCTCACTGTGCACAGTGCATAAGCAACACGTTGTTATATATCTAACCTTTATTATATTGCGATTGATAGAAATTGTATTGTGATAATTATAGATATTGCTTTATCATCCAGACTTACTTTGAGGTTAATTCACGTGGCTTACAAAGTAAAAGAAAAAGCTTACACTTCTCTCAGGACGAAACAGAAAATAATGAGTCATACACAATATTACTTCAGTCATATTTTGGAATGTTTGGAATTTTATATTTAGATCTCGGGGCATAGACATTGATTATAAATGAATAACTATATTACTATATACATACACATTCATTCATTCATTGCTATTTTTGCTGGACTGGCAAAGTTGAGGCTTTTATTGTGAAATAAGTACTGGAGTTCCGGTGCCGCGTGTTTCTTCCTCGGTGGTGCACGCCAACCGTCAGCCGGTCTCCCGCTAGCCAGCCGTCCAGAGGAGCCGGTGTCGAACTACAGCCACAGCCGCGTAGCTTGAGATTCAACCGACCCACCCGTCGCTGGATACTAGAGTCGGGGTGTGCCTGCCCGTGATCGGTGATACGACGTCAGCTGAAGAGGGAGCGTCCTCCGCGGGTGACGGAGTGAGTGTGTGGCTAGCTATCGACGAAGAGGAGGGTGGGGACAAAAAACTTCGAAGACCTCGCCCAGCCGTCGCTTCATTCCAGCAGGCAGCTACTCTCTCGACGGTGTGAGAGCTCCACACCTCGCAACCCGAGCATTTGATTTTAAACGGGGGGACACCGACACCGCCAGTGAATATGTTCAGGAAAAACTTGAAGAAGGACCCGGAGCTGTTCCAGAACGTGGCCGAAGGGCTGCGGCGGCTCTACCGGACCAAACTGTTCCCGCTGGAGGACACGTATCGATTCCACGACTTCCACTCCCCTGCGCTCGAAGATGCCGACTTCGACAACAAGCCCATGGTGCTCCTGGTGGGCCAGTACTCCACCGGGAAGACCACTTTCATCCGGCACCTCATGGAGCAGGACTTCCCCGGTATGCGGATTGGCCCCGAGCCGACCACAGACTCTTTCATCGCGGTGATGCACGGCGAACAGGACGGGGTGATACCGGGCAACGCTCTGGTTGTCGACCCTAAGAAGCCCTTCCGCAAACTCAACGCCTTCGGCAACGCGTTTCTCAACAGGTAAGGCCGCTGCCAATCCCAGACCACATTAAAGAGCTCACCGGGCCGAGTGAAACATGTCACACACTAGGATTATAACAACTAGATCTTTATTTAGTCGTTTGTAAATTATATTATATGTACGTCAAGTTCATGCTTCTCTTTAAACCAACAGCTGTGTGTTTATAACCCTGTCACAACAACTCCCCTGTGGGTTAGATGTCCTCCCTACGCGTCCCTACACGCTTTGTCAAAGTACATTCACTGTTTGTATGCTGTTGCACAATCTTCCCGTGCGTGTGACTGTTTCCTCCCTTTCCATGGTCTTGTGAGAATGCAGGTATTTAGTGTCAACAACAAGGTGGAAGAGCCTGTCTGTGTATGCAAAAGCACAGGAAGGTGCTTTCCAGGATTGTATCCCCCTTTCACACCAGTCCTTCACTTTGTGCCAAACCAGTTCACATGGCAGCTTGGCCTCCTTCGTGCACTTCTTTCCATCCTGAGAGCACCTGGCAGTCACTCATGACAGATCGTTTTGTCCCAGTGTCTCAGTGTGGCTCCTTCAACAGAGTTAGTGATGTTGCTAAGGAGCAGGTTGACCTTGTCCTGCATGTCTTCGGGTGTCGGTGCCACAGGTGTTGCCACATCAGTGGAAACCAATGAGCCAGCTTCCTTATTTCACTGCCTGTGGGTGAAGCCTTATCACAAAGGGTTAAAGGTTTTTTATTCTTGTAGTGTTGTGACATTGAGTCAGCAGTTTTGAGTTTTATGAAGGTCAGTAACAGGACATTTAGTCCATTGGAGTTTGACTGATGAGTTAGAAAATACGTCCCAAACTTTGATGAATCACTCCAGATGACACTTAAATCTGTTGGCCAATCTGTCACAGGCAGTTTCCCTCATAACAAAAAAATCTGATGACTCAGAAGTTGTCTTACTCAGCAATTAATGCTGATAGCAGTGTTGAGGATTTGGAAATGATAGAGATGCGGAACATTAAACAAACAGATGGGAAAGGTGCTATGAAGGACAGCAGCCAGTGTTTCACCTGATATTTGACACAGGCTCCTCCCAAGTCAGCGTACGGGGTGAGATTGCATAAGCAAGGTGCTGTGAGTCAGAGCCAGCTTCTTGGGGACAGCTCAACATCTTAATCCTGCATGTGTGTGTATTTTCGATGACATCAGATACCTGACATCTGATTGTTGAAGGTGTCACTTCCTGTGGAGGATGTGGTGGGCATGTCCACTTCTCTTCCTGGTATCCAGTGTGGTGTCCTCCCTTCACCAGATGGACAAATATTACACTAACAACTTGGTGACTGTCATGATCTCTTTTTAGCATCAGATTATCAGGTGTGCCATGTCACCCTGTGCTGGATTAGTACAAAAAGTTGACACTTCCCTAGTGAGGCCTATCTCCCATTATCTAGTGAAATCCTTTCCCTCAATTATGTGGAGCGTGTGTTTTATCTTGCATGAGTGCAAATGTCCGGCAAACTCAGGAAAGTGAAGTAATGCATTTCAGATAACACTTGTGTGTTTGTGTGTGTGGTGTGCATGTGTCTGTGCGTGTGGGGAGTTGTTCGACCCAGGCCAAGATTCACTTCTCTGAAGTTTATTACAGTCTTGAGGGGAAACCAGATAAGATTGTGTGTAAACAAAGGCTATTGTCCATCACAACATAATTTATGTTAATGTTGGACACAGTCATATGATGCACGAGACTTGTGGTTCCCTTTCATTCTGCAGCTTTGTCTCAGAGGCATATTCATGCTCTAGTAGTCACACACCAGCTCAGGGAACTCTCACATGATTATACATACCAGGATATATGCTTATGGAAGCTGCAGGTGGTTGCACTGTGTATGGGCATAATGCTTAATTAATCAGTTGTAATGGCATGTAATGTGGAGAAGGCCTACAGCTGATTAAACCAGACCCAGACAGACAGACAGACATTTGGAACAGGGATGTTTCTTTGCTCCGACGAGGCCAGTTTTCCACTCATGAGACCAGAAGTATTTGGATTGGCCTTCAGCTGTTGGTTTTTCAGAGGCATTTTTTTGATAGGGGATAAGAAGAGGGTCAGATTGTCAACTGAGTGATTTGAGGTGGAGGCTGTGATGGCAAGTTCACGTTGTAATTTTGAAACTATAATCATTCAACTTGCAGATTAGCCCTTAACTACCAGACTGGGATAGGATTTGCCCTCAGTATAACCAGTCATTTATGAAAAGGGTAAACAGAAATCAGTCTTGGGATTCTCACACCTACAGTTTCTCTTTGACAGACTCAAGAGGTAACAGCTGCTGGACTGAACTGAAATACATTGTCTATTTTTACAGTTTGCCGTTATTTGTGTTTTGTAGCAGCCTGGTTTCGGGATTTGCGTCCCACCTCTTGTGCAGTGATTTTATACCATAGACTGTATGAAGATGGATGACACGACTGTTCTCCAAAAGTAAAGCCAAAGCATCTTGATCGCTGGCTGCAGTATAGGTCATAACTCCTACCTCCCCCCTATTAATGGATGGGACATGGGCCACGTATACGTTGAAGGTTCAGTGAGTAAGATTTAGTGACATTTCAGGGTGAAGTTGCATGTTGCAGCTGAATACCCCTCACCTCACCCTCCCCTTCCAGACATAAAAGATAACATGTGGTAGCTTCAGTTGTCATAAAAATGCAAAAGGCAAGATGATGCTTTTCTTATTCAGAACATTTTAGCTTCATTTCTGTATAGTGGGAGGAAATGGAGATGCATCATCCATCTATGTCCATCTATGTTTTGTACCAACTGTTTCTATATAAGTGATTTAATAAATCTCTTCACTCTCTTGCATATGTTTTAGCTCTCGTTCCCTTTAGTTGAAATGTCACTGCAGTCAGAGGGGCCCTGTGTCCTTGTGCTCTCTCTGTAATCCATTACTCAGTAAAACCATAGTCAGCAAAGTTTAAGTTCCGCACCCCGGCCAACACTGTCCTGCCCCGTCCTGTCCTGCTCACGGCCTGCTATTCCAGGACACTGACTCTGCACTTTTCTCAGATAGAAAATTGACATATGCACAGCCTTGGAGAGACTTAAACAACAACTATAAATGAAGATATGTAGATATGGATATATGTTGTATATATATGTTGACTATATTATTTATTCACAAAAACAAGAAAAATGTAGAGCAGGCATTTGTGGAAAAGAGTCTCTGCTGTAACCTCCCAGGGCCCTGTTTCCTCTTCTCTATAGGAAGCTGAGGTCACGATGTGAGGGAAGGTCTAGATCAGGAGGTGGGGCAGGAGAGGAAGACCTCCTGTTATAAGCTGGAACCAGACTTCCAGTTTCACTGGAATAGGTCTGATTGTCAAAATGAAGCCAGGTCCGTGACCTCTCAGAGGGGATGGGTTTCTCCCTCTCACAAGACATCATCAAACAGCCAATGATTCAGATATTCTTAAGCCCTTGGGCCCTCATGCCTGGTAGGGTCCTGCTCTGTTTCTAAGAATTCCAGCCCAAGTTAATTGTAGCATTCTTTCCTACTGCGTGGAAAATGTTGTGACAGATAGTTAAATGGAAAACCTGAGCCAAAATTCCAACTTGATATCACACACATCAGCTATCAAAGGGAGAGGAAAAACTGCATGTTTGTTATCTTTGGCAGTCACTACTATTCTATTGTAATATCATACATAGGATCCCCATGCAAGGCACACTGCTCACATTTTTTTTGACTTGTCCATTGTCCTCTGATTTTTCCTTTTTCCCCTCTGCGTGTGGTGTAAGACCTCTGTTAGGGTCTGTGGTGCGTCTGGCCCCAGTGCGGTTGCAGAAGGAATGTAAAAGCACGGTTCTCCCAGTCTTATGACCTTGTGCCTCTCGGCTCATGTTGTGAGTTTCGGTTCAGACAGATTCAAAGGGCAGCAGAGTGAGAAGAAGGGAACAATCCCCTTCTTTGTCCTGAGTGGGACACCGTGGGTTTATACCGTTTTTATAACCCACTCATTGCTTCTCCTGCTTCTCAGTGTGTACATCTGCCTGGAATTGGATTCATGCATGAATCTTGAAACTCCCCTTTAAAGTTTAAACCCCAGTGTTCAAGCTTCAAGGTGACCATTGTGTAGTGAGTTATGTTGAATTGAGAATCACTCATGCCAACACTTTATTAAAAATTGCCTCAGTGTTTCCCTTACATTCTTATATCAATGGAGTCTTCTTGAAGCTAATTCTCCTCCCACTGTTTGGAAAGGATGACTTTGTCATTGTGTTTTTTTTCCTTCTCCTATAAAACACTTAACTAGGTGTAAGCTAGGGCTGCAACTCACAAGTAGCACATTTCATGGTTTGGCCTATAAACAAAAAAGAGAAAAAGATCCATAATGATTTTCCCAGATGACATCTTCAGACCATTACATCTTCCACCCCAAAGGCAATGTCCTCAGTTGAACGTCTTGTCCAACCTAAAAGTCAAATCTTCTCAAAGGTGCATATTAAATTGTCAGCTTTTTGACCAACTGATTGATACCTGTGCAGAGCCTGTCAAGATGAAGCATAATCTCAGCAGCATTTCTGCGAAGTTTGGAGCCGATCAGATGAGCGTTTGTCAGTTGGATGGACAGACTGAGATTCCACCATTTATAGTTAGAAAACAAACAGTGTCAACTTTGGTTAAATGTAACCCCAGGCAGGACAAATGCGGTCATTACTGAATTGTTCATTAACAAAAAATAGCGGAGCGAGTCAATATCATCTGTCAATCATGAAGTCTTGTCCAATTTTTAAAAGTGGCAAATAACTAATCTTAAAACAAATCTTAGCAGAAAAGTGCATTTTCTACAAAAATCAATGTGATAAGAACTACCTTAAACAACAGAAACCATGTTTTGTAAAAAATGTATTTGACATGTACTTTTTAGTTAAGCCTCAAAAAACTAGGGTGGGCGGGGTTTATAAACCATACTGCTGCCAGCCAGCGGGCGATTGACATGTTATGCTTCATGTTTGGGGAACTGTCATATTGTCCACATTCATATACATGTACAAATACTCTCAGCCAACTGGTTTTTCCACCCTCTCACACTTTCAGTCCCCTACTTCTTTCTGTTTTTCTTCCACTCCCTCCGTGCTCGATACTGTCCCCTCTCTCATCTGTGTGTGTGTTTTTTTTTGTCTTGATAGATTCATGTGTGCCCAGATGCCAAATCCGGTCCTGGAGAGCATCAGTATCATCGATACTCCTGGAATCCTGTCTGGGGAGAAACAGAGGATAAGCAGAGGTCTGCTCCACACACTTACACAAACTTCTTCACCCGCTCTGGCTCTCGCCTTCTCTCTTGTAATACTACTGCAGTATCACACACACGCACACACCCACAAAGTAAAACCACAGGAAGTCACAAGTATTATGAGCTAAACTTTTAAAGCATACTCTACAAGTCACTTTCAGTCTCATCCTCCCTCTTTTAGTTTTTCTTTCTGTTTTCAGATCAGCCTGTCACTTCGTTTATATATTAAAAAGTTTGATTCATCATCACTGGAAAAACTATGTAGCCGTCATTCTGTGCTCCCTTTTTGTTTGTCCCATGCTGTTACACTTATCACTTTATATCTGAGTCATTTCCCTGTGCTCTGCGCAATAAATCAATTCATTCTTTTATCCATTTCTCAAAACAATGCTCTGTAGGGTCATCTCCCAGCTGCCACATTCAGTTTTCCTTGTTACTTTTGATGATTCCACAGAACACCAGCAGAAAAAAACTGTCAATGTCAATTTTATTTGTCTCAACACTTCTGCTTTTTCTACCTGATCTCAGTCCCTTTAAGAGGAAGCACACTTACAAGCAGTAGTGTTTTTGTGTACTCCAGGGAAAGGAAATGGAAGCGTAGCAGAGTTTCCCAAGACTACACCACCTACCCCACCCCACCACTACTGTTGTTGCACTGAAAGATGACACATCAGTCACAGTCTTATGATTTGCTGCTCTTGGTTTTATTTCACTATTAATGAGGTTTTAAACTGTAGGAAGCACAAAACAAATAATTTTGACGGTTGTTAAAATGACGGTTGTCAGAGACCGAAAAGGGGAAATATATGACTGTAAATAAAGACGCATAAATTAGTGTCATCTGATGGTAAACCAAAAGATGTGTGTGCGCAGGGTGTGAAGGTGACCCCGCATAGAGAGGAGCAGATGAAATCTGACATCTCATACCTCAGACAGTTTTGTTTCTATACATACATACTTATACATTCTTGCTTTCTCGCACACAAACACACACACACACACATTCTCTCTCTCTCTCACACACACATTTATTCCCCATCTCTAGTTTACACACGCTCTGTCACGCACACAGTATCCTCTGCTCTGTTTCTGTATAAACACAGATGCAGACCTCAGTACTCCACAGACATACTGTACTGCCTGTGTCATATATATAAACAAGACTGAATAGTGCAGCTGAAGTGTATAGGGCATGCATGTGTGTTTCTGTCTGTGTGTCTGTGTGTGTGAGTGTGTCAGTACTTGGCAATAGACTTGCACTAGGCCACAGGAAGCTATGCTGTTATTTCAGACTTCCTCTCAGTGCTGTAATCTCCTGACAAGAGCCGCGTGCGCCTTATTCAATATCATAATCAAACATTTCTGTGTGGAGCTGAGAGCAGAGTGGTATATATTCATAGAGCATGACAGTCAGTAACTGAACGTTCCCCAGGGTTAAAACATACATTTTTTTTTAACAATATCTTAGATCTACTTCAAGTCTAAAACAGGAATTCCTTTGACAGAGGGTGAAACTGTGATGTCTATTCATGCACACTTTGTTTATTGCATAATTCATGATTCAATTTTGATTAGGTCAGCAAGTATTCCACTAAACTTGTTCCTTGTCGAAATGAAATGATAAAAGCGTTTTGCAGAAGTTTCTCAACATTTCAGCAAATTTCCCTGAGAGAAGTGAAGGTTAAATAAAGACTCATTATTAGCTGTAAAGTACCTCAGCAGTATTGTTTCAAGGAATGGGTTGACGTTTTTGGAAATGAGCATATTTGCTTTCTTGACAAAATTAGACGCCGTCATGTTTGTGTATTAAATATGATCTCACAGAATGCTGAGACTACTTGACGGACTGGAAATGGGGAAACAGGTAGCACACCTCTGTCTAAAGGTAATAAAATCCACTAAACACACTTTTAAACCTCACAAATAAAATATAAACATTGAGTTTTACGGAATGTTATATGCTGAACAGGTTCTCATAAAGCAAAAACTATTGTCTAACTGACGGACGATACATCTCCACATCCAGAATTTAAGTCAAGAATATCCATGTTATTTGGTGCCAGTGCAGTAGTGATGGACAGGGTCTGTGCTTTCAGGGTCCCACTGATACACACCCTCGACCAATCACAAGTCGGTCTCATCTAGCAATCTTGACATTTCACCCTGTTTTTATAGCATCAAATAATTAAAACCAAACAGACATCTGCAGTTTCACAGACATCAGTGTGATAAGAACTTCCTAAATGACGTGGGCTTTGACTTCATTAGTTTGGTCCATGTCCCCTCCACTAACATGGAGGAGCCTGGGTATATAACCTATACTGCAGCCCACACCAGGAGCAATCAAGACATTTGGTTTCACTTTCAGGGAGCTGTCATGTCATCCATCTTTATGTACAGTTTATGAGCCAGACCAGCTGTTTTCAGTTTCAGATTTTGTGCTAGGCTAACAGTATGCTGGCTGTAACTCTAAGCAAGAAAACTCTTAAACATGTTCCTCAAAATATTCCTTTAACTATCCAGGAGGTCTGGATGAAAATGTGTTTTCTAAGATGAACAGATTTTTAGATTTGACAACCAAAAATAAGTACAGTCTTGTCTGTTAACTTCTCTGATGCTGAGCCCGTCTGGAGGATCTGAGTTTATCACAGAATGTCTGCACGTGTTAGAGAGACAGCAGTGGTTGATGCTATGTGCTATAAGTAAGTCAAAGCTTGAGCAGCTGTCTTACTGTCCGGTTCCCTGACATGTGTTTTAAAAACAGACTGAAGAGAGAATGCGCAAATGTCCTCATCTGGGTCCCTTGGGGTTCTCAGACTTAAAATGTTCCCTCTATCCCACATCATGAGTAGTGTTACACACATTCCTAAAAGATTACTCATCTTTTTTGCTTGGAATATTTTCATCTCTTATTACATTTTAGTTTTTCTCTTACTTTCACTTTTACTGTCCCCTTGACTTTCTCATTCTCTCCCTTTCCCTTTCCCTTTTACTCCAGTCCCCGTCTCCCATCTGTCTTCTTCTTCTACTGTCTCATTTTGTGTGTGTGTCTCTCTCTCTCTCTCTCTGTTTATATTGACTGTATTACTCGTTGTCTTTTTTGTATTCATGTGTTCGGACGCAGACAAAAGACAGCCATGTTGGAATGCATATGCAGCAGATCTAGAACTGATTGTGTGGCAGCTGAGATGAGCTTTTAGAGCAACTGCATTCTTCTCTGATCAGATGACACACGGACTCTAATCAAAACCATAATTCTCTGTTTCTCACTGCACTGCATAGCTCTTCAGGGACGAGGAAAGCTCAGGAAAAAAGTCATTTTTTGTGAAATCTCAGTTAACCCCCTTGTCACTTCTCATATGTCCAAAGACCAGTAGGTTTCACTGTTGTGACAGTGATAGAAATGTTATAGCTTAACCCAGGTCGGTGTCATCAGAGACAGGTTCAAATGATCTTTACTTCCAAATGCCTCTGTCCCGCTGTCTGAGTAAAGCTGGTTAATCGGTAACCAAATGAAAAGGCCTGCCTCTCGAAAGCCCTTATCTAAACATTATTGGATCAACACGAGTTGGAATATGAACGTTAGAACCCTCAGTTTTATCTTCTCCAACACACAATGTATTGAACGATTGGAGCCATTGAGCTCTTTGTCAAGTTGTCCTCTGTCTCTCCACACAGATTATTTGTAAGCACAGCACAGATATTGACATGATTGAGACAGGAATGACAGGACGAGCTGAGGTTAGGGACCACCTCCAAGTTGGATGCAAAAAGGCCAAGAGAACTTTCCAGATTTTCCTCAAGTGCTTCATTCAGTTTTTGACACTATCTTTACTTGGACCCTCTCCCACTACCTCCTTTTGCAAATATGCAGCATGTCTGAATAAGAATGAACATTCCTTTTTTAAGAATCATAGACCATCTTTATATTAATCTGAGCCCCCTCCCATTAATATACATCACCTCACTTGTTTTTCAATCATCCAGTATTCATTAACACACAACATTTAATTATAATTAGAATTAGAATTGAATGAGGCTCAAATTCAAAAAACCTTTAGCTTTGGTTGATTTTTTTTTTTCTAAAAAGGATGAGAATTGTTCTATTAAAAAAACAATAATGGGGTAAAAATACTTGCAGGCTAATGCAACTGCTCCCAGTCTCTATTTATATTACTATTGAGTTCTGTAGTTTTACTTCCTCAGCATTCTGCTGATTGATGTTAAGCAACCATCAACGTGGCGTAACATTTTCTGGAGTTTTTCAGATACACCAATACAAGGAAACCTGCATGTGGAAATTGTGGAAGTCTTGAGCTTTTTTTTTGTGGTAGCTTGAAATTGCTATGGGAAATTGTGTTTGTACGTATTGTGTTTGTATTCATTGGAGAACAGAGGAAGTCAGACCTAAAGACCTTGTTCCTGCTGCCGCTGAGATAAAGGCCTCTGTTTGACAGTTCAGTGTGTTGTGGCAGCCAAAAAAGTACAGTGCATATGAGGATTATAAATGGCAGTGAACAAGCATCTATGAACCCTGACCACGTCCAGTATAAATCTGAAAACAGATGTTTTGTTAAAAAAAACCCAGATTGGAGCTTTGCACTGCTGCTACCTCGAGAATGTCACAAATGTCAGGCTGTTGTTTTTTTCGGCCTAAAAACATTTTAGCCTCATGTTATTCTGACCATGTCTCATTCAACTGAGTCTGAGGTTAAATCATCACCTGTATACACAGTCAGTTACCTGGCAGTGTTTGAAGTCAACACTGTACCACATATAGATCCCATCTTTTAATAGTTGCTCCCCTCTCCTCGTCTTTCTCCAGGTTACGACTTTGCCGCGGTGCTCGAGTGGTTTGCCGAGCGCGTGGACCGCATCATCCTCCTTTTTGACGCCCACAAGCTGGACATTTCTGATGAGTTCTCCGAGGTGATCCGCGCTCTCAAGAACCACGAGGACAAAATGCGCGTGGTGCTGAACAAGGCGGACCAGATCAGCACTCAGCAGCTGATGAGGGTCTACGGAGCCCTGATGTGGTCTCTAGGTAAAATCATCAACACACCTGAGGTAAAATATATTTCCTTTTCACACTTGTGCTTTTGTGTGGCAATTGAAATGCTGTCGAATTAAATAAATCCAAGCTTGTGTTTATTTCCTGCATCAAATGCCAGAATATGGCATCTTCAGTAATAATCAGTTGTTAGACATGCACACTGGTCACAGCCTGTAAATGCACACATCTTTGGCAGCTCTAGACAGAGGTCATATGACTTTTTTCTCCCAAAGACGAGAGTAATCGAATAGTGATATGTTTCACAATTAATGGTCTCAGCCTGTCACTAAAACAAAATTTGGCAGAAAAAAACTGTGGGAATGAAAGTGAAAGGCAGCTCAAAAACCTTTAGCGTGGGATTCTTTGTCTCACACGGCATCATGTGACCCAACTTGTCTTGTGATTTTTTTTTTGCTGACTGTTTAGTTAATGTTTGATCCAAGGCCATATTCATAAACAGGTTCCAGAGAAACCTTTGGATCACTTAGACAATTATTCATTGACATTGAGGGTGCATTGTATTGTTAAGTCTTCACAACACAAGACATGATTTATTAATTTGTTTTTCCTTCACTTTTAACCACATCTTCCTATATTATTTTTTTACGTATCCCGTTTCTGTTTCTTTTGGTTTATTTTGAGTCGAGTGCTGGGTCATGTTTGTGACCTGTGCAAGAATGTCCTTCAGTGAGTCAGTGAAGATGAATGGAGATAATCTTGTGCAACCTTTTACTCCAGGTTGTGCGGGTGTACATCGGCTCGTTTTGGGCCCAGCCCCTGTTGGTCCCAGACAACAGGAAGCTGTTTGAAGCGGAAGAGCAGGACCTGTTCTTGGACATCCAGTCGTTGCCACGTAATGCGGCACTACGCAAACTCAACGACCTAATCAAACGGGCACGCCTCGCCAAGGTCAGTATCACTGAGACTAAGATTCTACAGCCATGTTAGATAGCAGCTCCTTGAAATACAGCATTTTTTATCATCACTTAAATTAAATTTAACATGCTGATAACATTCATAAATACCAGTTCCCTAAAAATGTCTGATTTTCTCATCAAGATCTGTTATGTCCTGATAAATCAATGCAAATGATGAAAACATGCCCCGTCGAAAAAAAAAATCCTGGATTTGCATCTGAACCAAAATTTGATGGGTTCTCTCCTGACCAGTACAGTCGATTTTCTGCATAATCCTGCTAACTAACAAAGAGACAGACAAACAGATACAGATGAAAACATAACATTCTGGTGGATGTAAAAACCAAGGATTCAGGCAGCCAGGGTGACACGTCTGATACTTAAGAAGCAATCATGTCAACGTGTGAGCCGGGGCTCTCCATATTGTTTCAACATATCATACTTCATCAAACTTCTAACCTTGCTTTGCTGTTACATTATTATTATTCGTTTTATCTATAACCAGTGATGCATAAAATACATTACTATTCTGATAGAGTGGAAGCTGCAGGCGAGCAGCTGGGTAGTGGGTTGACAGTTGGGACAGTTTGCATATTCATTAATTCTCAATTATTAAATCAGGCAAAGGTGTAGAGTTACATCCAAACCATTTCGAGGCCATGAATGGATTGTTTCTGTGCAGCATCAATATCTGCACATCAAACCAAACTGCATCATTGTCTCTTATTTTCTTATCGTATTTCTTATTATCTTATTTTTCTTTGGTCTCACTACCAGCCCCACCTCTCCTCCACCCCCACAGGAGGAGCATTACTTGAAAAAAGTCCTGTTTTATGCCACTTTGTTAGTGTTTTGTTTCTAAATTAATAGGCAGCGTGCTAAAGTGTGTCTAAAGATTAAAAGCAACCTGAACCTTGTTACACTTACAAGAAGAGAAGATGGATTATTTTCTGTTTCTGCCACAGACTATAATTACACTGAGTAAATCTTTGCTGTACAAATACCCCCCAGACATGTTTCAAGACATATTAAAATACACCGCTTTGAATAATGTGTCTAATGAGGTTTATCTACAAAAGTTGAGTTTTGTTGAGTTAAAAAATGTTCTTCTTTTTTCCTGGTGACTAGGTGCAGGCCTACATTATCAGCTCTCTGAAAAAGGAGATGCCCAGTGTGTTCGGAAAGGAATCCAAGAAAAAGGAGCTGATTGCCAACCTGGGAGAGATTTACATTAAGATTGAGAAGGAGCACCAGATCTCACCTGGAGACTTCCCCAAACTGGCCAAGATGCAGGTGAGATGAGGATAAATCCAGATGTACACAGCAGTATACAGTGATGTACTATCCAGAGTCACAGATCTGATAATATACCGTATTGGACTATTTTCAGCGTGTTATATAAAGTCCTTATCTCGGAGTAGAATGACCTTTCAACCTTTGCTCTCTTCACATCTTTGCCCCTCTTTCCTGCCCTTACCCTCCAGGATGGGCCAGGACGGGGATGAGATTTATTTTTCCTGGTTTGTCAGGAAATCCTGCTTCTTGTATGCTACTCCCATTGGTAGCCATTGAAGACTGATCTATTTCTATCACAAATTCCTGTTTTCACTCAACCCCCTTTCCATCCCTCCAGGAGCTGCTGAATAGCCAGGACTTCTCCAAGTTTGCGGTGCTGAAGCCCAGGCTGCTGGAGGCTGTGGAGGACATGCTCGCCAACGACATAGCCCGCCTCATGGCCATGGTGCGCCAGGAAGAGGCCGCCATGCCCACCCAGATCGTCAAGGGTGGAGCCTTTGAAGGAACCATGAGCGGTCCCTTTGGTCACGGCTATGGAGAGGGCGCCAGCGAAGGCATCGACGAGCTGGAGTGGGTGGTGGGTCGTGATAAGCCCACATACGATGAGATCTTTTACACCCTCTCTCCCATCGATGGCAAGGTGTCCGGTGCTGCAGCCAAGAAGGAGATGGTGAAGTCTAAGCTGCCGAACACGGTGCTAGGAAAGATCTGGAAGCTGGCCGACGTGGATAAAGACGGGCTCCTGGACGATGATGAGTTTGCCCTCGCCAACCACCTCATCAAAGTGAAGCTGGAGGGCCACGAGCTGCCGCCGACGCTGCCCCATCACTTAGTGCCACCGTCCAAACGTGGGACAGTCCTTGAGGAGTAGAGAAGGGGGTGTAGCAGTCCAGAAGTCTCAGCGCTTTGCCTCATGTTTCGGACTCTCCAGACAAAAAAGTCCAACCACAAGCATGAACAGCATCATCCTCCATGACGCTGCGAGCCTCCAGGCTTCCTGAGACACCACGAGGAGGCGTTGCTGTGATTTTCACCAGAGAGAGACTGGAGGGTTTCTTGGGAGAAGGTGGGAGGGAGGGAGGGAAAAACATTTACGTATCTGTTAGAAATTAATGAGGGGAAGGGGTTTGATTCACCACCTAATAAAAAGGACATTACTGGATTGTGAACTGATGGGAATTGGGAGGTTGCATGATAGAACTGAACATGGATTTGTTCATCCTGTGTAAAAGATGTCTTATAAGCATAGTCCAGTCCATATTAATATTATTATTATATGTTGATCTAAAGAAATATAGTTTTTTTTCCATTTGGAGAGAGAAAGAGGAAATAAATCAAAACAACTATTAGAATTGTTTTATCTATATTTTTGTATTTCCTGACTGTTAAATTTGTCTCTTTCCAAATGCTTCCCTTTTCATTATTTTGCCAGATAAATAAAAAGGAGCACTGTACCATCCGGCTCAGGCTTATGTGGCTTTTTATTGATTATTTCTATGATACATAATTTTGGTTTGATTTGATCAAACAGGAGAATGCATTACTGGAACAGCTTCATATTAAATGAGGGAAAACTTACTCAAATAAATTAAATTTGACAGAAAGAAACAGAATCATAGTTTTTGTATTCTAATTTGTAGTACTTTGTCATTAAGGGTCATTCCAAGGACTGTGTCACTTAGAGGTCATCCACACCCTGAGTTTTATTTTGAAATGCCCTCCTTCTGACAGTTTTAATGTGGTCTACTGCCCTCTGTAGTTCATGAAGACAAGAACCAGATGCCTCACAAGGATCTACTATATAAGGCCATTTAGCCATGAAACAAGTGGCTGCATATTTCCAAGGGCAAATGGAAAGAAAAGTGGAGCAGACAGACACTCGTCACATTCTATGGAGCACTTCAGACCAGGACATATGGAGACAATTTAGAGAGAGAAAAAATTTAGTCTGGCCCCAGGGAGATGAGTTGAAATCATAAACAGAAAGGCAGGAGGTTCTCACATGTGAGACTCAGACTTGAGGCTAAATAAAGATGCAGGCTACAGTCTTTGTATATTAACGTACAATATTATAACCTGTACAAGGCTGAAGCTGCTCTGAGGTCTGTTTGCATAATTCAAATAGAATGTTGGAAGTAAGTAACTGAAATGTAAATCAGATACAGAAGAGAACAGAAATTAAATTATGATTTTGTCGTTATAAATTCTTATCTTACATCAATAGGGGCGTGATAAAAGGAAGGCATTGAGTCAACACGTTTCCACACTGCAGAATATTTTATATGTCATGTGTGTTAACATATTCGTACACGTCCACATCACATATCTTATGTTTTGAAGTTTTTTCACGCCTTCACGCCAGTACTTCATCAACACCTACAGGGAATTTCTTCAAATTTGATTTTCAGTCAGGGTTAAATTGGATCTGACTTGAATTTGGTGAACAAAAGTCAAAGGTCAAGGTCACTGTGAATGCAAGAGCCCAGAAAGGTTTTGAGGGAATATCTTTCAATTAAGTACAAACATTCAGTTGGATTCAACTGATTTCCTTTTGGAGGTCAAACGTCAAGGTCACGGGGACCTCATGTTCATGTGTAAGTGACATAAGAAGAACACCATCAGGGAATTTCATTACATCTGGTAGAAACGTTCACTTGGACTCAAAGGAGACATGATTAGAATTCAGAGGTCAAACGTCAAAGTCACTGTGACCTCACAAAACCCTTTTTTGCCTCTTGAACATATTATCTGAAGGACGCCTCTAAATAATCCTTTCACATTTGGCAAAAATGTTTACTCAGATTCACGGATTAACTGATGGGATTTAGGAGGTCAAAGGTCAAGGTCACATTGGCCTGACAAAAAAGATGTTTTTGGCCTCTTAAACATTCAAGTAATTTCCTCACAGTTTGACCAGTTGTCACTTGGACTCAAAGATTCAATTATTAGATTTCAGTGGTCAAAGGTCACAGTGGCTCATATGAGTTTGTTAAAAAATGTATCTCGTTAGGTGGAGGCGTGTGATTCTTGGTGATCATTGTAACTGGAAGCAGAGTTGAGGGAGCCAGTCTTCTCAACACCTCAGTGTTTCCTCTCATGCTCACATGACACACAGAGACGTGTGTTTTAGATTTTTCTCATCTCATCATTTCCTCCTGCTGTTTTTTTATTTTTCAACACAGCAGCATGAAATGTCATGTCTGATAAAGTCCAGAGGCGCTCCCTTGTGTCTTGATAAGTTATTACAGATATTATTCGGATGTGGAGTCATATTAGGGCCAGTTGTAACTCTGTGTTTGTGTTTCATGTCCTCTGCTGTAGAGACAGTGACCTGTGACAGTGACCTGTGACAGTGACCTGTCAATACGATTACATGAAAATCTTAAACAGATAAAACAAATAATCACAACTGGTGTCAATACTACAAATCAAACAGTAACAGAGATCGATTTGCCTCAATGTCATTGTAATACTATCAAATGTTGCAGTGAAAGTCTATTAGTGTGTAGTTGTGTTTTCATCTGTTTTTGTTTGTATGGTTGATTGGTAGCAACATGACACAAAAACTAATGGACAGATTTTCAGGAAACTTGGTGGAAGGAAGCATGTGGATCCAGATTTCCACTTTCTTTAACACTGTGATAGATTTCTTTCTTTTTCTTTTCTTTTTACATGTTTACAAATTTCCCAGAGAATAATTAAAGGATTCTGATGAAACAAATCTAACTGATATCTATTGGTGCAGCTTGATTGAATTGAAGGAGACTGTTGGGCCTTGGTGGAGGTACATGCTCTTCTAATCAGTGTGCGTTGCTCTGACACATGTTTTACATCATTTGATGCAGTCTGCAGTGGTTATTTTCACAGGTTTATACAATAGCATAGAAAAACTGTAAAATCATGTCATCAGAAGGATGAGGCGCTGGAGTGAAAGCTGAGTCCTCTGTGGTCAGGACAGATGATTTACATGTGGAGGCAGCTCCATGGCCCCTGTTGTTGTGCTGGTGATAATAGATTGACAGAAAGCTGCTGGAATGGCCACAGTGGTGTGAAGTGAGCGTGGGCCTTCTGCGTTTCTGTACACTGTGTGTTTAGACAGCGGTCGCCCTCCTCCTCCACTTATATCTCTCCCTTACTTTGTTTCCTTTTTCCTGCGAGGACGTCACTATTTTCCCCTTGTCTCTTTTTCCCCCCTCTTCCTTCCTTTCTTCTACTGTTTATGCAGAGCCACGTCTCCCTGTTTTTCTTCTTCTGTTTCTTTGTTTTTCATCTGTATTCCTGTCACTCCCTTGACTCTTTTCTTTCTCCGCCGCCTCTCTGTGTTTTTGGGTCACATTTGTCCCTTGGATGTCTAAAAATAACGCCCCCCCGCATCACCAACACCAGCCCTCTGACACACTGACCCCTGTAGATAGTCAACCAGGTCTGGCTTATATAACATGGCTGTGTGGAGGGAGTGCCACTTCTCAGAGGCAGGTGAGGAATGAGGCACCTGGATGCACGAGTACAAAGCTTATGAGCAAAGGGAAATGACTCAGCTGCTATTCTTATACACCAGGAAGTCCAAAATGTGATAAAACAACATCTGTTTCTGATGCTTTAGATGTTCAATGTGATTAAATCTCTGTTCAATGACCTTGAAACATCTGTGGAACATAATTTCAAGCAAGAAAGAAAACACTAAGTCAGGTAAAAGGGACCAGCATTGCATCAAATTCCCTAATTTCATATTTAAAGGTCCAGTGTGTAAGATTTAGGTGAAAGGGATCTATTGGCAGAAATTTAATGTAGAATAATTCTCATGATGTTTTCACAGAAAAGGCCCTTTATATTTAAATACTATATATTTACATCGAGGAGACCCTCTCTACGGCAGGGTTATTAAAGTTAACGAAAACTATGACTAAAACTCAAACTAGTAATGAAAAAATAATTTAGTTGACTTAAATAAAAATAAAAATGACAATTCCAAAAAAAACGAAAACTAAATAAAAACTACAATGAACAATGCAAAACTAACTAAAACTAAACTGAATTGCAGATAAACTCAGCTTTGTTTTGCGTTGTCGTTTTGTTTCCCCCCTGCCTGTCCTGCAGGTGATGGTTAAAGAATGAAATTAAAGGACTTGATAAACCATATTTGGTGTCACACATTGTTTCATCCTTTTTCAGCTTCTACAAGTCAAGGCTTTCTCTTAATACCTGGAAAAACTAAAACTAAGACTAAAAATAAATAAAAACTAAACTGAAACTAGTCGATTCCTCAAAATAAAAAATAAAATAAAACTACAAAATCACTTGTTGAACTAACTAAAACTAAACTGAAATAAAAAAGCAAACTGAAAAACTAAATAAAAATAAAAAACTAATGAAAATTTCAAAACTATAATAACCTTGAGTCTACGGAGGCCGCCATGTTTTTTAACATTCGTCCAAACTGGACAAACTAAACACCTTTTGAGTTTTTATGACAATTAAAGGCTGGTTTTGGAAGGAGAGGGTGAGGTGAAGGGTGTTCAGCTGCAACATGCAATTTCAACATATATCACAGCATTCTACACACTGTGCCTTTAAGCAAAAATCACACCAAGTCAACTCATTAAAAGGACAGGAGGTCATTTCTTTATTGGAATAGTGACAGCTGGAGACACAACACATCAATAGTCCCTGCAATGATCTGCGTGAGTCCAGAGTAGAATTTCACATTTTTTGGAGAAGACGGAGACAAGTAGTCAATCAGAGGAAAGAAGGGAGGGAGGGGGGATAAGTGCTAAGGAGGAGCCTGATTACCAGAAAGACACTGACTCCATTGTTTTTGTTTGTAGAGTGGAGAAGAAGAAGAAGGTGGTGGTGGTTTTACCCTGCATGAACTGGTAGTGCAAGTATGTGACAATTGGGACATTTGCACTGAAGCTCAGACAACAGTGAGTGACTGCAATGCTCAGAGTTAATTTACAGAACTCAAAACAGTCACATCTGTTATTTTCTCCTAATATCTCCTGATAGAAATCAAATTATCAATCAGCCTAAAACAAATGTCTTCATCAGGGGCATTTTTGTCCACGTATGTCCAGTTTTGGTTTCTTGAGATTCCAAGTGATTTGATTTTATTCAGTTTAAATGTCCAGAAGGGTTTATGAGGTAGAATGAGATTTGTGGGTATAAAAATGGACAAATCAGTCTTGGCTGGGCTCAGTTTGTCCTTGCTTGTTTGTGCACCTTTGGTCTGGGTTCAGTTCATTTTGTTTCTGTCTCAGACTCAGCAGTGAGGCCTGGCCGCCGACTGAGCTGCTCCGAACATCTCCTGCGAGGCGTAGGTGATGTAGAGGAAGCCGTCTGCGTCGCTGTGGCGGGAATAAACCTCCCCCATGCTGGAGGACATGCAGGACATGCTCCTCTCTGCCACCAAGAGGAACAGGGCCTTCGTAGAGTCTAAGTCAATCTTATTCCTGTGAGGGGAAAGGGATGAAAAGTCAGAAAACTGCAGATTTTTCAGGGACAAAAAGGTGGAGAGAGTGAGAGGGAGGCAGCGTTGAGAGAACAATGGGTCTGACAGCCTGGGAGAAGAAAAAGGTAAAGGAGGAAGGAACTGAGAAGAAATCAGAAAGATGTATGACACAGTTTCAGAGATGATTTACCTAAGCAGGCAGAGGAACTGACCCAACGTGAGCTCAAAAGGAACCAGGAACTTTGTCTTGTCCAACAGGGGGAGTGTCTTTTCACGGATGTAACGTTCAACAATCACCTGCACACAGAAACATGCCAGTGATCAGCCAATGGTGCAAAAAAAGAGTAAAACTGGACGTAAAATACATTTAATTTGTGAAAGAACAGAATCAAAATAACTCACAGGCAACTTGTTGGGGAATTTAGAGCGAATGCTGCACACTTCATCTTTTCTTGTTGCTGCACAGAGGTATTTGTACACATTTAAACACATTTTAAAGGGACGTCCATGCATTGTATGGCCTAAATGTTAATGCAAGAATATTTAAGACTGATCTGAAAAT
The DNA here is from genome assembly GCF_024713975.1 of Paralichthys olivaceus. NCBI lineage: Eukaryota > Metazoa > Chordata > Actinopteri > Pleuronectiformes > Paralichthyidae > Paralichthys > Paralichthys olivaceus. Next base: position 13,659,634 of record NC_091101.1, read on the forward strand.
TACTCACCAAGACATTTCCTTTGCTTGAAGGGCATCATCTCCATGGATTTCTCAAAAGGAGCCATTTTTTGTTTGTTGCTTGGGGTGGTTTGCCGAGACCAGTGGTGATGGAGGCTGGTGGCACTGGTGTGGTGTGCTTGCCCAGGCTGACGGTGAAGTCCCCTCGGGTTGGAAGTCAGCAAACCCCACTGAGAAGCTGTGAGCGGTGGAGTTTTATAGGATGCAGAGCTGGGAGGAGTCGAAATGTGACACCAACAAACAAAAACACCACGCTCCTCGGACTGGTGGGCAACACATGGATGCAGGGGTGCATCAGTGTGTGTGTGTGTGTGTGTGTGTGTGTGTGTGTGTATAGGTGTGTCTATGGTCCAGGTATTACTTATGTTGTGTGGACCTAAAACTGTTTACAAGTCACATAATGGGGACCTGTCTTCCTTATGGAGAAAAATCAAATCCCCACAATGAAAATCATTAATTTTAAGATGAAGGGGTCAGGTCTAGGTCCATTGTTATTCAATGTATGTCCTCTGTAGTAATGGTGACACAACTCTGTGTGTGTGTGTGTGTGTGTGTGTGTGTGTGTGTGTGTGTGTGTGTGTGTGTGTGTGTGTGTGTGTGTGTGTGTTCCCTCCTCACACGTACTGGTTATCTCAAAGAGCATTCTCACATGTGCTTGAGACATTACAGCGCCACTTTCAGGAACACACACACACACACACACACACACACACACAGAGGAGAACAGATTAACGAGGGCAGCCCAGTATATGAAGAGCATAAACAACACATGACAGTGATGATCCAGAGGAACCTCAGTCTTCAAACATGGCTGGTGCCTCCTTCATGATAAGATTTGATAGCAAACATTTAGTGAAATCCTGACCTTTGACCTCTCCGCCATGATCCAATCATCATGATCATTATTACACCCCCACATGTCTTTCAGGGGCAGTATCTCCAAACTGTAGCAACAGATGGGACATGAGTATCTGTCTATTTACTTCCCTGCAGCTGCTTGTTTTTCTGTTTCAGTTCCTTTTAAATGGTAAATAGACTCTACTTTTTTTATATAGTTGGGCCTCGTGCATCTGTTCATTCAAATTCAATTTGGCTCTTAAATAATATAATGAATCAATTTCTATTAATGATTGAATGTACCTAGCAGAACCCAAACCCTTCAACCTCTGCTGACTACTGATGTGGTGATTTTGGTTATAGTTATCAAGTTAACTATTAAACAAGAGTTCCATACGGATATTGAAACTGAATGTGCCAAAGTAATTTGGCTTCTTTCCCTTCCTCTGAAGGTTGGTCCTCCCAGTTTGAACTTATTATCATATTAATATTTTGTTAATTTTTGATTAAATAACTGATTAACTATACAACTACAATATCAACCACTCAAAGTGCTTTGCAGTCCATGTCACATTTATCCATTCACACAACACACTGCTCATACACTGTCAGTACAGGTAGACTATGTCAGTATCTTGCCCAAGGACACTTTGGAAAGCAGACTGGAGGAGACTGAGATCGAACCACCAACTTTCTGGTCAGACGACGACCTTCTCTGAGCCACAGCCGCTGACTCCCTATACACCCATTTACTGCATTTTATAAGTAAGGTAGTTTTATAAGTGTCACTAGGCCCTAGAGAACGCAGCCCAGTGAGCAAGGAAAGCACATGAGACAACGAGTGGGAAAAATACTAATAAATTGGATGTTTTAAACTCAACTCTAAAATAACAGACCGTAATAGGAGTGCAGGAGCACGTCAACAAAATTTCAAAATGAAGAAAAGATTCAAGATTCAACCTTTCAGAACTTGTTTTTCTAATGTATGAGCACCAGTTTTGAATTTTTCATTTGTTCACAAGGTTTCAAACATGGAAAACAAACTAATGAACTATCTTTTCAGCCTGTAATAAACATCATCAAGGCTCCAAACGCTGCAAAAATGCTTTTTTTTAATTCGATTTGAACCTTTCAGTGATTCTTTTTAAAATTTCAAAATATGGTATAATATTCTTTACATACATGTGTAACCATCATGTGTTTATGCTTCTTCACTGTCACAGTGTCATGGCTTCCTGGCAAACTCACACACACCATTGCTAATGTTATCAGTAAAACATGCTTTTCCTTTCTAAACTCACACTGTATTTAGTTTTTAATAATGAATCTAAGCAGCCAATTATAAACCCTATCCAGCATGTGAAGAGAATGAAGTGAGGCCTTCATATACAACACAGAACTTGTTTCTACAGTAAAATCCTAAACAGAGCTTCAGGTTTTTGTAATTTACTAAATTTGCACCTTAAAATACGAGTGGTCTTTAATTAAGAACACCAGATATTCAAATATAGATACCCACACATTTTTTAACCATTTCTAGTTATTGGTTTTTGAATTGACGCTGATCTTGCTGATTTTGATATGCTGTGGTTGAGAAAGCTGTTCTTGTACTCAATAAAAATCATGTCCTGGATGTTGTATATATACGGCAGTGTTTTCTGTCCAACTAATCAACCACCGGAAGTTCTCCTGAGTCACTGTTTCACTATCTCTTCCTGTTTTTGTCTGAAGGTGCCATGATGCTTCTATATGTGAGCTGCAGCTGCCAGTTTATTAGGAACATACAGCTTAGAGAGGTGTTTATGGTTATGATTATATAAAGGTGTCATTGAACTGAATGGTATTAAACTATATGATATGAAAGGCTCTGATCTGCCTGCGGAGGTTAGGTCTTACAGTCAGTTTGTACTTATAGTTTATAGTTTATAGTTTGCAGTTTATAGTTTACAGTCTATGGTTTGGGACCCACCCTCATCCAGAGGCTCAGGGGGGGGGGCACAGAAACTATGTTGTGGGTGAAGATCGCCCTCTACTGGAGGAAAGGCAGCACCAAGGTTCACTGCACATGTTCAGTACAGTATTCTATCATCAGTCATATATTATTTCTTCTTGTAGCCTCTCTGTGAATTAGTCTTGCTGATATTTTCTCATCATACAGAGGGGGGTATAATCCATGGCCTTTAAAACTTTCAGGATATAGCCTTTTTATATACAGTCTATGGATATAGCTTATATCTAAAAAAATAAATCAGTGTCTTGTTGGAAATAATTAAGATTTAAAGTTGTGTAAAGAAGTTGAATCTCATTAAAGATAAAAGATGGTGTCTGGGCTGGTGGGATGTAATATAAAGTAGTTCATATTTACTTAGTTACTGTATTTAAATAAAACTTTCATGTTTTTCCACTTGGCTTATAGCAGATTTATTTTTGGGGTATTTGTTGCCCACAACATATATCAGCAAATATCTGTATTTTTTCTACACTTCCAACACTTTTGTGTTCGCAATAGCATCATCTGTAGAATTCTTTAGAATATGACAGAGTCTGTGTTGTTCTGGTTTCAAACAAAATATGCTAAGTTAATGATATAGTTGCAGTCACAAAAACACTGCACCTGGCAAATACTTTTACTTTTAATACTGTAAGTATATTTAAAAGCAAGTACTTGCTTTCACTTGAGTTGAAATTTTTATGTGATACTTTTACTTTTGTACATTTTTGTGTATTTGTTTGTACTTCCATCACTGCATGTCTGCATTCCTTTCACTGTGTGTTTCCTGTCATCTCACAGTCTGGTGCACACAACAGAATATACATGGTAGCTTAATAAATCACCTTCAGAACAACCAGTCCACCTAGTGTATAAATAACAATACACACCCAAGATCTACTGTGTGTCAGGCATAGTTTTGTGGTGATTCGATCCACCATAACTTCAAACACAATGTAAACTAAAGTTAAACATGTTTGACATAGATTTCCTGCAGAAGAGACTCATGTCAGGTTACTAATGATAAATATGATTTTGTGACAAGAGGTTTGTTTTATTATTATTTGATTAGAAGTGCAGCCTCCTCATTAAGGATTCTATGGCCTGCATCAGTATAAGTCAAATAATATATCATATATGATATCCTGAAGGAACTCTCCCTAATTATGATGCCACTGGTCACTTTATAAACTCATTACCACAGACACACTTTCCCTGAATGTAGTGGTGGAAGAAATGTTTAGATGTTCTATGAAACTATGAAAACATAATAATGATGCAAATTCTAACAAAGCTGAACATTTTAATGAAAATGGAAAAAGTTTGTTATTTCATATCTGATGTATGAAAGTGATCATGTTGTATAATCGACATCTGAAATGTTAAATTATACTCCACCCTCACAGGTTTTAACTTGTGTTCATTAATTAGACCTCATCAATTATAGTTTGAATGACGTCTCCCTCAGCCAGTCGATTAGGTTGCAGGATCCCTTTTAGGGCGGGGTTAACCTGTTGTTGTTCTCATTAGTGCAGTTTAGTGGGATGACATCATTCCCGGGACACCTCCACCCACTCTCATGAGGTCTAACCTGCCGATAAACGCCAGTGTGGTTAGGGCCGAGGCACTCTGCAGTGTAAATACAGCAGTGTATTATTATTTATCATATTATGCTATGCTATTATGCATACTATTATGTTATATTATACTGTTTTATAATAAATGTCATTTTAGCACTTAGGCATAAAGTGCTTTCCAAAGGAATCTGTGTGAAAAAATTACAAAAATATAATAATAATAATAATACATGTTATGCCAGTGCTTTTAACAAACTTACTTAAAGGTACAGTGTGTAGAATTTAGTGATATCTAGTGTTGAAATTGCATGTTGCAGCTGAACACCCCTCACCTCACCCCTCCCCTCTCAAACCTGTGGTAGCCTTCATTTGTTATAAAAACTCAAAAGATGTTAATATAAGCATTTGAATATAAAGGGTCTTTTCTGGGGTAAAGAATTTTGAAAAATTTAGATGAAACGAATTAGTGAAAACATCATGAGGATTATTCTACATTAAATTTCTGCCAATAGATCCCTTTCACCTAAATCTTACACACCGCACCTTTAATACTATAAATTAAATGCACATCATAATCAAACATCGAAATGTAAGATACACGTCATAATAAAAACAAATAACAGCACTACACGTCACCCAAACATCAGTCAATTGATGTACATGTGTAATATTTTAATAATCAAAATGAAATAAGAGATCATCTCAACATGTATTGTGTTTACATAATAATATAAAAGCTCATATAATTACAGACTGACAGTAGACTGATACAAACAGTAACAGTGAACATGATGTGACTAGTGAAATAATAATGTTGCTGCTGTGATCAGGACTGTTTGTTCTGTTCCTGGATCAGCACGGATTTTTCTTCCCGAGCCTCCATTCGAAAAACTTCCGCGACCAATCAGCGTGCAGGACCGCAGCTGAGGCTCCTCCCCCCGCCTGCTGCCACATGTAACGTTATCGCCTCCGTCAGTCGCTCCGTGGTATTGTCTCTCTCGCACCGGGGGACGCAGCGCACTGAGCCCGGCAACGTGGAGCCTCCGCCGGACCGGAGAAGTGGGAAGTGACATTAGCGGGACGATGTCATCAGGAGCCGGGAGGAGCAGGGTTGATGTGAGCCGCGGTTCGTTCATAGTCCTCCACGCTGGATTCATCGGTTCCAGGCTTGTTGGAGTCCGCGGGGCTGCGTGAAGCCGCGGCTGCATGGCACGTTACACACGGTCAGGGCTGTGTTTTCACTAATGTCTTTAATTTGTGTGACCACCATGTTGCTGCTCCGCACCTGTGCTGCTCCACCTGAGGTCGGACCTTAGCCCGTTCACTGCTCTCCTCCATTCCCTTCCACGGACGGTGGTCAGCGGTGCGCCCCCGCTCCGCCTGCCGGCACCTCGACGAGGATGGCCGGCCGCCGCAGCTGCGTGAACTCGCTCTGGTCAGGCACCGAGCGCGTCCGCATCGGCGAGCGCCTCAAAGCGACGCTGGCCGGGGTACTGGAGCTGGAGGTGCTCAGGTGCAAACACCTGGAGATGGTGGACGCCGCTTTGGAGGAGCGAGCCTCCGCCGCCGTTGCAGCCAACGATGAGGAGCCACGGCCGGAGGTGGAGGAGGGAGCCCCGGAGTGCGCCGCCTCGGACGCCGAGCACGGCTCTGCCACATCCCGCCGGCAACAGGTCAGTCCGTGCGTCTGTCAGCTCGTAGCCCGGGTCTCCAGGCTGCATGACGAGATTGTTAAATATGGAAGCCTGGGTGACGGTGATCTGCCAACAAGCCGGTCCCTCTGCGGCTCGGTAGACAGATTTTATCGCTGCCTGGTGGCGCATGGCTGTGCCCAAAGCTGAATACCCAATTGATTGAGATGGTGCCAGGGACCATCCGAGCATGCAGCCCGGTCATTACACACAGCGGTAACTTGTGACCGTCACATGGAGCAAATGTCATTGAGGTCAGGGAACCAGGACCAGCTCTGGGCTGCCTGGCTCGGCGCCCTGCCTCAAGGTTACACAAGAGGGTGTGATGGGACACAGCCTGCGTTGTAATCAAGTGTAGATACTAATGCAACAACCCAGCAACCAGACACTGCTGCATTGTTTGGCTCTGGCCAGTAAACTGCTCATCAGCTGGAAAGGTCACTTTGGCACCGGGTTTGAATTCAGAATGTGAAGCTAGGCTCCCATTGCCCAAGCCAAAAGTGCAGTTTTGATCCCTGTTCTGTGAAATCCTGGATGCTCCAGTGTGAGGGTGACCTTTAGTTAGATGTGTGATCTCGGGCTCACTAGAAAAAAGAAACCAATTTTCCAGCCTTGTCCTGAAATGGATATGCAGGTCTCTTTGTGATGAGGATGTGGGGAATGTGGGTTGACATGTAATACAGGAGGTCAGGATGTGAGAAGGTTCCATCCCGAGGCCTGGAGACAGAGACTGCAGTCGCTCCGCTCCATTATTCCTGAACGTGAACTCAAATTGAACCTGTAAAGTCAACAAGATGCAAACTTAGAAAAGACAGCATAGGACTGATTTGAGAAAAATTGAGCTCAGTGGGGCACATGCCTCTGCCAAGTCCCCTTATGAAACATTTAGATTCACTAGATCCAGATCGGTCATATTTGGATCTGCACCAAATTTCACACACTCATAAATATCAGTCCCCCGAAATAAGATTTCCATCAATTATTCAGTGGGAAAATTGGTGAAAATGTCAAAAAACTTCTCGGGCTCTGGTCCAGATCCAAGGATCAAACTAAAAGATATTGGATTCTTCCCCGACTCATACCACATCCTTCCATCAAGTTTAGTGGAAGTACATCCAGTAGTTAAAGGCGTAATCCTGCCAACAAATGTAAACTAAAACATATTCTCATCAGTGGAAGTAAAACTGGTGATGTATAATAAAGCCTCAATGGTGCACTAGACAGAAGGATAGCAAAACTGTTTTAGTCATCAGCCTTTAATTTATCAACAAAGTACTTAACGTTCTCTATAGTTGTAATATGAGGATTTGTATCTTTCTCTCTCTGTGTGATGGTAAACTAAAAATCTTCAGCTTTTTCCTTTGGGGAAATCACTGGAAATATTTTGACGTGGTAGTGCGACGTCTTATATGTGCAGGACTTCACTCTTTTTTTCTGTGAACTGTAAATTCCAGGTGATGCACAACTGTGGATCGTTCCCAGATTATACAAACCACTTTCATGATGTTAGTTGTTCATTGTGGGAACTGTTGGGTTTCTCTATAATATTTAAAGGTTTTGACCAACAATGAAAAAGTGCCTTGAGATGATGTGTGCTCTGATTTGGTGCTATATAAATAGAATTTAATAGAATCTTTGAAGAGACTTTGTTGGCAGAGACTACTTGGTACAGCTATAATATGTTTTCTTTACACTGAATATTGGTTTTGGGCTGCTGGACCAGTAAAAGATAAACAATTGAGGACAGCACCTTGCAGAAACTGATCCTCTTCCACCATTAAACTCACTCACGATCGGAAAGTAATGACGCAGTGATGTGCAGCGGGTTCAGAAACATTTTGTTTCTCTGCATTGCACACAGCGTGGAGAGCTGTAGTGATGTGTGTGTTGTTCCTACTCAATCAGTCTCTCTTGGATTATCTCTGGATCGTTTCCAGATTGGCACGTTGCGTTCATGATCTCCTAGTGCTGGGAGTTTTTCGTGTGTTGCAATAAATGTTTGGCTACATAAATAACATTTAATTGTCATCCACATGAAGCAACAGTTACTCTATCACGGTCACTTTGCACAGAGTGTTATTACAGTGTGACTGTGTGTGCTCGAGACCAATGAGTGGTATGAGTCAGCAGCCTGCAGCACATTAATGCATGTTCTGTTTTAGCCGACGCCACAGCTGAGGACTTTTTTGCAGGACAGTATATTTATTAGACACAACAATAAGAAATCATCTCCTTCGTGTGCTGCTCTAGAGAGAAAACATGAAAAAGTAAAATCTATGTTCACCGGTGCAAGGATAGAAGTTGCAGTCCCATCTGAGCGAGGGCATCTGCATGGAAGTGCAGCTCACAACGCGCTGCCTTCCTCACCGCCCACCCACCAACGTCTCCACTGTAGTTTCCCCCCGTGGTGCTGAGAGATCCTGTGGAGAGGCCGAGCAGCATTGCTGATTCTCACCTCTGAAGGGCTGCTGGTGCGGCCGAGCTAGGCTGGCAGTCTGCCCTCTGCCCGCGCCGGCCTCCGCCAACACATAAACAGAACAACAATAAATACACAAATTGTTCTTGTTGCAAACGTGACCACATCTGGTAAAACCACTGCAGCAGTTTGAGAGAAAACATGAGAAAGTGGTTGGAAATCTGTTGTTTTTATTTGCGACCATAGAGGTGGAAAATTCAAAGTTTCATCCACACACACATTCATTTAACCTGAAATTTGTTAAACGCTGCTTTAAAAAGCAGGTTGCTCTGCTTTCAGAAAACTTTTTTAGAAGCTGAGAATTAGGTGACTCATAACATGATGCATTCTACTTTAACACCAGATTGTTTTAGAATTAAACTCTTGAAATATGATTCAACTTTCAGCAGAGGGAGGGAGGGAGGGAGAGAGAGAGCGAGAAGAAGTTATCACTGTGCTGATCCATATTTAGATTATGGCTGTGCGGCTTCATCTGTGGTGGAAAAATGCAATTTATAATATATTGTTTATGGTTTCAACCTTGTGATGATTTCCAGCGTTTGTGAGGTGTGCAGGTTTCAGGTCGTCAGTATTGTTTGTTGGAAGAAAACACATTTAATTTGCATGTAATATATTATAACTACTTAAAGCTGGGGTTGGTAACGAGGGAAAAGCTGGTGAGAGCAGGCTACACTTTGAACATATGCAAACGATACATCCCAGCCCCATCTGCTCTCTCGTCAAAGCTACGCCCCAAAAACACACGAACGTGCACTGCCTGACAACTGCCAGAAGACGACCGACTCGCTAACTTCCTCTATCGTCTTTGCTTCAGTGGTGTATGTCTCTACAGCTTTTAGACTCATGGGCAGGGGAGAAAATTTTAACAAATATGATATAACATCTTTCAAAAACAACTTGCACACCCTATCTTTTAAGTTTTGTGGATGGAGTCTGAACGAGCTCCGATTTCCAAATAAAATATTCAGAATATATTGTAAAAAGTCAAAGACGGGTTGAAATCTCAGCGTGTAACATGTTAGTCAGGAGCTCTTCTTGCCTCAGAATGCGTGTCAAGGCCAAGTCGGTGAATTCATCACTGCCACTCAGCGTTCAAAAATTCTCCCCACTGAATAAAACTCATAGAGGACAGGAGGGGCAGAAGTAGAAGAGCTTCTCATCCATCCATTTTCTAAACTGCTTATCCTTTGAGGGGGGGCAGAGCAAATCCCATTTGACATTGGGTGAAAGGCAAGGTACACGATGGACAGTTCACCAGCTGATCACTCATGTCACATTGACGCCTATGGGCAATTTAGAGTTAGGAGAGCTTTCAATAATTCACATGTAATAAGCTGCAATAATTAGTCAGTTGTTTGATGGATAGAAAGTTAATTGGCGAGTATTTAGATCATTTAATTAGTCTCTCAAATGTGAGAATGAATTTTCTTTGTAGAGGTTTGTCTCTGCTCCATCTCGTGTGTGTGCGTGTGCGTGTTCTTACTGAGGGCAGCCTGTCTTCAAATTAGGTTTAGTCTTGGAAGCATCATCTTACATAGGGAGTCATTACCTTGACTTGTGGAGTGACAAAGCTTTTGTCTGTGTTTTTTTTTTTCTTAGCCTCAGGATCTTTCTGATCTCACCGAAAAAAGAAAAAAAAAGTCTGCAACATTGACACTTTGAAAGATCCACCTGAATGTTTGGGCAGAGGTGGAGAGCATCAATCCACTTGGTGATGAAGCTTGAGATGCACGCAGTGGGCTGATGTCTTCAAATTTCAATAGCGCATTAATAATGCATGAAACAATAACTACCATGCTGTGTAGAACAAGCAAGTGCTTCTCACCAAACACTCGCTCCATCCTACGCTGTCTGACCAAATTATTCTGCCTCAACATGGCAACCGCTGCCATTCGTCTCGCTGTAATGACATAACGCCCTTAATCGGAGGTGCTGTGTTGTGGAGCCGCCATCACTCTTTCATTATTATCCAATCGACACGTACATTCTGGACATATTGTTAAGGAGAGGCTGTGCTTCCCCCTCACATGAAGGGATATCATATTACAGACCCCCACCTTCCTGTCTGTCTCCCACCTATGATTTGGTTATGCACTGGTCTGTGTGTAACATTATACCCTGTAATGTGCTGTGTTCATTAATGCTGTTTACAGACGTAGAAAAGGGGATTAAGGGGATTTTTTGCAGATATTTGCATATTCAAGGGATTTTTTTAAAGGGTTAAATCATATATTTAATCATCTTTTGTGTCTGCAGTTCCAAGGAGTTGTTGCCTTATTGTTAGTGGTGAAAATTTACTATACATAAGTAGCCTACTGAGGTATTGTAGTTGAGTCAATTTTCTGTTGCTGTATGCATCTACTCCACATTTCAGATGGACATATTGTGACTTTTACTCCACGACTTCTATTTTCTAGCTACTAGTCTCTTTTCACTGGTCTCTGTGTAACATTGTACCCTCTATTGTGAAGTGTGTGCATTACGGTTACAGATATCATAGAGAAGTAGAGGTTTGTGTCAGAAAAAAATGGACGGGAGATAATTCTTCCAGACATTTGCAAACTCAAAGGACTTTTTAAATGGTCAGTTCATATCTGTGAATCAAAATAATTTAAGAAATGATGAGGAACACAAAAGTTGAGGCCCACACAACTAGAAGGACAAATATGCAGACTTTTGTGGCAGTAGGGAGAGGATGCCAAAAGTGGGATTCATTGGAGCAGAACCGACAAGAGAAAACAAATGTGAGCGAGAGTCACAACAAGCCTGGATTGTTACGAGTTCAGGCTGAGGATGAGTTAAATATTTCTGCCGGGCCTGTTGTGCTGCGATGGTTCTGTGTGGGAGGAGAAGCGAGCGAGAGTTGGAGATCGAGCAGCTGTAGCTATGGTGAGCAGGGGGCGGCTGGCTCGAAGGATATTACAGAAGTGGTGGGAGGGGGATTATTTGTCAAGGGGAGTGTGGGGGAGGTGGGGGTCCTTCAAGATGCCCTTCTCTCTCACCCGGCAACCGCTCACCCAAATGTCCCTCCCTCCCTACCTCCCAGCCCTCACCGCCTTTACTCTGTCAGTGACTCACTCTTACTTCTCAGTCTCTGTTTTCGTCCCTCGCGCTCGTTTTTGGTCGCCCACTGTGGCTTCATCACAGAAAATCAAAAATGGAAAAGAGGGTACAGGAGTGAGTGGAAGCCTCCTAATCTTCCAGAGCTGAGATAAGCCTGAGACAAGTCAAAGTCTAAAACTCTTCCTCCCACTTCTCTTCCTTCCCCCTTCCCTTCTGCCGCCCTGGCTGCTCTTTGTTACGTCATCTGTCTCCCTCCCATTATCCCCTGAATCCCCCTCCTCTCCCCCAGCAGTGAGTCACTACCTGTTTTGTTTCCGCAGTAACAAGAGGATTGATCAGTGCCACTCACAGTGTCTCTGTTGTCTGCACGCCATCAGTCTAATGCAGGGGCTCTTGCTGTCCTGCCGGGGTGGGTCAGGGGATTTAGAGGATTTCTGGAGGAGGAGGTGGGGAGAGGGGTTACTCTAACAAGCCTTTGTTAATCTGGGAAATTGAGGCACATTGCTCAACTGATGAAGCAATTGTTGTTATTATGTGTGGGGCCTCATTTCTGACGGTTCCGATAAGCGTGGTGGGACGTCACCGGTGTGTGTGTCTGGTAAATGATACCATGGGGCACACCACGCTTCATGTCCTTTCACACAGGTCTAATTGTCTCTCTGTAGTTCCAAGAAGCTGTGGCCTTATTGTCTTTGGTGAAAAGTAATCGGGCATTTAATGTTGTGGCTTTTACTCTACTACTTCTGTTTAATACCCATTAGTTAAAACTTAGAAAATACTGATTATTTTTGGGTGAATTTCCACTACAGAAAAAGTACTTTCACTTTTGGAGATGGTTTGATTTGTTATCATGTGACTTTAGTTAGGGACTTTCAGCAATAAGATAACATGGATAACATGGAACAAGCATGGTGGTCTCCAACATTTAGATAGTTATTATGTGAGTTTTGAACACATTTATCAAACTATTCTGGCAGTGATTTTAAACATATTGTCAAACCTATCCCACAGATATTCAGTACATTACCTACAATAATGACTGGTCATGTGTCAATGCTTGATTTTTGGAAGCAGATTCTGATACTAATATTGGACAGTAATAAATGACAGAATAATAAATTGTCGATAATTGATAAGCAAACATCATGAAAAAGAAAAATAATTGAGGCTTTATGTTTTACAGTTTAACCACAAACTTTATTAGAAATAACTATAAATAAAAGAAAACACAAATATAGAGAATTTGAAAGTAGTAGAAAAAAGTAAAGTCATGAAAAATGCAAACAAAATCCACCAGTCAGTCATATCGTCAAACAAATACTGATACCTGTATAGCCTCTAAACGCTTATATCGACCGATATTGAACAGCTGATACATCGGGTGTGTGTGACCCTGATTTTTATGAGATTAATTAAAAGGTGGAAAGTACTGTTACAAGTGGAGCCACTTTCATTATGAGATTATTTATATGCTCATTAAAGTGAACATCTTCCACAGTGATGAAATTTCATTTTGGCCAAGAAGCCCTGTAATGTGTGTCAGAGCGGGTGATTCCTGACATAAAATAAATTAGACAAAATGTTGTTACTGTAATATTTTTTAATGGCTCTAATATCTTAAATGGCACCGGAACTCATTTGATAGTTTTTTCTTTTCAGATGTCATGTCACAGAATTTGAATATTTTGGTGAAAGATACTGTAATATAAAATGCCGTCAGTGTTGCCCAGTCATGATGTATTACATTTTTTTCCCAGGCTCCCTCTCTGTCTGATATAACGGTATTGCCCTGTCAGAGCAGCCCAGAGGACTGCGGCAGTAATTCAGGAGATGGGATAGTCCACTCCTCATCTGTGAGGGGAATTAATTCACGCTGGTCAACTCTGTCCTGGGACGCCCCCTCTGACCTCCTCTCTCCCCCAACACCAGACCCCAGTGGTGTGGTCCACCTGGACAGTGACTCCAGACCTAGTTCAGGTAAAATGTTTGTTCACTGGCCAAAAAATGTTGGGCTGCATGTGGTGAACAACCCTGACCTGCATGATAACCGACAGTTTGACACCTTCTGTTGAGACACACACGCACCTTGTGTAAGAGAAGTCCCATTAAACATTAACCACTCTCTTTTTACTTTTGTTTACTTGCACTCTTTGTGACTTGGCTCTGACTCATTCAGCTTCTTTCTCGCTGTCAACTTTTCAGCCTGTGTTGCCAAACTCTTATCCAGTCTCATTGTAACATGGCTCCATATGTCTCTACACCCAACACAGACATTTCTCTCTCGGCTGTGCACTCGTACAAGCCTTGTTTTTTAAATTTTTATTATCTTGATTTTCTTTTAGGGGCTACCTGAAAAGTTATCAAGAAATCAAACCTAAAAACCTGAAATGCAATATTTCATAATGTGTTATTCTTACAAATCTTATAAAACTTTAATTCAGTTTTTGATATTTTTGGAGCTACCAATATGTTATACTTGTTAGTCAAACAGTGGCTCCTGTTCTGTGGCGTCTTCTACTCGAATTTATGTTCGTAAAGTATTCGTTTCTGTAGGTGATGTCATTGTTTGGCAAGTTTTTACTGGCCTTGCTAACTCCCCCATTTCTTTTAATATACTTCCAAACTAAACACTGTCTGTACTGAAAACATTCCTCTCAGTTAAGACCCACCTGACAGAACAGACAGTGTAAAACTTAGTTACCTTGACAACAGAGGCCCATGTGAACAGCCCACATGTAAAAATAGCAATCCACCAAGGAATGATTACAGTTCCTAATTTAGAGATTCTTTAAAAACATTTTAAAGAGAATTAATGATAAGGCAAATAAACAACCAAAGCGGTCAGCACATCGTGAGTCTCTATGAGGAGTTTGGAATAAAAATTTAAAATTATTGGATGTTGTCACTGAATTAATTTTCCTCCCTCTCGTCAAGGTTTCTATTCAGTGAGCGGGAGCTCTCTGTCAGACTCTTGCTACTCTGTGTCCAGTGATGCCACTCAGGGAGGACCAGTGCCTCCAGTGCCACAGACCAGACCTCTGACACTGTGGGAGCAGGTTCCTCCGTCTACAGACAACACTGACATCCTGTGGTCAGAAGGTGCCACGCAGAAGCAGCAGCAGGAGCAGCCTGCTCTGCAAAACAGCCAGGAAGATGGAGAACCCACAGAAGTGACCCCAGTCTCAGGTTAGCCTCGTCTTTTAAATCCCCTTTGAATTTTCAGTACATGACTGAAGCTGGTTCATAAAGAACTGAAGGCATTTCAAAGCACTGGAAATCTTATGCCTGGGAGGAGCTGGATATGTATTTATCCCATCCATCCATTATCTACACCTCTTATTTTTTAGTAATGGTCGTGGGGGGTTGGGCTGACACACAGACAAACAACCATCCACTTTCACATTCATGCCTACGGTCAATTCATAGTCTCCAATTAACTCAACCCCAATCTGTCTTTGGACTGTGGGAGAAAGCTAGAAAACCTGCAGAGAACCCATGCAGACACAAGGAAAACAATTAGGTTCATTTATCAAGAGAGTGATAATCTAAAATAAAAATAATATCTTCAATGTCCTTCTCTTGTCTCTTACAGGACCAAGTGACCTTGAAGCGACTGGTCTGAGCTTTCTGTCTGACCTCTGCTCAGGACTAAGCTATTCCTTGATTGTTTCCCTCCTCCCACTTCTTGACCCTGTTTCCTCTTCTTCAGCCTCCTCCCTTCATCTGAAGCCCCAGCTGGACCCTCGTTACTGCATTGACCTGGTGTCCCGTCGGACCAAAGAGGTTTACCCCTACCCCAGCCCCCTGCATGCTGTCGCCCTACAGAGCCCCCTCTTCACCTCCCAGAGCCAAGAGCAATCAGCGTCTCTGAATGCAGAGGTACCCCAACTTAATGAACCACTGGAGTCCAACACTGACCCAGCTCTGCCTCAGCCGCCCGCCACCCTGGCCTCCGTCACCCAGCTGGAGCAGTACATCTCTCGCCTGGCTCATCAGTACCACAGTCGGGTAACCTCCTCCACTTCTGATCTCTCTTCAGCTGCCACCGCTGGTCCATCCATGCACAGAGGCCTTTGCACTCCTGGTAAAAGTCATGGTTCCAGCCTGTCTCTTTCTGCTTTTGATAGCCGCAGTACAACATCCACAATCCCAGGGGGCAACATCACTCCGTGTAAGTCACTGTTGGGAAACTCAGCCAGAGTGAGCCTCAGCACTGCTGGGAAAAAGGCCACCAGGAACTCAATTAACCTGGGTAACCTTCCTTCAGCAACTGGAGAGGACTTGAATATAAATCTGCATCTCAACCTTAACTTGAACCTGGCCCCCGGTTTAAATTCTGGCCGCGTACCCTTGGACAATTCAAAAAATGGCAGTTGTGGAGCTTTGAGAGCTGACTTTACTACAGCTTCCACTGCCTCCACTTCATCGCTCTCCTCTGTTACACCCACCCCAGCACTTAGAGCTCGCCCCCGCATTTCAACTTGTCCAAGCAGCCTGAGTCACCGCAGCTCCCTGGAGGTCACTTCAGCATCTGGACCCAGCTCTGGATATGGGTCGTCATCCTTCTGTCGCTCATTAGACTGGAGCAGTGGTGCTCCACCCGAGGCTGGACCATCAGTGTTTGGTACAAATGCTGCATCAGCTCCTGGGTCTCAGCGTAGCAGCTTGATCCAAGAGCCCAGCTCCAGTCCCAAGATAAGCGAAGACTCCCCCATGGTGGGAGAGATCTCCCGCCTCTCTGGCCTGTCCAGGGCTGTGGTGGTTGGCCTGATGGAACAAGGTGTGGAGCTTGATATTGAATGCTTCCAAACAGATACTGCAGAAGTGAGGAGTCACACTAAATCTCACCTGACGTCCCAGGCAGATCAGTCGCATGACTATACGAGACTGACCAACCCGAACCCCCAGAGACCCATACAGCTCTCCCTCAGTGTCACCCATTCACCTCAGTCTCAGTCGAGTCTCACCCCTCCTCTCTCACACTCTAGCAGCCCCATACACCCTTACCAGTCCATCCACATTCCCTCTCCCCACTACTCCTCACACTGCCACTACCAGCAGATCCCTTCCCCATCTGACCTTCCCTCTTCCACAGCCTCCTCCCCTGCCTCCCGCCCCACTACCAGGGGTCGCTCCCCTCCCCGGCCTCTCCAGCCCTCCCCGTTGGGTGCCACCCCTCTCTCTGTTTTCCGTCGGGATGCACCCTTCCAGTGCTCCCTGCCCCACACCAATACGAGAACTTCTCCTTCAGAGCACGGCGGCATTCAAACGAGAAGTGGATCACTTCGGCATAGTGGTGGAGGAAGTGGAGGTACTGGTTGGTGGAAGAGGGCAGAGGGAGATGGGCTTTACAGAGGAAAGCATTCGTCTCATAAGTTGATCAGGGCAGCCACAGTAAGCAACTATGCCAAGAGAGAGGACTACAGCTCTGTTTGGGGTGAGGAGGAGGAAAAGGAGCAAACAGTGGCTCAGACACCAAGAAAGACTTCAAACAAACTGTGGAGGGGTTTTGAAGGACGCCTCTGGGGCAAAGAGTCAGACAAAGAAAGGGAGGAGATGGACAGAGCTGAATACGGCTATGGATGGAGGAGGAACAGCATTGGAAGCTGGAAAAAGGAGAACCGTAAAGCAAAGTCTACATCCAGCAGTAACGACAAGAGGCCAAAAGTAGACAACTCACCTATGTTCTCAAAGAAGAGGGGGAAAGAAGATGGGGAGAGATGCAGCTCCAGTCTCAGGCTTTCCAGAAGGGCTTTGTTCAGGAGTGAGTCTCAAGGTTTGCTGGTGCCTCGTAATCATGGTGAGGAGCCTGTGAAGCGTCCACACTGGGTGTCGTCATTAGACGTGGGGCAAGGGGGAATGGGCAACAGAGACGAAGGGATCCGACTGCTGAGAGCAAAGGATGTCGACAAACGCCTGTCCTCCACTGCCAGCCTCTTTAACATGTCTCACTCTCAGAGCCTAGAGGGCAGCTGCCTCTCGCTCTCCCCTCTCTCCTCCCCTTCTTTTTCTCCATCCCCTCCTCCACGCATGCCCCTCCAGCGCTCTCGGTCACTGAGGGACTTGGGGAGGAGAATGTTTGGCTCCATGAGGTCTCTAAGTCTCAAACGGAAGCCGTCCAAGAAATGACATTTGTACAATAAATAATTATGACAGTAGATGATTCTTCCATGTGTTGTGCTCAAACCACCAGTGAAGGCTGCCATTGCATTCCATGTAAAAGGAGCACCATCATGTTTAGTTTTCAAACTTATACAGATTTAGTGGTTCTGTAATAAACATATATGCCAGTCCTTTCATTCACCACCATGATGGAAGTCACTCTCAGGCACATAAAAGTCTGTATTACCTGCTAAAATTGTTCTTGGTTCACAGCATTGATTCCAGTGAAGTTTTGTACATTTGTATTGACGAAGCCTTTTTAATAGCCACCAAAAAAAGCTACAAAATGGATTGGTCCCATTGCCAACAAAGAAATGTCAGTGATGAAAACATGTAGGGGTGAAGAATTCTTTGTAGGTGATGGAAAGAACTACAAACCTCTCTGTATCGTGTGTATGCTGGCTAAAAGGATTTGTGCTTTAAAAGTAGCCTCATGAAAAGAATATTGACTATGACCTCATATTATTGGCCATTTTCAGCTCCAGTACATATGCTTAAATCCCCCTATAACCATGAGTATGAATGTGTATGTGTACACTCCCCCTCTGCATGCTGCTCTGTGACTTGTTCATTGTTCACAGCTATTGTGAGAACGTGATATTTCTCTTTGTCTATGGGTATAATTCCCTCTGAAGTACAATCATGTTGGCCAGACAAAGACCAAAACCAAGCAAATACTCTTTAACTTGATATTGTGCTCAGGATTTTCAAATAAATATTGAATGATTGAAAATACTCATGAGTTATTTGAGACAAAATGTGACTTCTCGTGGCTTATGATTAATAAAAGATCACTTAAAACTGTGCTATCCCTGAAATTCACCTATATTATATGTATGTTTGTTTAGAAAAAAAAGAAAAGACAACAGAGCTTGGACAAAATTTATAAAAAAATATTTTACTTGAAAACTCAAAAAATTAACATTCACACAACTGACCAGACAATTGCGATCATGATTCACTATCAGAATATTGAGTATTACATGATGAGTCTCACATTCCTGTGAAATATCCAAACTCACGCTCTGCTGGGCAAAAAACCATCTCTTTCCATGTTGCTAGGAAACTAACATTCCTGTCTTCTTACTATTTTCAGCAGTGACATCTTTACTTTCATACAGACTGTGTACCAGTATTCTGTAGAATGTACAATCCCTGCGTTACTGAGCTCACCTCAAATATCTAGGAGATTCAGTAGAACTAGTGTTTCAGGACGTGGGATCATTCTCCAGTTGGTTTGTGATCAGCAGTCTTTCTAAGGTTGAGGTGTTGGCTGGCAGACTAAACTCCGTCCCCAGCTCTGTTGGTTTGGTTAACCGCTTCTCCAGATCCGCTCTTCAGGCCAGAGGAAAACATGCCTCGATACATGGCCTTTTCTTTTTGTAGCTCCCGATTCAGTTTTTCCTCAGCCCTGTGCAGCTGCTTCCTCACATTAGCATCTGAGACAGAAAAATGGAGATGTTTTGTTTCAGAAAAGGCTTTCTTCAAATATGCAGGAGAAGGTTTGGAGAGAATCAGCAGGATTGTGCTTGAGGTGTTAAATGATAAATTAAATGAGTGGATTTGATTTATAAAGCAATTACTTCATGGAGCAAAATGTCCTTGAATGAAAAACAAGGACATGAAAACTTAATGAACTGACAGTGATGAATTAGTTCAGTGAATAATATTACAGTTTGCACTAAATTTGATCATTTTCAGCTCTGACTTCGCAGAGCCTCAAATATTCTATCTGCCAGACCACTAATCCAGACTTTTCAAGTTCTACCTCTTTTGTTCAATGGGTGAAATACTGATAGGCAGACTTTAGCCCCTTTTCAACTGGTCAAAAAACCCAGTAAAACCCACAACATCTGGCTTTTGTTTGCAATGGTAAGGGATTAACTCCCGGTTAAATGACTGTGCAGTAGACACACGTTTTATTCGGCTCCGGCTCCTATCGGCAGTGATGGAAACGTGACATCTGGCAGAATGCACTTATTCGGCAAGACAGCAACGTGAGCCTCACTTTATGGGGCTTTTGTAACATTGAACATGTTGCACTGGAGAAAGGAAAAGCATAGTCTCCCAACTATTTCTTTAATGCAGGGCTCCAGAGTGCAACTATTTGTATCTGTACTCCTCTACAACCTTAAAACATACAGGTAATTAATAATGAAGATATCTTTTGGGGGGTTTTTTTGTTGAGAAAAATGCTGCGGTGCCAGCTCAGCCTTGACCCAACAACAGCACCAGAGTTAACTTCTCCACCACCTGTCTCCTCTCTCCCTGGTATGATCAGGGTAAGTATTCAGATGATTTGATTTTAAAATAAATATTCTCCACTGAGTAAAATCTTCATCTTAAAAGTAACTGGTTACTAAAGTAGTCAACATACAAAAAAAGCAAAAATACTGTACATCTCTTGTAAAGAGTGGCTTGTCCAATTATCATGGCAAAGATATGACATAAATATATTACTGTGGTGCAAAAAGGCAAAATTGACATTATAAAAAAAAATATATTGTAATAATTATTGATCTTGTTTTATTGGCCAGTTTAAGACACCCGCCTGCTATGGATGACTCCGATGTGCTGGCTCTATTCTTACCATTAGGTTGTTCTATGCCGGCCTGGATGAGATACTGTTTGGCCATCTCTGCATCTCCCATCTCCAGAGTGGCTACTCCTGCCCTGTACAGTGCTTTGACATTGCCTGGTCGCCACTGCAGCACCCGTAGGCTGTACTCCTGCACACGAGCAAAGTCAACACTCTCTCTCTGCAGCAAACAAGCTGAAAAAGATAGATACATACATACAAGTATATCAAATATAAGACTATATAAATAGGAGATAGATTATGTCAAATAAGAGTATTTGCATTTGAGTTGGATATTCTAGGGCTCTTTCCACTTTGCAAGTTGTTAAATTTTATGTACCAGCTAAGTTGTTGTAGCAGTCCACTTGTGTGTTTCTCAGTAATGCCTCCTCTTCTGGTGTGAGAGCAGGTGTCTTGGGTCCAAAATCTTTCACACGCGCCATCACGTCAGAGTCGAGGCCTCGAAGGATCAGGAGAGCGCGGTGATAACGGCCAATGGCTGAGCGAATGTTCTTGTCTCTGTAGAATGCATTTCCTTCTGTTTTCATCTGGGCAGCTTCCTCTAGCAAAGACCAAGCCGGCTTTGTCGAAGTCTGCTGGTGTCCAGAGACGCCTGGTCCCTCTGCTGCTGCTGCTGCCGCCCCCTGCACCTCTGGACCCTCCTTCTCGGCTGCCTTCATTTCTGCAGTGGAGCTCATTAGCTGGTAAAATAAGAAAATTGATGTAAATGTGTTTGGACACCATTGAAAACTTTACGTACAGATATATTTTCAAGCTCCTGTTACATGCTCTGGCTGTACTGTACATTTAGAGATGCCCTCCGCTGATATAAAATATTGAAGTCAATTGGACTGACACAAAAAAAATGGTTGCATGTCATGTTGGATTTAATACTAATACACTTACTAGCTTAAGTGTGCACAGCCACATTACCACTGATGATATGCATGCAATGAGGACGTTATAGAGAAATGTGTGCACTTTACCTGATAATTAAAAAAAGATTAATAATGTATGCAGCACATAATTCATGATATTTTCTCTCCATCTCATGTATAAAAGGTACTTTTAACAATATAAACTCCAGATCTAATTATCATAGAGACTTCACCCACCTCACTGAAGTTGATAATCCTGATTTGTGTTAAATATCAGTATCCGCGTTAGTTTCTATGGTTACGCTGCAGGCTATTGTAGAACACGTTGTAATTAGCATTAGCAACATTTTAACGAACTTAGCCGCACGTTCGGTACACGAGACCGTTGACGGATTGAAGCTAACCGAGCGAACTGTTACCGAGGCTAACACGAGCGAACTTCCCTTTAGTTAGTTCGACACATTCTACCGGCTCAGTACATTCAAATGTCTGTTGTGCATCAACCAACCTTACACGTGGAAGACAATCGACCATCAGCGGACATTCACTTTCCTCTGTTGACAACCATCCTGCTGCTGCCGCTAACTTCCTTGTTTTTCTGACGTCAACGACGTGCCGCGTTACTGCCACCGCAAGGCCGGACATGGAACTACAGCTGCAGGTGCACGACAGATGTTAATGTGAGGTGAATCAAATGTTTCACAAGTATTGATCAGATTTTGTTTCAGTCACCGTCTGATTTTCAACAGTTCTCCTTTTATTTATTCAATATTCTATTAAATCTAGCCGTTAGAATGTGTCGACGTCCAAACTAAAGGAAGGTTGGCTCGTGTTTAATATTCATATATTTCATATTCTTGATTTTGTGTTGTTTTTTTATTTTACGCCCAAATATTATTTCGGGAAATGTATGAATAAAGACATTTTTAATGTTCGTTTTCTGGTAGTTAGTTAATTATCATAACGTTTTTAGCATATATTAAAATCTACTAAAATTCAATCTGAGGCTATTGTGATGGGTGAATCATTACAGATTCAAACGGAGGAAATGCTTGATTAAATTATTGATATTAAATTAAATCGAATGCTAATTCAATAAAAAACAAGCCAATGTATTATTATCATCATTACATTGCTGCTGTTATAATGATGTCACATGATTGCATCTATTAGTAACACTATTATTGTACTTTTACCTGTCAGTGCTTGAATGCAACACTTATGGCTGTTCCAGGTCCTCTACTTTTATTTCTGTAATTTCAGCTTTCTTGAGTTGAGGTAAATGGCTGCTCATTCTCTCTGTGCCCTCACTACAGTTGTCTCTCTCCATTTGTGCTTAATGTGAACTGCTGAGTTTCTCTGTGATTTCATCAGGTCCCTGTGCTCAGGTCTCATCTTTACTTTGAGAAGTTCATAGAGATTATGTATGTTGTGATGTGGTGTTTATACAATTGAAATATGATTAAAGAGTGTAACAAGTTTTCAATGTGCTTTGAATCTGCTGATAGTGATTACAACAAGACTCCTTGATATACAATATGCCACTCACATATTCTATCATGACTGGAAATACTCCATTTCAATTGTCATTGCTGATCCCTTCATCTCTATCAGACAATGTATTATGTACAAATACTTCAAACATTGACACACCTTTCTATTGTGCTAAAAACTGTTTCTTCTAATCATTGTTGTGAATATTGTCATTTTGTTGATGTGTTCAGCCATTCTGGACTTCTGTCCATCCTGGGAGTGGGATCCCTCCCATGTCTCTGAGGTTTTCTTCCCCCGTTAATAGTTAATTCGTTTTTTTGTGGTCATTTTCTCTTACTCTTGTTGAGGGTTAAGGACATCTTGTCGCACCTTGTTAGGCTATATGAGACAAATTGTGATTTGTGAATATGGGCTATAAAATTTGATTGGTTTATTGAAGTTTTTGCCAACTGCACTGAGAAGTCCAGCTTTATGATGAGTTTTAAATGGTGCTGGTTGCACATATCATCACATAACTCAACATAATGTTGACCCAACACAACATAAAATAGCATAACACAACATAACATAATGTCGACTCAACACAACATAAAATAGCATAACACAACATAACATAATGTCGACTCAACACAACATCACATAATGTCTACTCAACATAACACAACATAACATAATGTAGACTCAACACAACATAAAATAACATAACACAACATAACATCATTTTGTCTCAACACAACATAACATAATATATCTCCCCTCTCTCCAAAAAAATAAAGTTAAGAAGTTATAGATAATTGATAACTTGGTTTTTAATAACTGAATCGATCTGCGTGCATATTTAAAGTTGCTTCTTGTCAGTGTGTGTGTGTGTGTGTGTGTGTGTGTCAGTGTGTGTGTGTGTGTGTGTGTGTGTGTCTGGGTGCAGTGTGTGATACTCCAGCAGCAGTAGTGTGTGTTGCAGCAGAAGCTGTGCACGTTTTCACCGCAGGGGGCAGTAACGGTAAATAACAACTCTGCGCATGCGCAGTGAGATTTCACACAACCGCAATAAGCAATCATGGCGGCCGCCGTCGACAGTGTTGTGAAAGTGTAAGTTTACCTTCATTTATTGTTCGAGTAGAGCGTCCAGCCACGCGGAGGCGAATGTACCGAGGATTAATCGTTGTGCTACTGTGGAACGCTTCAGTCGGCCAACATGGCGTCATCTGTGTTGACTATAAAAAGTCTCCCAAGAGAATAACGTTGTCCACTGAGCTATGGTTAGCCTGTTAGCTGTGGGACAGTATGGTAGTGGAGCAGTGTTTCAGCCGCGGCTCGTCACTAACTTTAACAGTCAGTGGTGTGTTGGAGGTTGTGTTACACACATTGTGACCTAACTGTTGCTGCACACACGGAGGAGAGGGTTCATGTGGCGGGGAGCAGGCGGCTTGGCGGGCGCTTTGTTGTGGCGAGAGCTCGCTAACAATCAACCTTTTGTTCTGACGTCCCTGCGTCGACACGCTTAGTGTTGGATGTTCTGACGAAGAGTCCTGGTGATGAACCGGGAGAGAGATCCGTCTGTGAGCAGCACACAGAGTAACACGATCGACTCCGGCGAGAGGGAGGAGGACAGGAAAAAGTGTATTTATGAGGAAAGCCGCGTAATCGTCACCACTGTCATTCCTTTTATTTAACGTTTCTGAAAATGGCTGCCACATTATGATACTGCTCAGAAATCACAGAGAACAGGAAGTGGGATTATGAAATACAGTGTATTAGAATTGTGCAGTAAATATCAGTCCAGAGATTACACTGTTCTTTTGTGTTGCACCAGTTGTTGATCATAATGTGTTGTCGAGTGACAAGTGTAACTTTACCAGCCTCACTGCAACTTAACGAAATGAGTTTATAATGTGGAAATTTTGATTTATGATAAATCTGTCTTTTATTTTCTAACTGGTGAGCACAACAATGTTGATAGACTGAGAATGACTGAAGGATCAGGGTGGTAATTATTCTGTATCTTGGCAGGTAAGAGGAAATTAGTGCATAACAGTATTACCCAGGTAGAAACTCTGTAAAATAATAAAGGGAATTATCACCATGATGTAATTTCTTAATCAGGGAGGACGTTTAAATGTTAAAAGTTAATATTTTTAACTTATTACATACCGTGGTCATAATTATTAAATGTTATTTAATCCTTTATTACTCACACTATGGGGGGATTTGCAGTGTTTCAGCAGCTGAGGGGACAGTGAAAAACTCACTCAGTAAAAGCAAATATACAGTAAAAAAACATAGAAATGCTTTATATAGTATATACAATTTAAACGGAACATATGGTGTTACTGTATTGCACATATATTGAAATCATTTTCATGGTTTTCTTCAGTAAGAGGAAAGAGTTGTATTTTTGTGTATGTAATATTTGGAGCTGCAGTAACCAGTCGATTAATCAACCATTACCAACCACATTTGGTTTGTCAATTTAAGAACATATAACATATAACATTTTAAGAAGTCACATTGGGATTTGGGAAATATAAATTATCAGTTGTATCCCTAGTAATAATATTTGTATGTTTTTATAAAATAGCACAGATAATTCTCTGTTAGAGGTTACAGAGAAAAAAAAATCTAATTCAACACCATGTTAAAGAATAAAAATGGTGGAACTAGAGTAGATTACATACATTAAGAGATACTTTGTGCTTTAGTAAAATTAAAACTGTGCAGAGTTTGACTCACTGTATGTCGTTTCAACTGTTTGATTTGCAATATTCCGTCAGCAATGATTATTAACGGTCTGTCCCGATCGGTGTTATTTGACTTCAGGCTGGGAGAGCAGTATTACAGAGATGCCATGGAGCAGTGTCACAGTTACAACGCGCGTCTGTGTGCTGAGCGCAGCATCCTCATGCCTTTCCTGGACTCTCAGACTGGGGTCGCCCAGTCCAACTGTTACATCTGGATGGAGAAGAGACACCGGAGTGCAGGTATATGATTGGTGATTGACTTTCAGTTCAGTTATAGTATATATGATATCATTAAATCATGTTATCATTCTGTAAAACGAGTGATAAAAGTTCTTGTTTTATGTCGATTTGTTGATTATTTTTGCCAAACAGTCTAAATGATAATTATGTTTTTTTTTATTTTTGCATGCCACCTCTCCAGTAAGCACACAATCAGGCACATAATAGTCCATTATTTACAGAGTTACACATGCCAAAGGTCACGTCACAGCTCACTTATCTTTTGGTTTTATCCATTTGTCCTGTGATATGTCACAATAGGTGTAGCTCCGGGGCAGCTCTACACCTACCCAGCCCGTCGCTGGAGGAAGAAGCGGCGTTCACATCCCCCTGAGGACCCTCGCTTGGCTTTCCCTCCTCTCAAAGCAGGTATCATAACTTTTTCCTTCATGCTGGTGGAACTTTACTGGTGAAATTTGGTTTTATAAATATTAATTATCTATTTATACTTTAAAATTGTGAATAGAAGCCTCTGTTATTTTTATTCATTGGTTATGCTGGCACGTCTTTTCCTGTCTTTGTGTTGTGTTGTCTTGTCACATGCATTACTGTTGTTTTGATGTTTGCAGCAGAGTTGGAACTGGGTATAAAGCGTGACACATTGGGCGCTGTGGATGGCAGCAGCTTGGAGGCCCTGTTGAAAGGGGAGCCCCTCGACAGGAGGAGTGGGGTGTCAGCCCCCCTTGGCCCTGAGGATGACCCAGCCACCGTGGAGCCTCCTGCCACATCCACGGCCACTCACACGTCCTCCGGGCGCATTCGCAAGGTCAGGCTCAAAGTTAGCGGGACATTTTTGATTAGTGACAATGCAGCTGTAACGTACTGGACACTGTGTATAAACAGGTTTAGATTGTTTTATGATTGTTTGCTTTCATTATGCAGCTTCAGTTTGAGATTAGTCTTTTTTTAAATGACTGCTTTTTGAGTTCAGAATAGTGTATCACAGACCACTGTCTATTCCAGCGCTGCATAATTTAAGCTCTCATCTTAAACCGAATACATTTCTTTACTTTGAAGTCAGTCATGGTCAGAGGAGCTGTTTGGCTATCAGCCTTTTAATCATATTCATTGCATAGCTCAGCAGAGAGAACAGAGAATAATGGTCTTGAATAAGGATCAATACTCACCAGTTAGAGCAACCACCTGTCCCAGGACGTTGTTTCATAAATACTCAAAGACTTGACAACCAGAATTAGAATTTAAAACATATCTTAAAAAGGACTAGACCAGCTTGCCAAACTATTTACAGGAGGAATAATGGAGCCATTTGACAGTTTGAAGATTAAATATTCTCTGCGGCAGTCCCATTTCTTCCGATTCCTACAAATTCGTCATTATATAATCAAGAACATGCAAACCTCTAGCTCATCCTTTTTGGAAAATCTACTTATTCAACCTTTGCCAAAAAGATTTATTTCCTGTATGTATGAAGCTTTTGATGTAAACTCAAACTATTCCACCGACCATATACGAAGACAGTGGCAAATTGATTTGGATAGCCAGATAGATGAGGATACTTGGACTACAATCATAAAAAACACATTAACCATCCTGAGCTGTAATAATGACAGATAGAGACAATTTAAAATATTGCACAGGCTCCACTATACACCTCTGTTGAGAGGCAGGCTCTCACAGGAATGTGATAGAGAAATTGGTACTTATGCACACATGTTTTGGAAATGCTGAAAGTTGCAAGTGTTTTGGACGGAGGTGAAGAAAGAGCTAGACACTCTGATTGGGCATAACTTGGATTTATCACCTCTTCAGTGTGTTTTAGCCAAAAATTCCGAACGCGGGAAATCATTATAATGCAAAACTCATCGGAATACTCTTGTATATGGCAAGAAGGACTATTCTCAAGTTTTGGATTCATAAGGACATTCCTACACTGGACGATTGGTACAAGGAGGTGTTGAGCATAGTCCCTCTGGAAAAACTGACTTATACCCTTCATGACAACATGGGACCTGTTTTAGATGTTGTGGACCCCTCTGGTCTGAGCTTTAATGTTCCTCAATAAGTGATGCAACATGGATGTCGCTGACATAGTTTAGAATTGGGTGTCAATCTGGTGGTGTGTTTATGTTTATGTGTGTGTATGTTTATATGTAAGCTTTCTTTTGTTGTATAAAAAAGTATGGTTCTGCAGGAACTATATGTAAAGGACAATATGTGGACTGCTGAACCTCAATAAAAAAAGATTAAAAAAAAAAAAACATATCTTAAAACAGATAAACATCCGGGACATAAGTTCTTTCCAGTCACACACAGTCTATACATTAAAGACCTAATCCAGACCCTCTCCCTGCAGAGAGTCCTGGACCACGATGACTACTTGGATGACCTGGACGATGAAGACTTTGAGGATGAGACTCCCAAGAGACGAGGGAAGAGCAAGTCCAAGGTGTGTACCACATCTTATTCAGCTGTCTGGCCCTTTTGGATCCCAAAGGATTAGTGTGTGTATTAGTGTGTTGGGTGAAAACATCACAGTGATCAGTTTAAATGTAGGACACACATTTCTGATCAGTTTAACCACAGATTATAGCCCAGAGATATTTTATTTCACCTTTTGTTGCATGTTTTTCTTCAACAGAGTCATTTTTGTAGGCAAACATTTGGTGTTTTAGGGTTTTAAAACGCTATAATTTGTGATTACATAATAATAATTTGAATAATTTGACATTTAAACATATCAACTTTTTCTGTTTTGTAATGTTTTATAGATAAACAAGTAATTGAAAGAATGAAATGAGGAAAATAATCCTTAGTTGTAGCTTTACACAAAAATAAAGGGTTTGATTCTTTATTTTCTTCTTAGTTGATTTATTTATCTTTTTGGTTTTATACTTGATAGTGAATGCTCTTAAATTGTAAGTCATCATAGCATTTCTGTTCTTGTTTAATATCTAACGTTTGTTGTATTACATGGAAACTTGTGAGTTGTTTCAGTAGGGTCTACTGTTAAATTCGTTATGTAGGGTCGCAGTGACAAGAACGGCAAGAAGAAAATGGAGGCTGCAGCTGCAGCACTGGAGGAGAGAGACAAACCTTATGCCTGCGACAGTGAGTACCAACTTCCTTTTTTAAAGCTTTTGCTTTCCCCCCTGAAAAACAAAAACGCCTTCTGCCATGCATGGTGTGATCTGTAAGACCCCATCTGGCACTAAAGTTTAACAACATAGAAATTGGAATAGTTGCCCGACTGGATGAGTTTTTTTTTTTTGAGTTTTTTTTCCTGAGAAGCCTTCACGTGTGCTCTGTAATCTTCTGCTGGCTGTAGCTCGATGTGCAAATGCTCACCTCTGCTGTATGAGTTTGAAATAAGTGTGATAATATGTTTTGAAAAAATAATCAAATAGGTGATTTTTGGGGGAATGACCAGCAGCATTTTGTGGTTCCACCTTGGGCCTGTTTGGACGGTAAATAGAATTGGCCGCCACAATAACACTTTTGTATGACCCATGTGTGTGTGTCAGTCTGTGGGAAGCGCTACAAGAACCGTCCCGGCCTGAGCTACCACTATACACACTCTCATCTGGCCGAGGAGGAGGGCGAGGACCGCGAGGAGATCGAGGCACCACCCACTCCTCGCCAGCCTGAGGAGCAGAAGAGTGAGTCACTCTCTAGTGCTGAGAGAGAGACAGAGAGAGAGGGAGGGAGGTGTGGTTGCATGCTGTGTAGCATGTTTGTGTTTGTTCATGGGAAGTCTCTCTCTCATTCTTTTTTCTCCCCCTACTCTTTTAATTTTTTTTTTTTGATTTTCATACTGGTTTTGGGGGACTAGACTTCATGTTCTCGACTGAAATATGCTTTCACATTTGGGATTCGTGCCATTTTTTTTTTTTTCAGCATATCATCTATCATGTTTTTCTTCTTTTTTTTGTACCCCAACATATCCATCGCATTGCAACAAGTGCAATTTGTCAGTTGTCAGTCATTCATTCGTTTGGATCATGATTCAATGCATCATCAGCCAGTTACTGATACTGTTGTTGGCAGACATGGCATAAACATGTTTGTACTTTAAAGCCTAAAATACATTTGATTTGTAAACTGTATTTTAAGTGGAGAGCAGCTTTCGGGCTTTGTTCATGTGGAAGAAGAAGACAGAGGGTTTAACTGGTCGTCCTTGTTGGTTGAGTGTGTCAGTTCTCGTGTGCACTGAATCATCTCTTTACCTACTCTCCTGCTCAGCTACCAAGAAGGGTCCCAATGGACTGGCGCTGCCCAACGATTACTGTGATTTCTGTCTGGGCGACTCCACCATGAACCAGAAGACTGGCCAATCAGAAGAGCTGGTATCCTGCTCAGACTGTGGACGCTCAGGTATGACCTTTTCCTGTCCCTACATTACTAGTTGACTGTTTGCTAAGGCCCGCTGCTGGAAGAGAACGTTCTCTCAGGACTAACATGGATGTGTGGGGTAATATTTGCTGGTGTTTCTGAACTGAAAATTTCTATTGAAGTGTTGATTAACTTCAGAGCAGCTACACACTCATTCATCCAGTCCTCACACTTTTTCAGTTGTGATTCCAGCTTTGGAAAAAAAAAATGTATCACTGTTATTCCAAACCCCTAATTCCAAATCCAAAGCTTGACAAATCTGCTGTGCCTCGTTAAAGTTGTTACTTGTGTTAATCCCCGGTGTTTCCTTCCTGCAGGCCACCCGACATGCCTGCAGTTCACACCCGTGATGATGGCAGCGGTGAAGACATACCGCTGGCAGTGCATTGAGTGCAAGTGCTGCAATGTTTGCGGCACTTCAGAGAATGACGTGAGTCTATTCTCAGCAAATGTGTCTTCAGTGTTTTCCAAAAAGATCATTGTTGACATGGTAACAAGCTGCTGTGGTTGAAATTGTGGCGTTAAAGGAAAAGTGTACCTTAATGCCAATATTATATGCCATTATAAAATGAACCCTTTGGTGCAAGATGTTATGGGTGTACTTTTAAGATATGAAGATAGTCAAATATTAATGTTCAGTGAGCAGCCTGACTTTATACATTTCGGTCAAATTGAAATGATTACATTTATAGATAAAGCAAAAATGATGCACGATTGTGATATTTGTGACTGGACACATTCTGTTACTTGGTGATAAGTGTGTGATCTCCTCCTATCGGGTCATGAGAGTGAACTTGTTGCTGTTGTGTGTTCACAGGACCAGCTGCTGTTCTGTGATGACTGTGACCGAGGCTACCACATGTACTGTTTAAGTCCCCCCATGACTGAACCTCCTGAGGGTGAGCTGACCATTAACACTTCCCTTCAAGTTAACAGACTCAAACTACACGTGCATGTTGTTTTACTGTAGAACTTCTCTGGGTTTTAAAGACCAGTGCCACGGAGGTCACCTTCGTCATCCAAACCCCCCTCAGACCTCATCCGCTCGTTTTTGCTCTAATCATTCGTTTGAAGAGCTCTCAGGAATCCTTGCAGCACAATGCAACCTTAAACACAAACACACTTTTAGAGAGCACATTCTTCTCTAAATTAAATCAAAGTGATGCGTGATGATGTGTTTCTACGCCCACGGTTCTTGACTCCTCTTTGCTGTGCTCGTATGTTTTCCAGGGAGCTGGAGCTGCCACCTGTGTCTGGCTCTGCTGAAGGACAAAGCCTCCATATACCAGCAGAACCAGGGCTCCGCCCCCGAGTGACATCACATCAGTAAATCGGACCCCGTCAGCAACGGGACCCCACACCCCCCGATTGAAAAACACCCGACCTCTCAGTCCGGAGCTGCAGGCTCTGTCCAGATGTAGCTGAGCCAGATCGCAGACCAGCTTCAGAAGCCTTCATATCTACAGCGTCAACGGGGAGAAACGCAAAACCAAAACAGACCTCAGATCAGTCAAGATGGGGATCAAACCGCCACTAACCTGCCTACAAAGTCAATGCAGCTTGCCGTAAAACACACACACACACACACACACACACACATACACACACATACACACACATACACACACATGCACACACATGCACACACATGCACACACATGCACACACACACGAGACAGAGAGCATGAAGTAACCATAGTAACTGCTGTCTCCATGGGAGCTCCCAGGAGCAAACGGATTGGCATCACACGCTAATTATCTGCACCCTGTCACCCACACTCAAAGACACAGTGTGGACTGTCAAGATGTTTTTTTTTTTTTTGCCAAAATTATCTATTTTTATTCCCTGAATGTGGGAAAAAGACAAATTCACCATGTGTATTGTCCAGGATTATTCTTATTATTGTCATTATTATTATTGTTCTTGTTGTAGTGGACTCGTGTGGTGGCGTTTGTCCGTGGACTTCTGTCTGATTCATCGCATTGGTCATCTTTTGAAGAGGTTCCCTGAAGGGATCCGCTCAGTGCCAAGGTCCATCATATGAAAATACACACGTCACACAGAAAGTCGTCACTATCACCAAGGGTTTAGCCTTGTGTTTCATTTTAATTCAGCAGGACGATGACTTTGACTTGTTAAAGCTCTTAGCACAAAACTTCGGGCCTCGCTACTTTAGGGTTTTTGCTGCGAAACCAACCTTTCATCGCTGATTCTGTTACTGGATCTATGAGTTAGTTAAACCGAACGCTAGAGAGCTGAGCATGTAATGTAGGTGGGCCTCCTTAGATACAACACATTTTAGTATAATGTCATTTTTCAAACTTTTCTCTCCATCAGACAAAGCTAAAATTCTCTTATTTTGAATAACCCGAGTCAGAAACTGATAGCAGATCCATGTTTTTAGCCAACACACAAGACTCGTGACCATGAAGTTGCATCCGTTTCTCAAAGATGTTTTTGTGGTAGCTTTCTAGAAACAGTTCGACAGTGACATCGTCCTTCACCAGTGATTGTAAACAGCTGCTGTCAGAGCGACGACACACAGAACCATTAACCAACTGTAGCTGCTTTTATCATTTGTCACACTGAGGCAGATTTGCATGCAGACTGCACCTGTACGAATGCGCACACACTCACATCACAAGTGGTTTTTGTCATATTGTTTGTAACTTTTTTTTTTTACATTTTATATTACCTGATAATCCATTGGTATTGGGAGTTTTTCTAGTAGAATTTTGTAAAGTCTATCGTATAGCAAACACTTCAAGTATATAGCTCCTAATACATTCTATGTACTGTATTGACTTTTTATATTTTTGTTATGACTGTGACATGTTTGAATTTATTTGATTATTCTGAAATGTCAGACCTCCATTATGAGTATTTGTAAAATTATGTACTTTGTTGTACTATTTTTATTTTTACATTTATTTGGTATGAAAGCCAATTTAGCCTGACTGAAATAAAAATCACTTTGAATTACGTGTCCACTGTTGCTTTAAATAACTAGACTGGCATTTAGATTCGATTCTCTCGTTGCTGTTATTCTCAAATTTGAAAATCAGGGTCATTCATTTTCAGCAGCCGTTTGAATGAGCATTTATATTTGTTAAAAGGAGGAGGCGAAACCTCACAGAACAAAGCGTTTTTATTGCACTCAACCAAAACACACTGAAAGATTTTCTCCTACACTGACTCACTGTTATGAATGAGGCCAAGAGAATTGGGCTTAGTGCAATTATCCAGAGCGTGTTGTTCAGCCATGCGATGCCATTTACAGCTACACACACAAAGGCATGTTGAAAACGTGACATTTAACTTATGTAGCTTCACAGACTGAGAAAACACTATATAAATGTACATGTTTAATCATTGAGGTTACTTGTGGCAGTCAATAGTTAATCATACTGTAAGTAAACCAACATACTTTGGGTTCCTTCAATATTCTTTCTTTCAGAATACAAATTCAATACTTCATAAATTTATTGAGAGACATTCGATTTCATAAAATCTGAGCTGGAGGTGCTTGGTACAAAACTATGTAAAATACTTGTTTATCAAAGGTAAACCATGTTATTTTCAGGCGGTGGGTGTTGTGTAAATGCTGCTCAAACATGTACAGCCATTACAACATGAAATGAAAATGTATCTGTCCATACATATGCTTAATAATGGCTGCAGTGACAGTGGAAAATCAGCTGGACCACTTTTCTAAGTCTGAGTTTTGGATCATAAAATGTTTGGAGTGTGTGTGTGTGTCCTCTACAGCCTCTCGAAGCCGACGGCGCAGAGGAGGAAGATGGCGTAGAGCAGCAGGAGACTGAATCCCAGCCTGCGGTCCAACCTCCAGTGATTCAGATGAACGCACAGGACCTGAGGCAAGATACATCGAAAGAGAGAGAGGGTCTGTTCTCACTGCAGCCAACATAAGGTACAAGACAAACTTCATTTTCTGTTTAACTGCCTTAAAATGAAATAAAGTCTCAAATAGAAAAACTAAATCTGGAAATACAATCAAAGGCTCTCACGGGAAAAAGATCAGATAAAAAATAACGGTGAGAAAGAACAGGCAGGTGGTGTGCTGTAGAATCTGTGTACTGATGCTACAATATGAAGAAATAATCAGATTAGATTTCAAATCCATGGACAGATGTGATTGATAACAGAGATCCACTCACGGTCAGTGTGACTGAGGCCAACAGCAGAATCACTGAGTACACCAGTCCTTTGCTGTTGATTGTTACCTAAACACACATGAAACAAATCATTGTTTTACAAAAGCATTCAACTGCCAAAAGAAGTTATAACACATTGTACTAACATGTCAACATAACTGACATTGATAAGGTGAACTTTATTACTCATTTGGAGTCACATTATTTTACCCTACAAGTCCAATAGTCACTCTCTTTTAGCTCCATGTTTGGTCTCTACCGACCTCCGAAGGAAATAGCTGGCTCTTTAGCAAATGCTAAACCCTGTTCACCAGATAATTGCTAACTGTTTGTTTATTGCTGAAAACAGCTTGTGTAGAAAGGACACGATGAGAGCAGTTAGACAATATTACATTAAGAAGAATGACACTCAGTAGAGTTCACACCTCCAGCAAGGCCCAACAGTCCCCTTAAATACAGGCACACTGCACCAAATCTCAGAGAAATCAAAATATGCCTGATATTCAAGATCCATGAATCATTTTTCAACATGAATGGATTCTTCCATGACTCATACCCCACCTCTCCACCAAGTTTTAAGAAGGTAGTAGTTTAAACAGACAAACAGCACTGAAAGCATCACTTCCTTGACTGAGGCAAATATCAGTGGGTAGTCAAGAATCAAAACTGGGATCATTGCAGTTTCTATTGATGTACAAAATGACTCAAATGAAAGTACATTTTTTTACCATGGAAACCACAGAACATGTTTTGGGTCTTTATCACTCGGTTAAAAAGTCTCCAAGCAGAAGGTTCCTGACCCTGACCATGTGTAGGACCTTGCTCGGTTTTAAGGATCATGAATCGGGTCAGATGAATTAGATAGAGAATTAGAAAGTTGGTGTTACCACTGATCCGTAGCTGACTATGATAGTCCTCAGTGCCCAAGGGAAACCCAGGCCCAGCAACACATCAAAGATATTACTGCCAATGGAGTTGGACACGGCCATGTCACCCATCCCTGCAACATTTCACATACGCACAAACACAAAGAGGAATTCAGCTGACATCCAAAGATGGAGCCGTCAGTGGTTTATCTGTGATATGTCTGAGGTCATCGTTATTTAGATTTGTAGCAAAACAGGCAGCAACACGAGCAAAGTTAGTAAATGGTTTACGAGTTGTGGTAGTAGTAGTAATAATAATATTTTTTATGAAATGTTATTGGTATAGTGCTTTTAACAATGCTCAAAGACACTTTACATAGGATAAGAAAAGTTATATTCAACAGTGTCAATGTGTGATGAGAGAGGATCACAAACACACACACCTTGTCGGGCGACGATGAGGCTGGCCATACAGTCGGGGACACTGGTGCCGGCTGCCAGAAAAGTGATGCCCATGATGACTTCAGGGATTCCAAATGTGTGGCTGATTATCGTCACCTAGAGAGACGAAAAGAAAGAGTGTTGATGTGTGTTTTGTGTGTGTTTTGTGTGTGTGTGTGTGTGTGTGTGTTCCCTACCATCCAGACCATAAGGTAGGAGAAGAGGGCTATCCAGAGCGTGGAGGAGAGGAAGGTGAGGAGGTACCAGCGCTCCCACTGTGGCAGGCTACAGTCGGGAATGGTGAAGTAAAGCAGAACGCTCAGAGGCCAGGAGAGCAGCCACTTCACACGCATACACCAGCCGTCTGTGGACGAGATGAGGAAAACACACACATTTCACACCATGGATCATTACGGATTCATTACAGATTCATCTAGGCTTATAAATAATTCACACAGGTTGGTGTGGATGTGTCGAAGACTCAGTGCCGCTCTTCTCTAATTAGCTCCATTAACTATGAATCCATCTATTCTGAAAAACCTTTCCTTTCCTTTCCTTTCCTTTCCTTCCTTTCCAATCCTTTCCTGAGTTTGACGCATCCTTTGAAATAATATAAAGAAAGGGGATGTTTTTTGGAGCCACACATATTAGTCTACTCAGACTAATAAATATAAATAAATATGACTGATAAAGAAATCGACTTTGACCTGTAGCAGGTCAACAGATGTGTAGGAGCCACAGTGATCTTTGAGCTTGAGTTAGATATTTGACACAAATTAAAAGAAATAAACCCCAAATGAAACTCTAACCCCCAGCTTAGGATCATGGGAGTTGTTGCCTTCACCACCGTTGCAGATGAAAATCTACCCTGACACAACTCAGGTGGAAATCATGTTGAGGATGAGGTAAAGTGTTCGGGTTTTATCATTTGCTGACAGTGTATTTTTCCTTTGCCACAGTAGAAATGACACAAGCAAAGTGGATCAAACAAAATGAGACGTTCCGTTACCTTGAATAATTCTCTCAGTTTGAACATTGTTGGAAACATTTTAGATAGGGTAAGTACACAAGTCAATAACATATATATAATATAGGTCTAGCTTATAGTTTTCTAGACATTTCAATTAAGAATTGTTGCATATGCTATCTTTAACCACGCACCTGGCACATTGAAGGGTTTGAATGGAGAGTCCTCGTCCTCTCGTTCCTCCTGCTCTTCCTCCTCTTCCTCTTCCTCTTTAGAAGGTGCTCCCCCACTCGTCCCAACTGCCACTTCTTTACCCATCTCCCTCTCTCCCTCCAGCGTCTGCCTGTCTCCCTCAGCCACCGACCCGTTCTCCCTGCCCCTTAGACCGCTAGCACCCGAACCCTCCTCCCCTGAAGCGGCCCCCTCCTCTAGGCCAACCCGAGACCGAATCAGCCTCTGCCTCTGTGGGTGGGGAGAGGAGTCAGAGAAAAGATGGAGGGAAAAATGAAAGAAAATAAGATGACAGGATAGAGTGCTGCGAGCTTGTGGAAATGACTTCATCAGATTGTAGATAACAATATGAGAACTGGCAGGTGCAGTGATTATGCAGCCAGGTATGTGCTCACATTCGCTGGAGGGGATTTGGGAAGTGTTGATCGAGGACATGCCTCAGAGCAGGGGCAGCTCTGTCACACTTTAATGTGGCAGTGGAAATGAGAAGCACACATGCAGATGAGCAGACAGCGTGAGCAAGCAGATTTACGGACTGACTAGTCTGCTTTTGTGTCTGGGATGATATTATGCATCAGGCAGCACTCACACAGTATCTGTCTGTTTCTTTGTGGATTTATTACTTGATGTCCATTTAACAGCAAACAGGAAGGTGTTTCATATTCCACTTAAAGAAAGTTTCTGTCTGAACCCATCAAAGCCAGAGAGAAAACTAAATGAGCCCGACCCAAATTGGACAAATTGGATATTCTGTTTTTTGTGTCCGAACGCAACCTAATAGCCTAATATTATTTCCAGATTTTCTGTCCAAACCCATCTGAGCAAACCTGTCAAGCTTTCTTTTTTTTGTGTCTGAATCTTATACTGTGTCTCTAATATATATATATTTATATATTGTTGAGTTATAAGTTAATTATAACTTAAAGGTAAACAAATTTAGAAAAAATCTTTGTGAACAAATGTGAGTATTAATCTCAAAATGACATATTGATGTTTAAAATGCTGAACAAGCACACCAACCCTAGCTGAATAACCCCCCCACTGGAACGAGACGTTGTGTTAACAGACTGTGTGAGGTGTACCTCACTGATGACCATGTGTCCTGCCATGCGCAGGCGGGTGAGGGGGGGGAAATGCAGGGTCATGAGAAGGCGGAGGCTTGCCTCTGAGAAGGAGAGCTGGTGGGGGTGAGGGTTCATCTGCTCGTCCGCCATCGCCACCCCTGTGTCCTGTCCAGCCACCACGCACGAGTCTGGAGGAAATGTTGGGAGATGGACAAATATTAGCAGGAGATAAAATCAGAGAGACAGGAGAGGAGAGTTTATTAAGTACGAAGTAAAGACAGATTTTGTGAAGGAGAAAAGAAGACAGACAGGAAAAACTCTTTTCATCAATGTGGTGCAGTTCTATTTCAGCTTGTTATCCACAGAGGAACATAATTGGGTTTGACTGGCAGAATAAACTGTGTCACTGGGTCTGTTGAATGCACGTACAAACACGAGCTCCAGCACCTGGCTTCAGCGGCACCATGTCATTGTCACAGTCTCCAGCGTTTCCGACAGCAGTTGTACGTCGCAGGAAGCTCAGACACGGCTGACCCTCCCTGCTGCAGTGCGTCTCTACCAGGCTGCACAGAGACCTGTTGAACCTACACAACAGATATTAGTGAGTGTAGAGTGATGGGTTCATACCAACAGGATAGAAAAGGAGTGAGAGACTCACTTCATGATGATGATGTAGAGGCCGTACATAGAGATCAGGATGATGGTCTCCCACCTGAGACACCAACACAAACACCAACAGTCAGTCTGTCAGTCAAACTGATCTGATGTTCAAACAACAGGAGACTGAACAGTAAAACTTTCACAGTCTTACCACACAACCTTTTCATCATAGATCACCTGCAAATAAAATGAAAATAAACTTTATTTACACATCAAGAACAAACATTCTACAAGTCTAATCACAGGACCAACCATCTCACCAGGATAAGCACCAGTATGGACAGGATGTAGAAAACAGCGTCACGAAAGAGAGGCCACCAGCTCAGAGAGATGGGCTGCAGAGAACGGAAACACATGAAACATCAATATTAGTTTAATCAAAAATGGTTGAAATGTTTGTTGAAAAGTGTGTGTGTGTGCGTGTGTGTGTGTGTGTGTGTGTGTGTGTGTGTGTGTGTGTGTGTGTGTGCGTGCGTGTGCGTGTGAGTAAACCTACCTGTTTGGAGAAGATGCCACAGATGCCGATGATGACCAGGATGTTAAAGACAGCTGAGCCCACGATAGTTCCCACACCCACATCTCCCTTTGTAATAAACACCCCTAAAAACACAAACATCATCAAGAGTCATAACTAATCATTTAAGAAATGATGGATTGTTTCTCCATCACACACATATTAAACCAACAAATCAAATGTTT
Organism: Paralichthys olivaceus; assembly: GCF_024713975.1. NCBI lineage: Eukaryota > Metazoa > Chordata > Actinopteri > Pleuronectiformes > Paralichthyidae > Paralichthys > Paralichthys olivaceus. Next base: position 13,698,869 of record NC_091101.1, read on the forward strand.
TCATAACCACAGGGGCAGGACAGATGTTTCTTTTCATACTGATTGTGTAATAGTCACTGATTATCGCCTAAAGTCACACTGAACACTTCTTTCCTTTGAGAATAAAATTGATTATTGGTGATATTTGAGGAAAATGTCCTTGAAGCACATTTAGAATCAAAGGTTTTGTTCTTATTCACAGACAGACATTTGTCTCCAGCAGCATGTCCCAATATAATAAATGGGACCTTATATTCTCTTTTAAAATGACATGAGAGATGAGTCAAAGTAGAACCTCTTGATGGTATCTACCATATATTGCTTAAATTATTGTTGGTTTTTTTTCTCATTTCCACAAATGTGTATGACATGTCTTTCTCTATTCTGTGTTGCATCTGAGATCCATTGAATTTGAAGTAACAGCTCCTTATATAAGACTGATCAATTTAATCGAAATGTTGAAATAAAAATGTGCTCCAATAGGAACCTTTAGATGTGCATATTAAATTCTGCTATAACACTGCAATGAACTGTTTCGTGAAAACAAATGTTCTTGCTATAACATCTGGACAATGGAAGAAATGTACCTGTGAGCTGTAAGTCGTAGAACATTTAGACATGCTCTCATTATAGTCTTTGTTCATGTCTAATTAATACAGAAATGGGTCAGTGTCAGTCCTTCAGCCTGTGGACACTTGACTCCTCTCAGTCCTAATCACGTGAAGATGCATATGATTGCAGGTGAGTGCTGATGGAGTAATCATTGGGCTAACCCATTCTTAGCGCAATTGATTAGACGAGAGTCGTATTTACCAATCAATGAGGTGAAGAGCTCGGGTGCAGAGCTCCCGGCTGCCATGAAGGTTGCCCCGGCAACATCCTGACTGAGCTGGAGGTTCTAGAGGAGAGACGAGTTTGGACGATCACGATAAAAGGACAACATGAAACTCAGGAAAATGATTTTTGCCTGGGAGGTTGTTTTCATTGCTGTCTGTCTATTAGTAGGATTACGCAAAAACTACAGAACTGTTTTTCTTGGAACTTGGTGGAACCATGGCCAAGGAAGGATCCATTAACATTTGGAGCAAATTCGATTAAGGGGGCAGATCTAGGAAAAACATTTCACTTTCTTTAACATTGCAAGGTGATTTTTGACATTCTTTGTGAATTTCTGAGGAAATAATAAGTTAATAAATAATAAGCGAGCTGACTCTGAATAAACAGCACGTGATGGTTGGGTGGCAGGATATATTTTCTTAACATCAGAGTAAATGTCACTGTTTTTCATACCTCTGATACTTTCTCCAGTGATGGTACAAAGTAAACATCACACACGATGGCCAGTGCATGAAACATATAGATAGCCTGTAAAGTATAGGAGATACTGCATTGGTCAAGAGTCTGTCTGAGCTCTAATGCAACAAAATGCAGATTCTTTCATTTCAAAGTTCTGGATGTATTTCTGGTAAAGCTGATACTCACACAGAGAACATGGAGGAGGACTGCTCCTTGTCTCCTCTGCTCCAGAGTGAAGATGTCTTCAGGGAACTCACTGATAGCTATGGAAGAAATGGAGAGAGCGAAACGTTAAGATGAATGAAACAAAGTAAGTCTAAATAATTTAAATGAGAGAATTTGAACACTGAGATAAAACTGAAACACTTGGTTATTGTTTGACGGATCCCAAATGAGAAAATCTGCCACAATTCATCAACTTTTCTTGAAGCTGAGACACTTTTGCATCAAGAAAGTGACCAATGTTCTTCGTCTTTTGTGATTGTATTGAAATATTTTGAATAGACAATTTCTGGCCCAAGAAAATAAACTAAAAATAAAATTAACATTAGCTTGGGATCTGATAAACTGCAATTGGCATTTTCACCATGCATCGTAAAATTTAGATCAAAAGCAAAATCTTATTCTGGATAAAAATAATCTGAGTTGCCGTAGTTTAATAATTTAAAGCAATTAAGACGCTTCTGTTCTTATGAGAATCGAGGAACTTCTGGCTGACCCAAGGTCAAGACTGAAAAGATAATCTGTGTTGAGGATGACAAATCATTGCACATATGTAAAAGTGCTTCAAACCCCTTTTCTTACTTTGGCTTTTTTGTAGTTTGTGATTTTTACATACTTATACCTCATTGTTAATATCACTCTTTGTCTTAAATCCTGTTTTTAGGTTTACATGCCTACTGGTCTCATTTGACTAGAAACTGAATATTTCATCAAACATAACAAGCAATTTGATGATATTACCTTTGGCAATCGGTATTTTTTCTTGATTAATGGAGAAAAATAACCAGCAGGTCGTCATTTGTAGCTCTGAGCTGAAAAGGTATTCACTTGTGTCTGCACGTGTGTATGTGTGACTTGGATGTGTGTCAGATTTTAGCAACAAAGGAAGTGACAGCATGAGGTTGAAGTGGTAACACAGTCGCGCATCTTGTAGCGCACCTATTGTGACTTCACACTCACCTCAGGTAATTATATCTTACATACATTACATATTATTTAGCTGATGCTTTTATCCAAAGTGACTTACAATAAGTGCATTCAACCATAGGGGTACAAACAGCAAGAATCAGGTAAGTACATTATTTTCAATAATGTTCAATTCCTGTAAACTTCTCCTTCAGCGCCATCTTGACTCTGAGTTGGACAATGTCGCCCTCTTCTCGTCTCTAAGAGAGTTTTGTCAGACTGCACTGTCTTTATACGTAAGCTCAGACAAATGCCAAATGTACTGCCTCCAGAGAAACTTGTGACTTTCCTCACAAGGTTTTCTGATTTAGTTATTAGACTTATAAAACCTCAAGTGAGGATTAATGTAACAAACAGCAGAGTTAAGCAACTTGTGACAAATTTGGATGGAAGATCCTGCACAGAGGAAACATTGTGCAGTCAGAGGTGTCACATGTAGGGATTGAGACACGGACCTGATATGATAACCTGCCACATGATTGGGTTTGGACACCCTGATCAAACTGAATATTCTATCATCAAGAAAAAGGCAGTGCTCTGGAAAACAGAAATATGATAATTGGAAGAAAATTGTTTTGAGACCTTATAATTCCCTGTGGCATTAGGTTTTTTTTTCTTTCTCTCTAATTGGCAGCAAAATCTGTTCATCTCAGTATCAGACTATGAGATGCGGTCATCTTTCTCTCTCAGTCCTTCATCACCTGCTCCGAGTGATGAGGGAGAGCTGCTGATGAGAAGCTACTAATCAGCAGGTCATTAACCACAGGGCAGGCACTTTGAACCGCTCCAGACACACGCAGCATCCAACCATGGATCCAGCATTCAGTTACCTAGCAACTGAGTCCCTCAAATGCCTAACTGTGTTTAAACATCTAGATGTGCAGCTTGAAGAAATGAGGGATGATGTGGACTGGAGAGGTGGGTTTATGCACGGGAGGACATGGACTTTAACAGATTAATCGTGACGGGACCACACGCTCTCATGCAAAACACACACACAACCCTCTGGTGTTACCAAGATCACCATAGTGACCGCACATTCATCACTGCATGAATATTCAAACCCAAACTTCAATCTGGGTGTGTTAATGGTTAGAAACGTCATTATTCCAAGTTGAAATTCTCACGAGGAACTGTTTTTCAAAGGACAAGACGAATGAGAATGAATTAGAATAAGAATAAATTCTCTTCTCCTCTCTAACCGGATCTAGAAATGCTGTCATTTTGGTTGTTGGCTTCTGTTTGCTGGGTGAGCTCTCTCTTGAACAAGATGTCAGGATCCCCTGTAGGTCCATGTAAACCTAAAGAGAGGAATGGACAGATAAATACATCACTAAAAATACAATTATAACCATTATAGTTTATGTAAGTGTTTGTAAAATACCTGAACTGAAGCATAATGTTTACTCAACTTCATGACATTAATTTTGTCTAATAAAATATTAGTTTGAGGCTGCAGTGATCTTTTATTAAGTGTATTATTATTAACAGCTGACATTTGAATATGTAGTCATTGACGTGGTTATAAACAATACAGCTAATGGAGTTTAACTTCAATAAAACCAATGCAGTTAGCACCTGTCACATCATTCAGGTGAAAGATCCAAGCGGCTGTGATCAGACCGACTCCACAGACACAGAACCGCGGGAGGAGGCGCGTCTGCCTCGGCGTCTTCATCCCCGCCAGCCGCCGCCGCTCGCCGGGCTCCCCTCTCAGAACATGTCGCTTCCAACGCCGCTGATGGTGTCACTCCTCCTCGGTTCCGGACTGAAACGATCCGGCCTGTTGCTCCCGATCTACCGTCGCTCAGCTGTTCAGGCTTCGCTCTCCATCCACGACACGGGAGGATGTTAAGAAGCGTCGTCCTCTCATCAGCATCTCAGCGCCCGGCAGCGTGAGTCAGAGTCGGTCACTCAGCGAGCACCGACCAGCCAACGCAGCCTCCGCGTCCACGAGCTCCAGCTCCAGCAGATACAAACACCATCTGCACAGAAACACCAGCCTACATCACACCGCCCTCACGTCCCCTTCAGTCTGATCCCCGATTAAAGATGTGTTTCTTCCCCTGGTTCGGAGGGAGGGAGGGAGGGAGGGAGTCACGGATGAGACCAGCAGGCAGCGCCTTCAGCTGGGTGGGGCGAGTGGAGAGAGACTGGCAGCGCAGGGAGGCATGGATGAAACTGTGGATGGACACACTGAAACACTAACAAAGGTGAAACACAGGGAGACTGGGGAATGAACCTCCTCTTATATAAGCCTGTCCCAGTGTTTATGTCAAACTAAGATCAGCTTCCATTCATTTTATTAGTTACACAGATCACTCTGTTTATTTTGAATAATTTAGACTTCATATTTTATTTACAGAAATGAGTAAGAAACTTTGGTGTCATTTCAGACACATTATCATGGTTTGGCCTAAATAAAGTGTTTCTTAAATTCAATTTTTGTATAAAAATACTCTAGCAGCCTTTGATAATCTTGGGATGAACAGGATTTCCAGTACATGACTGTGACAGTATAAACAATAATAATAAAACTTCTAAACTGCAGCAGCTAAATGGAATTCAACCCGAAATTAAATTTTATTTTTCACAATTGTGCTTTTCCTACTGTGATCTGTCAAAATGACTCTCATGAATAGGTCTACTGGAAGATTTATTAATTAAAATATTTAATATGATTTTAAATAGATTATGCAAAAGCTATAGGACAGACTTCCATGGATGGATGGATGAAGGATGGATGAAGATGAAGAACCCATTAAAGTTTGGCGCACATCTGGATCAGGGAGCGGATCCAAGATTTTAATGTTTTTCACCACTTTTTATAAAATTGTGGGATATAGAGTTTTTGGACATTTTCCCCAGTTTCCCCAGATAATTATCTGGATCTTGATGAACACATTAGGCACAAAACATTAGGCGTATTTAGAAGGCTGGTATCGATTAGTAGGTGAAGTTGGTGCAGCTTATTGAATTTACAGGGACTGTTGGGCCTTGGCTCTGCTGAGTGCCTTTCTAGTTAATGTTGTATTTTTGCAGAAATTACTATATTAGCAAGAAAGCCTTATGATTTGTTGTGTAGAAAACAAAAGCTACGAAAACAACCCACATTGATGCAGATAAGTTGACGTCACTTTATAAGAGGTTAAGATCAAACAGGAGGTAAGCCACCATAGTGCACACTGCAGTAGGGCTGCAATATCACACGTGCACCATTCCAGAAAGTGGAAAACAAATCACTGTTTCCTGACGTCACAAAGGCCAAAACCAGGAGCAAGAGGACGCACATCATGAAAAGTCCTGCTCTCTGAATGGCTGTTTGTGAGATTCCTGACCACCTTAGATAATGGAGAAGCCAAAGAGTCGAGAGCGCAGAGAACAAAGAAGAAAAGAAAAGAGCAGCATCAGCATATGATACAGAACTACAAGTCTGTCTCTATCATACGATCATTTATATATCAGAGCTACAACCTTTTGGTCTGAAGATCTTCTTCGAGACTCTGAGGTTTCAGCAAGTCCTCGGTCTCAGTTTCCTTCTGCAGCAACAACACCAGAGATCATTAATCAACTGATTTATCTCAATCTACTGGAACAAAGCTACTTCAGAGAGTGGGCTTTGAAGAGGCACTCTAGTGGTCACTTGTGGAAGTAAATTAAAAAGGTGGTGAATGTCTTAGTTCCACATTTTTTAAGAGTCAAGAGTCTAAACATAGAAGTAAGACTTCATACATGTATTAGATGTGTGGAGTCTGACATGCTTGTCTTCACTTCATCTGAAGAAGCCAGTAGCTTAATTTCTTCTAAGAGGGACAGAGGGGGACTGAGCGATCCATCGTTTTCTTCCGTCAGGTCACTCAGAGCAGAGCTGGAAACCAACAGCAGACACACAATCCAGTGTTGAGTGCACACAGATGTGTAAATTGTGACAATCACTGAAAGGAAAGAGGATTTTGTGTTTCAGAGTTACAGTAAGGCCTCATCCTGTCTGTCCTCCCACTGCTCTCTCAGCTCCTGATTTGTCCCCCTGAGATCCTGGAGCAAAGAAATCAAAACATCTGTCAGATGATGTCGCAGATTTATTCCTACACTGCACATTTATTCATCTGTAAACAATACCAAGCTGTTTGTTGTGAAATGTGTCAGAATTAAAGCGAGAGGAAGTAATTAAAAGCTGCAGCTCACAAGATGCAAATTCAGTAAAATATCTATCATTTCTCAACTTCGTTAAAGTCAAGACGCATATACTTGTTCTGTGAAGTATTTCTGTAGGTCTACTGAGGCGATGAGCAAGTTTACCTTCAGATTCATTTCTTATTTTAGTTTAAATCATTGATATGATCAGTGGATTTAAATATAATAATGTTTGTGGTTAAACTATAAAATATTAAGCTCCAATTTCTTTGCCGTAAGCGTTTGATGTCTGATCTTAGGAATCAATGCCAATTTTTTCGATGCCAATATATAATTATCTGAATTCTGTACTCCCTAATATTGTCACTCCCAAAAATCCATATTGGTCAGGCTCTGATGATGAGTATGAAATTATGTGGTGTGTTGAAATTTTATAAAACAAACATCTTAACCTTTATGATGATTGAAAACTCTTCGACTGTTTCCTCCAAGTGCTTCAGTTGCAAGTTTGACTATCACGAAACACAAACATTGAGAAATATGATGATCAAATAATGACAAATACAAAACTGTCAAGACAAAGATCATATTTAGAAACTTTTGGCCAGTCGCTGCCCAGTACTGATTCATCTCTGTTCGTACCTGATGAAGACTTTCATCTCTCTGCTGCAGCCCAGCATTAGCCTCCTCCATTTCAAACTGAGGAAACACACAACATAACAAATAAAGAGCTGTACATTGACAAAGTAAAATGAGCAGTGATAGGATGAATGGAAAGTGAACAATAATTCATCGTCTCTGAGTTGAATCCTTTGTTTTACCTCAAGGGTTTTCATTGCAGCCTTGAACTTGCTCAGGCTGATCTTGTCCTGCTCTCTCTCTTGCTGGAGGTTCTTCAGCTGAAATTATTTAAAGATGGAGAATGTTCACATTTATGTTCTACTTACAAATGTACTGGTATACTGCATGATGACAGACTGGAGCTGTTGTGTGAAAAGAAACAGAAATTACACCTCTGTGGTTAGTTTCTTATTTTGTTCCTTCATCGTGGTGGATTCCTCCTCCTGCACAAAAAACACAACATGAAGAGTCAGCTGGAGATTTTTAAAGTTCTCGCCTTTGTCTACCTGATACCTATGACAACGTGACTGCTGATTTATATCTAAATCCTCTTATGACCTGGATTTAAAGGATGAGAATATGGTTTTGAATGTGAAAAATTACAGGTTAGTAACTATCGCACTGAACTCACTGTTGAGTAAAACTACCAATAAAAGTCACATCACATCCATGTGACTAAGCTTTCACTAAATCTAAATATTTTCTGCAAACACCAGAAATACATATTGCAACACAACAACAATTATGGTTACCCACCATTTTCTGGATCTCTTTTTCACTGCATCTTTTTACATCAAGGTCATTGGTAACAAGGAGCCTGCAAGGTTCTTCTTCAACTTCCTGTGCTTCACTGATGAGCTTCTCCAGGCTGCAGACACACAAACAAGCTCCTGGCAGTTACTCAGTGTTACAGCACTGCCGCTAAAGCACTCATAAAAAAACATTGAATGATAAAGGCAAATTTAAATTACACATTCTGATGCAGATTTAAATACAATTCACATACAAATCTGCTGGGCCAAAGATGAGGACCTAAAACAGAGCTCAGAGGAGGAATATATGAATAAAATAGGACAAGAAATGGAGCCTTGTGGTATTCCACTGGGGGTGAGTGCAGTGCAGTGGAAAAATGTGTTCTAATATATTCTGTTATGGTGTGATGGTAATATATTGTTGGCTTGAATACCAACAGCATGCATAATAAAAAAAGACAGACTGTTGATCAGATCAACTCAGATCAGAGAGAATTATACTGTAGATGATGAACACGAACTAAAAGATGATTGCAGTGACAATTTGAGGTCAAACGGTCCAGGGACCATTCTGCTAATTTGTAGATGATAATGAGTGACAAGTTACACTTTCACTTGTTTTTTGAGGGTGACGTTCTCTGAGCGCAGCACTGCCATATCATCATCTGCAACATCCAGCCAGTGCCTCATCGTAGTGTTCAGCTCCTTCAGCTGGCTCTGACTGTAATCCAGCTCAGTTATTTTCTCAAGCATCTCCATTGGTGTCCTGCACAAAAACACACACACACACACACACACACACACACACACACACACACACACACACACACACACACATACACACACACACACACCAGAGACCAAGGTTCATTTATTGCTATCAAGTCAATCATATAGTTGTACAGTTTGTGTGTGAAGGTTTGTTCAGTGAACATCACTCACATATTTTCCTTTGTGATTTCCATCCTGGTGGTTTCCTCCTCTCTCCTGCTTGTGATCAATGTATGAACAATTCCCGTTATAAGTGACACAGTTTTTAGGAAATATTCTCCATTCTTCTTCTGTCCTTAATTGATATAGTATTAATAGTGTTTATGGAGTAAAGCTCTGTATTGAACTAGACTAGACTAGCTTATCTTACTGGTCTACCTTGCATTAATTATTTAAACAATTTAGAATTGACATTTCAAAAGACTGCAGGGTTTCTGCAGGATTTAAGGTATACACTGATGAAAACACACTTGTCATTTCCTTCCAGCTATGTGTGACAATAATTCCTAATATATAAATATCACTACTTCATGAAACACATGCTTGATCCACATTTGCAGCATAGCATGGAAATGGACAGATAAAAATAAAAATCTATTAAATACAGGAAATACAACAGATTAGCCTAGCTTTAGGCTAACGTGCTGTAATGAGAGCTACATCAGCTGAAAAAAGAATCTATCTTTATTATTATTATTACTAATAAGAACACTAATGACAGTATTTCTAATGGAGTTCAGGTTCAATTTCATGCTAGGTTCCATTGCTAATGTTAGCTCACATTGTTTGGTTAAGCTAGCTTACAGCCTGATTGTTTTGAAAGAACACTTTAACTAGATTTGAAAAGTGATGTCAGTGTTTTTCAAGACCTGTTGACATACTGAATATTCATTCATCTTTTTACCCAGCTAGCTAAATGCTAACCACACCACCGCAGCTAACACTTTTCAGCTAACTAACTTAAGCTTGCTCATCAAATCCTGATAAACTCATTTATAAGTTGACTAAAGTATCATACTGCTGAACCCGCCCTGCTGTAAAGTACTACACGAGTACTTCATACTGAGAACAAGACGACTCACCAGCAGTCAGGTCCAAACTAATGAAGGTGTGGAAGCTACATTGTGGGTGAAGCTGCTTCATAAAGCTCAGGAGGCTTGTGTTGATCATAGACTGCACCTGACACAGTCATGGTTCACTAACGAGCTGTTGGTTATTATAAATTCACACATGGAAGAAAATAAATACAAAGTGTCTCCTTACATTCTCCTGAATTCAGATCATGGATATGGGTCCAAAATGGCTGTGCCTGTATTAGTTATGATTATATTTCAGATGGTGACAGCCTGCTAGAGATCATCCTCCCTGAAAATGAAATCAAAAGGAATGTGAATGAGTAGATTATGTTGATAGATGGGCTGCTTCATTAAAACTGGTCAAAGGAAAATGTTAGAATTGTTCTTTGTTTTGTGATCAATCATTTATAATGGACAAATACTAAGGCACACTACTTTAAAATATAAATTTGAAATCCTTGAATTAAAAATCTACAAGTTTCCTGATTGGGTTAAAACATGTAGGTGATCTGCCTTATTGTTTTTTTTTCATTCATGAACTCAATGTTTAAAATGATTTCAACTGCAGGAAAAACTCATTTCAAACCCAAGTTTTATTAACACAACACAACGTACACCAATTTTTAGAGTACAAAATAATAAAGTGAATCATTTTTCAATCATTCCCTTCATAAAGTTTAACGCAATCATCTTTAAATGGCGAAACCAAACATCAAATGGCACAATAGACCCGAAAAAAGAAATTAAGCACAAATATATTGAGCAAAACTACCAATACTGACAAACAAAAGTTTGGATTGTGATGTAATTTTTGTGTTGGACGAGTAAGAGCACCTGTCAAACAAAGGCATAAGATTTTTCCACTACATTTTAAGACTGGGATAATTAAAATGACGAAAAGCAAAGGAGGAGTGTGTGGGGGTGTTGTAATGAGGCAACAAAATTAAAGTTGGCATCAACGCTGTGTTCCCAATCCATACTTACTGAATCGATGCAGGTTTTGACTATGTTGTGTGTTCCAACTGGAAAAGTAATGAAATAATCTGAGTCTGGTGAAACAGTTCCACGAAACATATCAGGGGAAAAAAAATCCAGAACATTTCTGGAAAAAACGTCAATCTGAAGTCTGACATCTGACAGTGCAAGTGTTGTATCACTGATTGTAAAAAATAAACACAAAGTAGGAAAATAGAGTCATGTTATTACACTGTAGGTTTGGTTTAACAGTCGCTGTCTGACTGAAACATGAACAGTTTGATATGAAACATGGGGAAAGACCATTCACATGTGATGTCAATAGATGGATAAATAGATAAATACTGCATTTACTAAATGACTTTACATTTATCTGTAAACTGCAACCTTAGACATCACTGTCAGTATCCAGTAAAAAGTTCAGTGTATTTGTAAAACTCAGCAGCTAAGTCACAACGGCATATAAGAGGCAAATGTCGGTGTACTTTATGATCCGTTCGTCTATTCAGGGACAGTGCAAGCCAAATGTGTGCGCCCCTCACATGTAGGCAGCTAAATGAGCATTTAACATTTTCTTTTAACTTCAGTAAAATACATTCGCGTTTACATATATTTCAGTGCTCAGTACTCCAAAGGAGCTTGAGGCCGGCCTCAATGAGTGTACAAAGGACCTTTGGGTCAAGGTCAATGTACCTTCTCAAGTAGACCCATAAATCCTCAGCTAAATATACAGAGAAGATACTGGTGGGCAAAATCCAACAAAATCTTTAACAACCATATGTTATTCTAGCTTCTTCCCATCCCACCATTTCTCCTCTTGAACTGAGGTGATCTCCCCTGCTGCTGATCCCTAACACCATTAACCATCACCACAAAAGTAAGGACACACAACGTGGTAATCTTCAGTCTTAGCTGTTACCGGGTGGGTTCCAGTGACCCTGTGACTGGGAAGTTTATCCCATCTCCAGGTAGAGGTGATGGGATGAGAGGGCAGAGCCAGCAGAGGTACCAGCGACGGCCCAGGGTGCTGCGCAGGTTGCCCAGGAGTCCCAGATTGTAGGGTCGGCGGGACGAGTACCACTCCTTGGTGGTCTGTCCCCGAAACAGCAGGAAGAGGTGGAAGAAGAAGAATGAGGACACCAGCAGGAAGCCCACCACACATGTATCAGCGATGAAGGCGAAGGCAAAGGCGCGGGCTGAGACCTGGCCTAGGACATAGAGAAGGGACAGAGTCGGTCATAAAACCCCAGGTACAGGCGTAAAGACAGTGTTGCTTTGTATTAATATTAGATAATATAAGATAATAATTAATTAAATGTTTTGATAATTAGTTAAAGAAATGATTTAGTGTGACTTCTCATACTTGTTCAGTGTGGGGATTTGTATCTATTTTATACAAATTCTAAAGTTTATTTTACTTTACAGACAAACATGATATTTGAAGATGTTGCTGATCAGCAGATTAATTGATATTATAATTGATTATTGTTTGGAACCAAATATCAAATGTTAAAAATGGTTGAATAAATTTGACAGTACTTTTTCACAGATTTCTGATCACATTTCTTTCTTCTAACGAACCTGGTTTTGGTGGAGGAGCTCAAGGCCAAAAAAATGGGACAACCAACATGTGAGACACCAGATCTTACCTGAAACAAGCATGATCCAGGGTATGAGCAGCAGCAGGATGCTGTGCAGGCTCAACCCCTCCTTCAGTATGACAATGAAGACCTCGGCGTTCATCAGCGTGGCGTACAGGAGCCCAGACCACATGAACAACAGGCAGCTCAGGAAGAAGCGGTAGTTGCGAAAGCCCACGCACTGGCCGAAAAAGACGCAGTGGTGATCCCGCCGCAGCACACACACTTTGCAGTCATAGCAGTGGGAGCATCGAGGAGGAGTGTGTGTCTCACATGTATAACAATACCTGTGTGAAGAAGAATAAAATACTAGTATTCATTTTCAGAGAAACTGGAACAAATGGTGAATGTGTCTTCACCTTCCTACCTTTGCTGTATGCAAATAATAAAAAAAAGTGTGTCACAGTTAAAACTTACTAAACATGTCCTCCCATAAATACCAGCTTTTGTTGTCAAAAGGTTTTTTATTTCCTTCTAACATATATGTAATGCAATGGTAGACTTAAAACACATTTCCTGCTAAGATTTAAAAAATCTGCACATTCATGTCAATAAAAATACTGAAAGTGTCATTTTTCTGCTTTACTTATAATTGACTGTATCTTTCGTGTATATTTCTTCCTGTTCAATATAATTTCAACCATAGATGATTCATCCATTGAAATTGGTGGATATTACTTTATAACCATTTCTCTAAAAACTAAAACATGAAGGAAAATGTAGTAAAGTAACTATAACAGCCAACAAAAACGTGTATTTATGTGACAGACTTCAGAATCTAAAACACTCAGGGTGGAAGTCATGACTGTTCCACACCAGCCAGGTTCTATTCATTTCTCAAAGGAGGTCACTTCACACACAGGACCCTGTCAGGAAATGTGTATCGATCAAACAGTAAGAAGCCCCTGCTGCTTCCTCACCTCCAGCCCAGGCCTACGCCCTCTCCCCCCAGGAACACCCCCCTGATGCTGGGACTGGTCCTGAGGAAGAGCAGGGCGTTCCAGCAGATGTTTCCCAGCATGAAGTACTGGGCCAGCAGGTGGACCAGCTTCCACCGGGAGGACCACTCCGTCTTCTTCCTGTCCGGCTCCAGCGGAGCCTCGACCATCACCAGGTAGCTCACCTCCGCGGTGATGGAGAAGACCAGGAAGGTGTTGAGGACCACGGGCAGGTGGCGACACAGCCGCTCCACCCGGCAGAAAACTTTCCCGGCCACACTCGTCATGTCTCCCTCTCAACTGTGGCTGTGTGGAGGGACCGGTTTGACAGACACACCCTCGAATAAGCGTCTGTTAGCTTCGTTAGCTAAACAACCGACTCGTTAGCGTCCTGACCGACTTTAAATCAATATAACATTTTCTAAAGTTTCAATCGAACCTTGCACTTCTTCAGAGACAAACTCCTTCACGACAGAGTGAGTGTCAGACGCTGGTTCTCTCACCACGGCTTCTGTCAATGGACGGAATCAGCTCGCGAGTGTTACATGAAAATATGTCCGTGGTGATTCAAGGGACTGTTGGTTCCGCTGGAAACAAAATAAATCTGTGCAATTTCGAAACGTAAAATTGAAAGTGGTAACTGAGCACATTTAATTAAGTACTGTACTTGAGTATTCAGATTTATTATAATATTATATTTGTATCCAACTATATTAATTTGACAGCTATTTGCATATAAAATATATGAAGAATTTCTAAAACATGATGATTTGTTATATATGAAACTACCTGACAGTGTAGAGCTGAAATGATTCGTTAATTAGTTATTATTATTGTTATTAATATTATTATTATTATTATTATTATTATTATCCTGTTTTACCTGCCCAGGGACAACAGATGCAAAAAAAACAAACTAATGTCAGTTGCTTTTGATTGAACACTGTACCTGTAAAAATAAACAACATCCAAAAATCTGGATAATATTTTGATAAAACATGGTTTCAGTCTCAAATTTGATGATTTGCTGCTTGGTAATCATTTCTGATTTAACAAGTTTGGTTGATTGGGGTTATGTAAGATTTACATCAACAAGGCTCTCGCAGTCAGTAACAATTCATAAGATTTATTCAATTCAGATTTCTAATATGATCATATGATTTCACTACGCAGTGAATGGTCTCCACAGCCTCTTCACCCTTCAACCATTCAGCTAGAGCAAGTGAAGTATCATGAACTCCTCAGGCAGACTGTGCACACACTTCCTCTCTCAAGCTGGGAGGACATTCAACTGGTGTCACTTTAGGCTCTGGTTATTGTGATGGACATTTCTCACTATTCTGTGTTTGCTGTTGGCAGATGCTCCCACTTCTGGTCCTTAAAAGCTCCTGAATTATCCATTTTCCTCAACACTGCCCATACACAGTTAGCTCTTTATTGTCTATACAACACTCGATGGAGGTAATGAGGTGTCGGTAAAGAAGGGAAATATGAAAATTTACAGCAGTGCAACTCTCCAGGACTAGAAGTGGGCACCATGAATGGAACATTTTGCTTTACTTCTCTAATATATGTTGCTGAAAAGTAGCTTGATAGAAAGATAGATGTTATTACAATATGATTTCATTATTAATATGTATCAATATAAAAGAGGGTTCACACTCTGACTGGAAGTTTTAATCTTAGAGGCCTTTATAAGAGGGTCAATTCAATATTTAAGTTCCACACCATGTCCAATTGTGTTTAATGGTTTAAAGTGAGGATCCTCATTATGTTCACTGCACTCTTTCACATTTCAGAAATAAAGTTCCATAATAATGTTTTTCAATCTTTTTCAAGCACAGACCTACAGAAATAGTGGAAGTGACAAAACTGGATTATAAATCACATTGAAAAAAATCTCACTCCTGTTTAACCTCTTAACTTCACCCATGATGTGCAGATTGGCAGCATGTCTCTGGACCCTCCCCCCAACGCCCAGACCTTAATCCCTGCTAATCTCTGTATCCACTGAGAGCCGACAGTCATGTCTGCACCGAAGGAGAATTTAATGTCTCTTGGAAATCTGACCGACACTGACAGAAACACTTTCACTACACAAAGACAGCACAGTCTAAAGCACAGGTAAGATTCATGGATGCTGCAATGGAGTTAAAGAATGGTAATCAGGTTTCTTGTCTTCAATATAAATTCAGCAAACACAGTAAATATCCTCTGACAATATTATCATAACAAAGTTTGACTGCTGCAGTCATCTGTACCGTGTTGCCTCTGGAAAGTTTGTTGAAAATTGAGAGTTCAGTGTAAGGTGTGTGTGTGTGTGTGTGTGTGTTTACTTGTACATATATCATTGTGTGGATCATTTGGAGCCTAGACCTTACAGAGTGAAGACATTTTGGTCGGTCCTCACTTTCTGACCCAATGTCAATGGACTGTTTGAGGGTTAAGACTGTATTTTAACGCTAGGATTACAGTAAGCTTTATAGTTTTGGGGGTCAATGTTAGGGTTGGCGTAGAGAATTCATTACATTAATGAGTTTCCTCACTAAGATAGAAGTGTGTGTATGTGTATGTGTGTGTGTGTGTGACACTGTCCTTTTATGCAATGTCTGTTTCTCTTACCGTCTTCACAGGCCAATGCTGTTGCAAGCTGACTTTTCAACTCCTCAGAGTCGTCAGCATCTGTAAGTGCACAGAGGAAACAAGCAAGGTGTTTGTGCATCATACGTAATTGTTTGTCTGACTTGTGTGTTTCATGCAGCAGGGTGATGCATCTGCAGAGGCGCTGGCAGGAGCTGAAGGAGAGAGAGTGTTCAGCCCAGCAACACAACAGGCAGCTTCTGCAGCAGTTTGACAGAGCACAGGATGCACTGAGAGAGCTACTGGCCCGAAACTCTGCCATGAAGACTGTCCGGGTCAGACAGACAGACAGACACAGACAGACAGACAGACAGTGTAGCTCAGGAATACAAGCCTGGCACCTATACTGATTGTGACAAACAGTTGTACTTTATTCCTGCCTTAAAAAATCACATATGCTCAACTTTCATCTTGACCTTTGACCCTTGTAGATGGAGTATGAGAAATACCTGGAGGAGAGCGCCCCCCACTGGCAGCAGCAACTCAAGGAGAAAACTGCTCAAAGGAAGGTCTGAACAATTATCAATATACAGCCTTTAATTTTCAAAGCAAATTGATTCAGCAAGCCGTTCATAAGTTAATGAAACTGGATCCTTGTTTCTTTGACAGAGGATGGAGGAATATTTGAGATCATGCCTGAAGAATTCAGAGGAAGAACAAATGAGAAAATCCTCTGCTGAGCAACTTTTACAAGGTTTGTTCTCTTCCTCACTCACTTTAAGAAAGTATATTCTCACATGTATCATATTTCTTTTAGGGAAATACAGATATTTCATCATTTACTTGACTCCTATGAATCATTTTTACAGCCATGCTGTCCTATCTTGTTAAGATGTTTTACTCTTAGCATCACAACAGGTTCATTTCCACGCACAGTCACATTTAGCATGTATTTCTATTTGCAGGATTAAAGCCACAGAAATGTTCGGCCCTTCAAGAGAACAAACAAAGCAGCCGCTCAGACAACAACCAGGAAGTCTGCACTCATCTGCCCTGTCAGTCTTCCTGGCTCACCCACACTCAACCCCAGTCAGCTAGGTTTCCAACCAGCATGCCCCATCAACCCCAAGGTTCCTCTCTTGTTCCTTCATCTCTCCTCCTTCCTCCCTCCATCCTTCCTCACTCCCACCAATTCCAGCACCTCACCCCCACGCTCGCTCATCATCCCCTGTGGCCCAGGCAGGATCAACCAGACTGGGCTTCCCCTCAGTGCGACAACCCCTGGACTACAGGTGCTGCCAGGTTCCCCTCAGCTTTTGAGGCTCTGTGGGGTCAGCTGCACATGGATGAACCTCCACACGAGAGGTTGGTGGAGGCTGAGACAAGAAGAGCACCAGGAGAGATGGGTGGTGAAAAAAGGAGCAGTCACTGCCCCCAGGAGCTGGACATCAATCCAGGTGGGAAAAGGAAACAAGCATTTATTTCATAAAATGATGTGTACATACAATACATGTAGTGTTGTCTTTCTTCTAAATGTAACTGTCCCTTGTGTGTATCCAGTTCGTCTGTCCAGTGGCCAGGCAGAGAGCAGCGAGAGTGGCAGAGACTCCGGTCAGTCGAGCAGAGAGAAGTGGAAGAAGAGGGAGAAGAGAGGAAAAACAAAGCGTATGTCCTCAGACAGAGAAAGCTGCAGCTCTCAGGAGTAAGTAAATCTACACTGATCAGCCATAACTGTCTTTTTCTTTGTGTATCTTCATTTTATGATCTTTCTATATTTTGATTGTTCTTTTAATTCCATTGCTTTTCTTTCTGTTGAGCACTTTGTAACTAAGTAAGCTGTTCTTTAAACAGTTGTTTATTATTGTTGTTTCTGTTAATAATAATAATAATGATCCCCATTTCTGATTTTATGTTCCGAATCATTATTCTGCCTATTATTTGTTCTCACCTTTGTTGTATGTTGCACAATAAAGTTAATTACATCTTTGCTCTAACATAATATATGTATGTGCAGGGGTGAAGTCTTTATAACAAAATAGTAAGTTGTTTATTCCTGTTTCAAGCTCATCTCAGACTCAGACTTCCAGTGCAATTGTCATTGCTAGAGTCACAGTGGTCCAAAGCTCCGAGAGCGATGCCTCGTCAGGGAAACGCAGGACAAGCGGAGGTGAGAGGACAAAGAGGAGTGGGGGACTCGCTGTGGGATCACCACAAATCGAGAAGATGGGGAATGACACGACCAAGAGTGAAGGAGACTCTGAGAGTCACAAAGAGCAGAGTCACTCCACTGGAGAGGAGTCAGGGAGTCAGAGTGCAGACTCCAGGAGCGAAGATACAGAGAATCTAAGTCCTGTTGAGAAATCAGACAGAGAGGAGGAACCAGAGAGTGATAGTGTGAAGATTGAAAATGGAGATGCAGAAAAAGAAATGCAAGAGAGCAACAGTGGTGCTGAACAAGACAGTGAAGAAGAGACGGATGAGGAAGAAGAGGAACATAAGAACGATCTTGGTGATGGGGGGGAAAAGAGTCAGAGAGATGAAGAGAAAGACGTGAGACATGTGGATGACGACGATGAGGATTCTGGCAGGAAGAACACAACAGAGGAAGAGGAGACAGGAGCAGATGATGAGTTGGAAGATCAGGGAGACGATGAAGAAAGGTTTAATGATGAAGATGGGGAGAAGAGAAAACAGGGTTCTGCCTCCTCTCAGGGTGAAGAGGAGGATGAAAGAGTTGACAACAAGGTATGGGAAGGTGAAGAGGGGTCTGATGAAGAGGAGGAAGGAGAGGAGGAAGAGGAGCAGAGGAGTGACGAAGCAGGAGAGGAGGAAAGCGATTCTGATGACAGTATCATCTCACCACAAGAAAACAGGTAAAATAAAGGAAGTCAATGATTTTCTTTGTAAATGACTGAACCTGACTAAATTAAATATTATTATTATTATTGCTATTTTCAGACTGAAGAAGATTCACATAATTCCAGAGGAAGCAGCTGAAGACGACGACAATGATAAGTCAGGGAGTAAAACAGGATCCTCAGACGGGGATGAGTTCAGTGAGGACGATATCGAGAATCTCCTCGCACCTCAAGAACAAACAAAGAAAATGTGAGTCCAGTTTTTAGGTCTGTGATGGTGAAGACACATCAGAAAATGTTTCTCATATCTTTTTATGATCATATTTTCAGAGGCAAGGACCCGAAAGATGATGACAAGACTAAAGGTAAAGTATCAGTTATAACCCATCACAATGACAGGATGAGATGAAGATTAAAATAAGATGTTCAATTTCTTTTCCAGCAACTTGTGACTACGTGGAGATTTTTCAAGTGGACAATTCAACAAAAACGGACCAACAAAGTGATTCTGATGAGTTTGATCACTTTTACGACTAAATGTGTTTTAAATGCATCTATCAATCCATCATCTATATTCCTTATCATGGAAGAGTCACAAGGGGGCAGGCTGGAGCCAATCCCAGCTGATACCGGGTGTGAGGCAGGCTCCCCCCGTTCAGAGACACTCACACCTACTGGGGTTAATTAACCCAGTGGCAGATCTAGGATTTTTCTAAATCAAGGGGAGTAAAGGGGCCACGATTAACGAAGAGGATCCAATTATAAGTCTAAGAGCCATTTACAATTCCTGAATCTGTAGCACATTCAAGTCATTACTTGTTAACTGTTAGCTCTATAGCTTTAAACAAAGCTACATATCATTAAATACATGCTGAAAATTGTTCCTTGTTCAAGCACATTGTGTACTTTAAAAAATGCTAAGAAAATAAAACATTCTTAACAAATTGTCATATCTATTGTTAATACTTTTAATAAGTAACTAGTCCTCTTTAATACTGACAGGGCAGAGGCACGTCATGGGTCAATTAGATTTCAGATGGGACCAGTGCCCCCCCTGGGCTGCACCTAATTTAACCTAACCCCAGTTCTTTATGAGAAAGAAGGCAAAACTACTGGATCTTATGTTGCATTAAACATTTAAAAATGTTGCATAATTAACATTTAAAATAAAAAAAAATGGATCACCTGGAATAACACCGATATTTTACATTGCATTATCTAGTAGTTTCTAGATTTATTTCTCCTCTGAACAGAACCACAGATATAAAGCTTTAGAACAGGAAAGGAGAAAGGACTGTGAAACAAAAAACATTTACTTACACAAACCACAGGTGAACAATAACACTCTCAGGGAGAAGAAAGTACATAATTAACTTCCAATGTTGACAATAATTTATTGGTGTTTATTTCTGCTGTAGCAGAGAGACTGAACCCACCTTTCCTCCAAAGAACGTACACACCCTCAACATGTTGGTCGTATGGAACTGACTAAACTGTGTGAGGTGGTTTCAAAAGTTCCAAGAGTTGATTGTTTGTGTGACGGTGAGAATGAAAAGTCTGATCTCTTGTTAGATTTTCACCACCTGAGCAGTTAAACAGGGGCTCGCTCTTTTCCCATCCTCTGACGTGGCGTGCTGAATCAGCAGCCTGCCGTAGGTCCCGCCCACTTGGCCTTTTGTTAGCCGTCCAGGATTGACACAGACGCAGCCAACCACATCCTGAGGACATGAGAATACAAGGTTTTAAAAAGGCTCATTAAGATTCTGACAGAATTATATACAGAATAAACAATGCAGAAAATATGTGCATTTGTTTGCATTTGACTAAATATATGTAAAAAAAAAAAGTTCAAGTTCTGTATGTTGGGCTGCATTGTTTCCTTTTATCTATAATTATTTAAAATAAAGTGTATGGTTAAACTTTGATAATATATTTACATGTCAATTGACCAATCTTTTCTTCTGTTATTTAGTTTCACATTCACTCTGACAATGTTGGTTTAGTCCTTAGTTACACTTCCTGTGAATGTGGATGACATGTGCATGTAATGGAGGGAGGTTTGCACCTTTACAAAGTAGCGCAGCTCAGAGGGAATGATAAGAACGTCGGGGGTGAGCGGCATCTGACCGAAGCTCTGGAACTTCTCATAGTCCATGTTGACCTCCTCCACAGGTGGATACAGCGGGTAGTAACTTCACGTTAACACAGAAACAGAGCGGGGGCGTTAATGTTTGGAGTCATCAGAAACAGAAAAGAACAAGAGTCCTCGGGATTCCTACCTCCTCTGTGTCAGAATGTGTTTCAGTATGCGGGAAAATCTGTCTGATCCGGTGCCACTGCAACACAAACCAAAGTAACTTTTAACATAAAAATACAGAGTGGTGATAAATATGAACACATTTATCACTGCAAAGCAACACAGCATTTGTTCATTTGAATTATGTGAAACTTTCCTAAGTCGCATCAGTAACTGAGCTCCACAGCAGGATGAGGCTATGTGAAAATTTAAAATTCTGTTTCGTTATGAATTCTTCCTCACCAGCTGATCTCCTCTGCGCCCATGTGGAACAGGATGTCAGTGGATGTCAAGCCAAAGGTCACACCGTCGATCAGGAGGGTGCAGGGGTCAGGGACCAGGGTGACACGCTGCGGAGTATAAAGAAAAACATACGGATCATGATTTGTGACCAAGCACTTACCAATGACTAGGCTCAAGTCATAAAGACAAGCAGTTAGTTTAGTCTGCATACAGAACACCACCGTGAGGTCTGTGTGTGTGTGTGTGAGAGAGAGAGACCTGAGCCTGGTCCTTGCTGAGGTTTGGCAGAGTGAAGGGAGGCTGTGGGTAGATGAAATGATGGTGGATGTCTCTCTGTGAGGGCACGAACACCAGATGACAGCCAACACTAGATAAAAGCATAGTAAAAAAAAACAAAGGTTTCTGATAAGGACACCGTACATAAATACCATGAGGAGAAATGTGGCTTCTCAGAAGATTCAGAAGTGGAATCAGAGTCCGATGTGAGATTTACCTTTTGGTCCCATCCACAATGCTTTCAATACATCTTAAGAAAATGGCCTCAAACGTCTCAGTCACCTGAGCTTTCTGTTTAAGAAACATCATGACATAACAAATGAACCCTTGAGCCAGAAACTCAAAATAAGAAGAGTGATTTAAAATGCTAGATTTATAGTGCATGTGTCAGTCAAACAATTTTTTTTTAAATCACAAAATATGAGTTCAAAGATCAGCTCTTCTGGGAAACAATGGATTTTGTTCACTGATAAACTGACCTCGATTTGTTCATGTTTGGAATCCAGAAATGGGCCAAGCTGGAGAAACAAAGGGAGAATTAGGAAACACACATAACAGAGGCATTAGAGGATTATACGACAGTGACTGAGTCATTGCATTACCAGAAATTTGGTACCACAGAATAATAAACAATTCTTGATTCCAAATCTGATACTCTTCAGGGGCTGGTGCAAACACGCACACAGTTAAAGTTTATAAATCTTATCCATGATGATCTGCGTTACACACAAAATATCTCCATACACCAGTCTCTGGGTTTTTTCCCATGTGTGGAGATGTTGACGCAGATAAACTTGCAGCCGCCATTACAAGTGTTATAATTTCTTCTTCTCTTCAAGTTTGATATAATAATGAATAACAAGCTACACAAGGAGAATGTTTGTTGAAGAACTGAAGATTATTATTCATTAAGAAAAGGTTATGATACCAGCAGGCAGACATCAGGACGATCTCTGACGATGATACTGATCAGATCCAGCAGAGGGTCAAAGGTCAGAGAGCCAGATGGTGTGTATGGTCCACAAGCCACAAGGACATTCATCGGTTCTGCAAATGCATGAAAAGACGAGGGACTTGGTTGATGTGATAAGAGATAAAACTATGGCACCCCTTTCATGCAGTCAGTTCTTCTCTGCATGAACATGTTTGTTTAATCTCTAGAGAACATCGAGTTCTCAAAACAATTCAGTACGAGCACAGTGCGAGGCAAGCAGTGTTCCTTACCTTCATACATCTCCATTTTCATCTCAGGGGTGTAGAAAGGAAGAGGGACGCCCTAAAAGTTAAAATATATAAACAGACTTAAAGAAGCACTTCATTTTGATTTTAAAACTAATCTTAAAGTAAATGTGGCTTTAAAATGTGTCGTCTTTGTCTCTGTTAACGTGTCAGCCCTTGTTGTTGACTTGTAACTGACCTCATACAGTTTGGAAGCCATCAGTTTTTTTCCTGTTGTGTTCATCCCCTCCATCATCACCACCTGCGAAACGAGGGCAGACAAGGATGAATCTGCTGAATGCGTCCTTCACAGTAGTTTCAGATACTACAAGCAGACAGTTACTGATTCTGAAATCTGTTGTTGGTGTCAGAGTTCTCGGTCAGACGCTGGGTGAGACTCCATCCCAGGTCCTTGGCATGCTCTGTTTCTCTTGGTGGTCACATAACCTGCTGCACAAACTGCAGTGCAGAGGCAAAGGAGAGGCCACCACGACATTCAGTACATTAATTAGTCAAAAACAAATAGTTCTCATACAGCTAACAAGATTTTCACAGTGTCCTTCTGCGCACCTGACCAGGAAACAGGGAGTACTCGTTGAGCTCTGATAGGTCAACGGGTACTTGCTGACCACCTTGCTCTGGTCCCGCCTCCAACAGAACCGACTGTGCGTTCAGTTTGCCGTTACCGTCGCAGCACACCTGTCCCAGCACTGTTATACTGTCCTACAGGTGGAGAGAGAGACACACCACACTGAGCAGCCAGGTAATGATGAGACACAGATTTCACTGTTATTACAATTAACTATTTTAGTAATCTAAAATAACCAATGTGAATTACACAATGAAACTATGGTCACAGTTTTTCCTCATAACAAGACGTTTCTTTCATGACTGATGTAGTTTAAATGAATTAATAGCTAATTTAAAAAAGTTACAACGTTTGGAAGTTAAGTTATTCACATTTGTAAAGCTGTAGTTTCATTTGAAGTCGTAACAATACTCAAAGCTTTTGGTAGCGTCCTACATTTTTTCACAACGATGACATCTTTACCTGCGCTGGCAAAGAGACGGGAGAGAACTCTTCGATGTTGAAGTGAGATTTGAGGCGTTCTCCCAGCTCCTCTATCTTGTCCGTCAACACTGTGAAAGAAAGAAGCAAAAAATCTCTGGTCAAGACTTTGACAGTTGTTAGTTTCTCATTATCATCCACGAGGGTGAATTAGGCTCTCAGTAGTTTCTCTCAGTGCACAGTGCAGTGTCAGGTGTTCCTCCACCCTGATGGCAGGAGTCAAAACTCCACTCACTTGTACCATCTTCACTCCACATCAAAAGTTAGTTACTTTGAATGTATTTAAATGTGTAAAATCATGGGACATTTATTTTTGACAGAAACTGGGGTCTATAATTTAAGACCATGAATAAGGATGTACTGTTGCATACCATTTCGAACATCTCGCAGCCTTTGGAACATGTACTTGTAGCTGCAGTGGAGGGAGCCTTCCGAACCATCCAACAGCTCCAGCTGGACGCCTGCACCTGGAGCCTTCCTGCCGACCCAGCGGGCGCCCTGCACAGCCCCGAACGTGACCACCACCTCCCCTTTCCCTCCTCGCTGGCTGTACTTCTGTGATGGCGTTGCACTGCAGAGAGAGATGGGAGATGAGCAGAGTCAACAAACATTTTAAAGCGAGTCAGTCGAGTGATTCTTTTAGTATCGTGACTCCAAAGTCAAATTGTGTTTGGAGGTTGGACTGTTGATGTGCTCGGCTGAGTACCTGGGAGAGAAGCTGG
The DNA here is from genome assembly GCF_024713975.1 of Paralichthys olivaceus. NCBI lineage: Eukaryota > Metazoa > Chordata > Actinopteri > Pleuronectiformes > Paralichthyidae > Paralichthys > Paralichthys olivaceus. The sequence goes on from NC_091101.1 coordinate 13,723,501, forward strand.
CAGGAGACAGCAGGAGCCCTGGGCTGGCCAGCAGAGCTGTACTCCTCTTTGAATGAGGGTGTTCAGGAGTGGTCAGTGCTCGTTTCTGAGAGCCCTGCACAGATGAGCGTGGCACAAACATGGTCAGAGCAGATCACAGGAGGTGAGACCATTTCTCTCAGGCATTTCTCTGGACAGCTAGTGAGTCATAAAAGTGCAGAAACAAAAAACCTCAAAGTTTTGTATAAGAATAAACGTTTACCTTTGCAGGAGTAGAGTAGGAATCTAGAAGATCGTCTTCCTCTTCCTCTGCTTTGATTCTGAACAAATAGTGTTAAAGGCTGCAACACAATGACATAATCAAGACAAGACACTCATCAGAGACAACAGGTGGATTCAGAGGGAGAATCTGTTGGAGACTCAAGATTTTTATTTTTATTTTAAAAGATACAAGTCCTGCAGTGAGTGAATGTCTCTGGTTCTGTTTTGACTTTCTTCTTTTCTGAAGCTTTGCTTGGATTTCCTCTTGTTCAAAACCTGCAAAGAACATGGACAAACACTATGAGCAAAATAGTTTCCCTAGCTTCTGGTTAGAGAAACTTTTGTGACCAAGCTAAAGTTATTTTTTTTCAGAGCCTGTACGACTTCACTATGTCACCTCATGCTTGAATTGCTCCAGGGTGTCCATGGCAAGTTTAACATTTCTTGTGGAGCTGTAGGCGACCCACTCCAGCAATATTGTATCTGCCTCTATCCTGCTGCAAATACACAGCTCCACCACTGATGGAGTGAAGAGATGGATGTGAGGAAAACGATGCATGTTTGAATAGACATACATGAGTGTACAACCGTTTTCAGCACTTTAATTTCTTCTACATGTGATCAGTCCCAAATTATTTCTGCAGCATCACAATGAGCCCACACACAGAGCCAACTTCATAACAGCGATAATCAGAGTCAGGAAAAAGGACTAGTGACAAAAACCAATGTGCTGTAAAGTGATCAAGATTTAGCACAATGGCAAATGTTGCTTTGCAGGACTGTGAGGAGATGAATGACAATAACAACATTAACAAAGTAATTGACTGCACACGATAATAGCATAAGAGACTAGCCACATGACATTGCACCTCGGGCTGGACGACATGGCAGATAATTATATCAAGAGAAATGTTTTCTAATATATACTTAAGAATGATATTGTATTGCATGGATGCTGTTCTGATGCTCAGCCCTGTAGGCAGTAGTGGACAGATGGATGTTTACATACTCGCAGCCTCTTTTTAGCCACTTTCCCTCTGAAGAATTAAGCATCGTTAGCCACTTACTCTTGTCGAGGACCGACTCGTCGGGACAGGGAATGCAGAATATGTCCAGCTCGGACTTTAAGCTCTCTGCGGTCACTAGCACCATTGTTCCCCTCGGTGTATTTACTATGATGAAGAAGAAACGTCAGCAGGTCGCTTTCAACTGTCACTTCATAACAGCGACTCGGTCTTCGAGTTGAAGCAGTTAACTCAAAGTTAATGTGGCGGGAGATGTCAGACAAATCTGATCAACGCCAGACGCTCATTTCATTTTACCGCGAAAAGACTAGGGTCGCTGTTGGCGGCCGGAAGCTTCGTCACATCCATAAGCAATAACAACGGAAGTTGTTCTTCTTCGTTGTTTAATGACGGTAGGCTGCATTACCGCCACCTATTGGACTGGCGAAAAAAAGAAAAGAAAAAAGTAAAGAAACAATAAATTCTTTAGTTTCCTTTAAAAAATAAATTTATTGATGCCATTGGGTGTTGCAGGATATTGTTACAGGCATTTACCATTTTTGTCTTGATGTTTGACAAACCAAACAATGAATTAAATGATAATAGCATCAATAATAATTAGTTGCAGCCTGAATATAGATCTCCTTTGGGACGGCTATCTTTTGAACTAAAATACATTGTATGTGTGTGCAACACACAAAGTATCATAACAACATCAATGTATTTTTCTTGTAATAAAAGGTTAAATAATTCTTCTGTCTTTTTATCACCAGCACATTTAAAACATCATGAATATTCAGTCCAGCGTTAACTGCTTCCAGAGGCTTCAAACTCAACACATCTCTTTAATGACAAACTCAGAAAGTCTCAGATTTCTGTCCTGGTGGGTCCATCACTCTCTGCCTCTTCCTCCATCTGTGGAAGTAATGATATGTTGTGAGATAAAGGTACCAAACCAGACATCTGACATTAATGAAGTGCTGCTATAGGAACTGGTTGTTATTTGTGAACAAACATCCCACTCACCTGAGCAGAGTAGCACCAGCCTCTAGGGGTGAATTTCCATGATGTCACCCTCCACAGAGATTCACAGAGGGAGGCCGACAGTTCATGGGTGTCACGCACCTGACAAACATACATCATGTACGCATTTGTGACTTCTGTCACATCATCAACATGAATATGAAGATATCTTTTTATGTAACAGGCCAATTTACAGTGTAGCTGTTAAGATCTTTGTGTTGTGTTTTTTCAAATGATCTTTTATTTAATATTTGACTATAAATATCTGCATGTTCATTTTAAAATTAATTTCTTTCTCACACCTTCATGCTGTTCAGACAGGCATTTCTGAAGTCCATGTTACTGCTGCAGCTCACGATACTCATGGACGAAGTGAGAATCACCTTGGCAGCTGAACGCAGCTTCTCTTGGTCCTGTCACATCGAACACATCACTCAAACACAAGCTATTAGAGCTCAGATACATGATCTCATTATTTACTTGATCTACAAAAGGTCAAGTTATATTGAAAAAATGACCACAACGATGTCCCAACCGGACATTTTCTTATTACTTCTTTTGACTGACCATTAGTCCAAACCCAAAGATTTAAAATTCATTAGTGATAAAAACAAAGAAAGGCATCGTATATTTCGGAGATTTGAGAAGGTGGCACAAGCAAATTGTTGGCAGTATTTCTTCACGAATTGATTAATGGATTAGTCAGATTCGCTCCAAATCCAACTTGTATGAGTGTGTGTCACGCTTGCCCTTTTCCTGCGGTGTTGGGCTTTCAGTGTTTTCTTTAGCTCAGTCTGCAGGGATGCTGTGACTGCCTGTCTGTTGTTGCTCAGAATATCCTCCAGGTGGTGCTCTATCAGAGCCTCTGTAGCTGTAAGAGCATCAACAAATTACTCTTGTATTGTAGCTATTGAAGAATAAATGAAGGGGGCTGCCTGTAGTGTTTTGTGACTCTGCATGACAGACTTTCTCTCACCCATGACATCAGAGAGCTGCGAGGTGAAGGGGTCGCTGTGCTGCAGGAAGAGGAAAAGCAGGAGTCCCTGCTGCATTGTGGGAAGACTTGATTCTTCCTCCTGGTTTTCTTGCTCTACTTCATACACAGTGCCACCATTGAGCACAAGATCTGCAGAGGATGATGAACATTTTTTTCTTTTAAATCAAGGAGTTAAAGGTACAGTGTGTACAATTTTGTGATATCTAGTGTTGAAATTTCATGTTGCAGCTGAACACCCCTCACCTCACCCTCTCCTAACAAACATGACAGAGAACCTGTGGTAGACTTCAATTGTCATAAAAACTCAAAAAGTGTTTAGTTTGTTCAGTCTGGACTAATGTAAAAATACATGGGGGCCTCCATAGAGAGGGTCTCCTCCATCTAAATATAAAGTATTTCAATATAAAAGACCTTTTCTGGGGTAAAGAAAACTACAATTGATACAATTTAGATGAAATGAACTAGTGAAAACATCATGAGGATTATTCTACATTAAATTTCTGCCAATAGTTCCCTTTCACCTAAATCTTACACACTGGACATTTAATAGAGGGAAACTTTTCTAAAATGCAAAATCATTGCAAGCCCACACTGGTGGAAAACACTGTTGCAATCAAACAAATGGGAGACACACCCATGGGTTGGGCAGATAATCGTTTCTACCATTTGGTTTAATAGGTCTAGTTTGAATAGCTTAATGCCACAGTAAACTTACCTCCATTAATGTAAGTGTTTGTGATCTTCTATCTGACAGCCAGACACTGGGGCAGAGTGCATTATGGGAATTTTTTTATTGTGAATGTATGAGCTATGTGTATCCCATGTCGAGCTGTGGTTTCTGATTCACTGCGTCATCTACGAGGGAGTAAAATACATATTGCAGTTTGCAGTTTGCGAGATGTTGGTGAGTTTTTAGTTTCATCATGATTTTACTTTGGCACAAGCGTTCATGCTCCCCTGAGCAGATGTAAGCAGGCTAATAAGATGGTGAACACAGTAACATTATAACTGCTAAAACACAAGCATCGTAGCGATGTGTTCATGCTGATGTTTGCATTAAGCAGAATTCATGCAGCGCTTTAGCCAGCAAATGAGCCAAAAACTGTTCAGTGTTTTGATTTAACTAAGATGGTATTGTAACCAGTTCATAATTATAATATAGTTTTAGTTTTGAGATCCAAATCCACTCAATGATTCTGATCCAATTAAAGTATGACAAACTCAAATACTGATTTCTGGTATGAAGCAGGATGAGAACCAGAGTCTCCAGTGTCGAAATCATCATCATCCAAATCATGGTTACTCTTTCTTCACCCCAGATTCCACACTACACTTCTCTTCTGTGCAATGTCACAGTGTGCAACAACACACAACACTCTGTTTGCAACTATTGTAAACCACTGGTGAAGTTTTTTTTTCTCCAGAACATAAATCACAGGAGACGATCATCATTTCCGTGATGAGTTACGCTGTTGTCAAGAAATGGAAATAGGCCATTCATGAGTGCTGTCTCTTCAAACTAATTTGTTATTCTGTTCTGTGTGTTTTCTTTGTTCTTCTTCCACCACCTTTATTTCTCTGATTCAAATTATGGGCTCTTTCATTCATTAACATTTTTATAACCAGCTCCAGGCCAGGGCTGTACACACACTCTCTAAACAATAACAGGTGGTGGAACTTACTCTTCCACTCAGACTGAGAGAAGTATGTCACTTTTATACTTTGTGCAGGAAACAATCCTGGGGGGGAAAACACTAAAATGTTTCCTGTCCTGGTGTGTTTGTACCATAAGTGGTTGTTATATACAGTACCTTTGTAGGAGGAGCAGTGGAGGCCGTGCACACTCAGTTCTTCACAGCCCAGATGAGCAGGGAGGTTTTGGAAGAAACTTGAGGGGCCTGTAACAGGAACATTACTGGGGCTGTAAACCAAAACATACACACATGTGAAGTCAAGGAAGACTAACTATAACCAGATGCCCAAACAACCTCCACAGAGTAAACACGGATGAGCAGTGATTTAACTCTGAGCTTCTCACCCTTCTCAATTTCTACTGGTGAGAGCAGACACCCTGAAAAGGAAACTCTTATCATTGTTAGTATAGTGATTTCAGTCTTTTGTTTAATTCCCAAAGCTTAAATGACCCTGTGTGAGGAGGGTTGACGGTTGTCACTCGTGAAAAAGATCCAGTGTTTGAGTAACATAGCCTGGAACTTGGAAGTGCTGGCCATCATCCCTGCAAACGCTTCCAGTGCACCCTGGAGGTCACACTGTTATAAAGTCACAGACACAATCCAGAGACCACAAAACTACACACTGCTCCTGACGCCGCCCAATGATAGTTACTAGCCCAGGAGGAAAAGAGGGCTGTCCACAAAGGAGGGTCAGTGCTTTAATCACTGGCGCCTCCAGTTGGCTTTCCAGAGTGTCCCTTGGCAAGAGACTGAACCGCAAATAGCCCCTGACAGCTAGGCTCACAGTGTGTGAATGGTGTCATAGAAAAAGCACTTCGTAATGATACGCTGTATGAATGTGTGTGTGAATGAAAATTTTACTGTAGAGTGTGTTGAGAGGTCAATAAGATTGTAAAAGCCTGAAATAAAACAGTGCATTTATCATCACATCCAGAATAATAATAACATCAGCAAAGGATATTTGTATGTGAGTGAGCTGGGTGGCCAGATTTGGGTACTGCAGCACACAGGGGCTAAGGAGTGTGACAGGCTGGAGACTGAGCTCCCCATACAGGCCTTGATCCATGGCTCGTGGTGGGATACTGAGCAGCAACCTGTCTCCCAGGACAGGGTGTCCTCCCTGACACCAGCATCCTTTCTTAACATACTCTGGAGGCCTTTGAACCCAAGAAGAGAAAATTACTTTTCTGCCGACAAAAGTAAATAAAGCACTATTTCCTCTATGATATGAATATGGAATATGATGATAAAACTAGTTTTCACTACACATTGCCCCCTAAAAGAAAAATAGCATAATAAATAATGTTAAAACAACATTACTGTGTGTTACAGGTGACATCCAAACTCAATGGCCTCTCTCCTTTCTGTGCAACTCTACTTTTGATTTTCACTCTGCAAGAATATGAACACAATGTTAGTGATTGATAAAACAGAGGCTGGTATTTCCATCCACCATTTAAAACAATGAGCTGCTGAATTACACCCATGAGGGATTAACTGGAGTAGTGAGATTTTATATTTGTTGTAGTAATTATGTTTTTACTGTTAAAGCCAAAAATGTTTCAACACACTTTAAAAATCGGACCTACTGCAAGAGTCTTTGTGAATGAATTTATTTTAATATAAAATTCTTAATTACTTCATAAAATAACTAAGCATTAGGTTGTTAATTACCATGTAATGCACATTTTCACATAAATGTAATTTGTGATTTTGTTTACAAGCATATTTGTTTTATCTGCAGTAGTGTTTTAAGTTTTTTTAAGTGTTAGTTGTACCGTTAGTTTGGATAGAAAGCATAATAATGCACATGAATTATCCATAGATATTTATAATTATATAATATATAATATTTACACTATTTAGTCAATTTTAATTGATTGATGTCCCTGTCAAATAAATACATAATATAAAGAAACAATAATAGAAATAGAAATGGTCAATTTTGAGATCATTTAACAAAAGGCAGATTCTCAACAATTACCAAACAAGAAATCTTTAATTAGTTTTCTGCTCTCTAGCAGTCGTACCTGAATTCTGGTTGGAGGGTCTGGTGGATGAATTTGTATTTGAGGTGGATTTTAATCTGTGAAAAATATAAAGAGTAAAGTTTTTGCGAACCAGATTTGCATATAACTATGGATAGGGAAACGGATCCTCTCATACCCCTGCATTAGCCAAGCTGAATGTGTGTAGGAATGTCTCTATGTGAGTTTTCCACTCAGGACCTAAAAGTCTCCTATCTTTCATCTGTACGGTGAACAGAGGTAAACAGAGAAAGACACGTTACTGTCACTTATGAGATTTGAAAGGAAATACACAAGAAATACACACAAATTAAAAAAAATGTTGGCTCAGTTTGAGTCCTGAGGCTCCACTTATTGCCATATGTGCCATTCTGGTCCAATTATAAAGAGCAGTAATGTGTCCTTGTACAGATACTGCATCACTGAACAATCCTCAATAAGCTGTGCTTAAATGTTCAATGATCAGTAATTATCATTCAGGACAATAGGTTGCTAGGAGGATGATTGTTGTTTGTACCTGAAAGGACAGGAGTAATCTGAGGGAACCATACAGTTCAGTGAAGACAGACAGCTCCTCAGGGTCTGGCTCAGGACACGGCCACGTGCAGGGAAACATGCTCGCCTTCAAATCTGTGAGAACTCAGGAGGCAAACCAAGGTTACGTAGAACACAGATGTTGTTCAGATGTCATGCTCTGTTAGGTTTGGGTACATACCAGATTGGAATGCTTTCATTTTAATCCCAGTGCACCAAGGACCAGCAGCTGCAACTGCACAAAAAAAGGAATACTGTTACAACACCTTGTTTTTTGCTGGGATTCTTTTATAATTACCTCCCTAAAGGGATAGTTCAAATGTCCGCTGTGATCCATGCACAAACACACGGCACCAGAGGAGAATATCAGGGGACATTTTGGCTAAAAACATGATGTAAATGATGTCGTTTCGTGTCAAATCTGAATGTCGGGGTTTACGGACACTTGGATAAAACCACATAAGCAGCATGGAGGCATTTTATGTTTTTTTATGTTTAAATGATCGGTCACTATTTACTTCAATTGAATTGGATTTGGCTGTAACACTGTTTACCCCTGAAACTCCAAAAGTGTTTTGTGGACTCGAACACTTCGCCCAACCCTCCATCTGCATAGTGGTAGATAATGAGTGAATTTTCATTTTGGGTAGAACTGTCCCTTTAAACTACAATCCACTCAAAGCTACTGTCGTTTTGTCAGTAAGGCATATTCACAGATTGGTAATAATATAAATGTGCTTGCTTGAGGTAACTCAATGTAACAGAGCCTCTTTCTACTATTTAAACCGGCGATAAGGGAATGCACAGTTTAAGATCAACCTCACATTTGATAGACAACATGGACCCCCAGTGTAAACCCCAGGTTAGTTCACACTGATGGGACGGCTCATGATGTGGGTTGAATGGTTCACGCTCACCTGTGCAGTTTAAACTTTGAGCAGCAGTTTTGGTTTCAGTCCACAGAAGAACAACAAGTCCCCCTGTTGTCTTCACAGCACGCTGTCGCCTCTGCTTCCCCATGAGCTTCACCAGCCTCAACACCTGCAGTCATCACGACACCTAGCTCAGCAGGCTAATGCTACACATGCTAGTTAGCGTCAAGGGAACAGTCTGTATTTTACAAACTACAACCTGTGAATTCATTACAAACTACAACCTGTCAAGTACAAACAATCTGTTAAACAACAACGTTTCCAGCTAAAAGAATCAAATGGAAAGACTCAAGCCATTACCTGCTGTATCTCTCTCCACATGTTAGTAAACTACTGACACAGCATCACTGTGGTAGAGTGACTGCAGTATAATCAGACACATGTACTTTAATCATCAGAGGTAAATGTACTGTTAACTATTCTGTAGGAAATGACTACTGTGAGGTTTATATCACTGGTACCTTCAGGTAAAAACTGTATTTTAATGTTGAAGTTTGTTTGGAGCATTATTATTATTTATTTTATATCATAAATATTACGTAAATAAATACATGTTTTGTATGTATCAATAAAAATACTATATTTTATTATCTTTATGCTAAAGCTAATGGCAATTTGATTTGTTGATTACTTGCCTTTATCATTACTGATAATTAAGGGCCTGGAAATGAAAAGTCACACATTTAGTAATCTGGATCAATACCGTGAAATGTTGAGTGCTTTTACATGAACAATGACCTAAGAACTTATCTATATAGCTTCCAGTTAGTTTTCTGTTGGTAAACTATTCTTAACCTCAAGTCCAAGTAATTCAAAATTGCACTCAAGTTCAATAGTTGAGTAAATGTACTATTGTAACATTCCAGCACTGAAGTGTGAGAATTTTAAATTGGTGATCTATAAATCAAAAAGAAGTGACCTCAACTGGATTTCTGTAATTAAGCAGGATTTTTTAAAGCTGGGTCATGAATCCCCAATAAACCCGCTCAAACTCTGTAATGTTTCTTAGCATTAAAATAAAAATAATTAATGAATTGACTCAATGGCTCAGTGATATTTTCTGGAACATGGTGAATAATACTAATATATATATATATATATATATATATATAAACTTTTTGCAGCCCAGAATTGTATGTTCATCAGGTCAAAACTTGCGTGGGATATAGTTAAGATAAAAGTCCTGTAATTAATCAATCGGTTTACAGATTTTGGATTTAAAAAAGTCATTTTATATTTAATATTTATATTGTGATGAAAATGTACTTTCAGTAACATTATTACATAATCAGTACATAAACATAAGCAGATATATGGACTTTTGAATGTATTCATTAATATGCAGTATTTGTCAAAATCAAAGACTTCTATTATGGTACACACCAGCCTCCACTTAAAGTGTCCACAGGATGAGTTATTATTGTACAAGAACTACAGTTTTTTTATAACCATTTATGACCATTTAGGGACGTGACTGAACTGAAACTCACTAACTTTTTATGAGGCCTTTATGTTTGTTATCAATTTTATGCGACCACTGTGTGCATCTTTATACTGTGCAGGAAGTGTCTTTCAAGTTTAGCAGAGCTTTCAAGACTGAGCCACACAAATAAATGTAAACATTACCAAATAGCATGATCAATTTTATTTGAATTAATTCATACATTTTAAATATGAAAACAAAACAGTGTCAAAAGGTAGCAAATAAAATATTTCTCAATTTTTTCTCTTAAGCTTTCACAATTGCTACTTTTTATAAATACATATGAAGCATTCCTTCAACATGAGTCACTTCCCTTCTCTCTCAGACCACTCCCTGAATCCTCCAGCATAATTACGAGCACTGAAACACAAGGCAAGCAAGAGTAGTCATCATTACATAACAACTTCAAATACTCATGGTCATTAAAAGCAAGACGTGTGTGCTTGTGTGTATTATTTATAGTAAACATTTATTTATTTATTTACTTCATGTATCCTAGCTCTTGGGCCTTGCTCGTGGCTATTCCACCTCGCTTGCCAATTTGGCAGTGAAACACCAGCTCAGGGGCGTCCATCGGTGGCTTGGTCACTCCATACTTGGACTTGAATTCTTCTGGTTGCATTGCAAACGCAGCTTCGACTGTATCCACTGAATGAATGAAGGGAGGGATAGAAAAAAAAACTTTGAGATTACATAAAACATTTAGATCAATGGAAAGATATTTGTAACCTGAAGAACCAGACTACAGTGGAATGATGATTATCCAAAACGACACACTGGTATTTCAAGTAGACACATCAACACACCCAGAAGCTAAAGTCTGGTTGTGGATGATTAGTGGGAACCGTGAGGGGAAATAAATGAAATTCAGTAATAAGGATGAGATATATGGTTGATATCATCGATTTCTCTCCCTATAAATGAAAATAAAAGAATCTCACCTGGGATGTGAACAGATCCTGGAATTCGCCCTTTATCCACTTCACCTTGGGAGCGAACGTCAACCAGGAAGAGATTCTGGCTCTTTTCTAGAAGAGCTTTCAGATCCTCATAGGAGACCTCCTTGTTGACTGAAAATAACAGAGTGAATACATTAAAGACGTTGTAGCATGTGAGAAGCCTCCGGCCTGAAAACCCCCTAAAACTGCATCATTTATTCTTTAAACACAGATTAGACATCAAGTGATGAAACAGCCTGACACAAGATTTTAATACTGACCCTCATTTTCCTGTCATAGGTCATATGTAACTGTAACATGATACCTGCTGTGTGGCTTCCTTACACAGGTAACAAGCAAACAACCTGATAATTAGCAGCCAAAAAGTGACTGATCCATATTAAATACTCTTTATTTGCATATATATATATATATATATATATATATATTAAAACACAATTTATTAGTGTATTGTTTACACTATTCTTACACTCAGTGTGTTTAGGATTCACTCACAGACAAATATTCATATCAGGGGACTGTAGTTCATGGTGGATTTTGACATCTTCCTTTGCTCATAGTTAGTCCTGTTGCAGAAACCACCTACATTTCTGTCTCTGTTTTCAATCAGGATTTGCTGATAATGAGTGGAATCCATTCTTCCCTGAATATGAGCTCAGATAGTTTCCACACAACCCAGAGGAATTATATTTCCTCCCACACGATAAGTGGGAGTGATGTGACCAAACATCCCACAATTGTTTATTTTATATTAAAGTTAAAAAGTCTTCATATTTGGAGGAACATTTTGCCTACAACTGCAGGTATCGGAATATGTAGTAGTTTGTGTGTGTTTGTGTGTGTGTGTGTGTGTGTGTGTGTGTGTGTGTGTAGGTACAGCTCTCTCATGAGGTGGTTTGTTGTTGTTGGTTGCTTTGGTGAATGTGAACATGACAAGAGTTGCCTGAAGATGCACGTAACATCTGGTCTGCTGAGTCATTCTGAATCAGACATCTGTACAAATAACAAACAAGAGACACAACCTGCACAGAGACGACTTCTTATTTTTTTATTTATCTCATCAGCGCATGAAATACTTATAATACAAATAGACCCACAGTTAAAACGACCTGACAACGTAAATATACAATTAATGCAACCTGTTGTGTCACTGTTATCTAAACATACGTCACATAACCAGGCTGCTTGACGGAAACTCACTAAGTTTTATAAACCTAGTGTTTTAATATTTACGGTCATTGTTAAATAAGTAAGTTAAGTTTATTTCTGTCAGAGAGAGAAGAGCAGACTCACCTGTGTTCGCCATCCCGCTGCCGTCAATGTGTCGGCACCTACTTCCTCACATTGTTCGGTGGCTCATCATTGGTTGAGACACCGGAAAAGGCGGGACTTACAGTGAATGAATCCAGTTCTTGACCAATTACACAAACTTTCTGCTGTTTATAGTTTTTAGGACTTTCAAAATAAAAGTAGGGTAGATACCTGGATAGAGGAGGAGGAGGAAGAGGCTTCACCGAAGTAAAAGCAGCAAAGCGCTGCATTCAAAGGTGTCCAAAAGTATCAGAAGTAAAAGTACTCAGGATAGTGAATTAAAGATTTCAGTGTAATATTATTATGTATTCAGTATTGTACTGTAAAGAGGTTTCAGTTTTCCTTCAAAAATAATGGTATGATACCATATGAATACTTTTCATAAATCACTTTAAGACACACAAAGTGAAATCAAAAAATAATAGTAATAAAAATATCTGAATTGAGGCCAGTAACTCCTTGTAGACTTGGGTTAATATACACAATATATGAATGGATAATTTTTTGACAGCATAATGTTTATGTTGCATGGTGTTTATATTTAAAAAAGTTTAGTTGCACTTAATGTATATATTGCACTAACATATAGCACTTGTAGTTTGGCTTTTTTTAAGCTAATTGTACTTGCTTACTGAATCTTGCTGTTCTGGGTTTGTACCCTCGGGGTTGAATTCACTTATTGTAAGTTGCTAAATCGATAAAAGTGTCAGCTAAATGATATGCAATCTAATATTATGTAACATTCTGCTGAGTACATCAATAAGAAGCCCCTCTGTATTTCACAGTTGGTCATTTGTGTTATTGGTTATAATTAAATTTGTAAAGTTGAAAAATGAATGACGTTCATTGAGTGCTTGAGTGGATGTTATGCTTTCCACTGATGAAAATGGATGGGTAACAAATTTAAATCTAGAATAAATGATAGGAAAATAAAGATCGCAGAATTGGACAAGGACCAAAATTAGACTGTTGAATTAGACAGTTCCACCAAAAGCATCAATACACAAAAGTTGTTATCTATATTTGGAAAAATCATGTCCCATCTCTCTGTTTAGAGACTTACACAATCTGTAGTTTACAGTTGGCCATCCAATGCCAAAGCGCATTAAAGCTGTTCTGGTGACTTGGTGTTTCCTAATGATGACAACTCAACTTACATTATCATTACAATCACCAAACCAATTTGTATGTTATGAAATGTAGGCCAGTGCAAAACCTTTTGAAGCAAAAATTCAATCAAGACATTTCAAACTGTTTTTTTTTTATTAAAATAAGATTTAGTTAATTACAAACATTTTAATCATAAGCTATGGCCTAAAAATATTTACAATTAAATTTACTACAACAAATCTACAGAGGTTAATTTGCCAGCAAATGACCCTGCAGTTATTATCCCAAAATAACTCAATAAACTGTTGTTATTTGTTATTGTGCCTGTTATCCTGTGCCTGTTATGCCACAGCTCTTTCTTTCAGAATGATCACGTATCCACCCCTGAAACAGGAGCGTAAAACAATTTTGTGACTCTGGAATGAATCATACAACCATCCCGAGATGATTTACTTTTTTCATAATCACATCACCTCTATCTCTTGTAGTTGGGATGGATTGTCCGTACTGCACTTTCTGGATTACAGAGTTCCCTCTGTGCTGTAAGAAGGGTTCCCTAGACCATCAGTGGAGTCTCTTTTCCTCTTTTGACATATTTTATATTTCCATAGGATCACAGCTGTTATGGTGATAAGTAGCAGCAGGGCGACTCCTCCACCTATGATCCAGACCAGCAGGTTATGTTCAGCGGTTTTAGGAGGGTCATACCGTGCACAGGAGAACTCTGAGGGGCTGCTGTGTCCTGCGCTGTTCGTCGCCTCCACACAAACCTTGGTCCCAGGTTCCAAGGATCCCACCAACCCTCGTCGTAGAGCATCTCCATACTCCAAAGCATCACCTTCACTTCCCTCAATGACCACTCTGTAACCAGACACCACAGAAGATGGAGCGCACCACTGCACCTCTACCTTCCCCCTGTTATCTCCTTTACTGACTGGCAGCAATGCCTGGATGACTGGGGAGTGAGGAGGCTCATCTGCCCCACTGATCCCAGGACAGAGGCACCCGGTCTTCACTGAAAGTTGGGGGCAGGGTTCCTGATCCTCCAGGCAGGGATTGATCTTGCAGAGCTGGGGTTGCCCGCGGAGAATGGGAATCCTCTTTGAGGACGGCACTTCAGGAAGAGAGCTATTGTTGTCGTCATTGTAATCATCGATATAGTCATCGTCCGAGCCGGTCATGAATATGATGCGATGGCGTGTGATGGGGGGGGAAGTGGAAGCAGCATGAGTGAACAGGTGGGAGTGAAGGAGTGGTGAGGCAATCAGAAAAAAAAGAAGGTTCCTGATCAGTGGAGTCATCTCTATGGAGACAAATGACAAATGATGATGAGAATAACTTCCACAAAAATAATACAACCATAAATAAATCAGTTACTGTAATGGCGTGTTTACCCATTCAGTCTATGAAAAAAATAAAAACTCATAGATTTCTCATTTTACCTTATGGCCTATATAAAAATCAAGACTGGTTATAGAATTTAATGAAATGTAATAAAGAAACTGAAATCAAGGAGAGGTTAATGTGGTTGTGGTAACTATACGTCAAAGCACAGAAAAAAAAAAAAGGGCTTCGTTATAATACACAAGGTATGAGGAAGGTATCAATGATCTGCGGTAATACAAGTTCAATTTTTCCATTGAGGATATGTCAACGAAAAGAAAAACACCAAGTTTGTTGAGAAAAAAGTTATTTGGCCACATTCAAACTGATGGATTTCACTTTAGTTTACGGCCAGGATAAATCTTTGTGTATAATCAGACGTTTGCAATGTTCTGCTTTCCATCCTGTAAACAGCTTTAGATAAATAAATACTGAGTGCTGGAAGAAATAAAATACATCTATTGTGGTGACCCCATCAGAGCTTCCATTTTCTTCAGGCAGGAAGCCAGTGGAGTTCTGTGGGAACCCAGAACTGAATCATAACAAAAAAATGAATGTATTTCAGTGACACTTACATTTGAAAACAACTCCAAAGAAGATATGCTCTTATGCCTTCAAATGCTAACACTGATGACTAAATCTCTAACAATAACCACGTGATCATTCATCTGGTTTGCATCAGCACACGGATCACTATAGTTATGAAATTAATGTAAAACAAAGTAGAAGAAAAGAGGAAAAGTGGTTTTCTGTACCTGTTTGATGCTGATGGATCGCTAGAGTCTTTTCCTCGTTCCCAGTCTGTGTGCTGACACCGTGTGCTCACTCACTCAGTTCTCACCGTCTTAAGTTTGTTCCCTAAGAGTCTCTCTCTCTCTCTCCTCCTCCTCGACACCCCCTCATTTTCTCCGCTCAGTGCCTCTCCCTCCCCTCTTTTACTCTTTCATGCTCTGTCTTTTTTCACTCCTCACCTCCTTCTCTGTTCAACAGGGCCCCTGAACCAGCCATTGCTGAGCTTTTATATTTCTTTGTGTGTTAGATTTTTGCGACAATGTGTTTCTGGGATTTGGGAGCGATATAGGGGTATGTGTGTGTGTGTGGGGGGGGTAATCATGTGCCTGTCTTCAGCATGTCAGTATGATGAGCAGAAGCAGCATCAGCAGGAGGCAGGCTTGTGCTTGTTGCAGTATGTGTTTGTGTAATCTGTAGGTGCAGTTGTGTGTTATTCATAACTTTGAGGGCTAAAACTTCTCTCCACAGGTGTCCCCTGTGGAATGAGCGGGACATAAGGACACTTTATTGTGTGTTTATGTGTCCCCCTTTGAGGATGGGGGGTGAAGAATGCACAAATGTGTATTTATTATAGACAACCCCCATCCCCCCCTTCATGTAGCCACCATAGCAACAAGCTGGAGGGGAATGATAAAAGGCTTTCTATTTTCCCCATCCTTTTATGGGGTAAAGCTGGCAAAGCAGGCAAGTTCTTTCTTATTCTAAGTGCCCGCATTGAACACAGATGAGAGGAAAAGTACCAGCGCAGGAGCCTCCTTGTTTTCTAGCTTGGTAACTCAAATGATTACACAAACAAAAAAATCCCGGAGGCTTTTTTCTCAGAATGAATGCATTCATTTACATTTAAGTTGAGCATCTGTTTATTGTCAAGTTACATACAGTATATGAGGGATTTTTTGGGAGAGTTTGTTCGAGTAAAACCAGCAACAAAAAGCAGAGAGGGGGTTGTGAGAGGTTACACTAGCATCTATAAATCAACTTGTTATGTTCATGTGAAAGTAAACTGATTTAAGTAAATTATTGAGAGATGAATAAACACAGAAGAAAGACTTAAATATACACTTCAGGAAACAAGAGCACAGGTTAATGAAGCTGTTTTAAACACAATGGTTTACGTACATTGTGTGAATGTGCGTGAATATATTGTACATGTACAGACTCATTGTGTAAGAATCAAAAATGAGAAAATATGTCACGTACATAGAATCCTCTCCAGAATTATATAATTTAAAGCTGGGGGGCAAGTTTTTAATTATACCTCTAATATATTTCCACACATGCAAAACACATTGTTTGAACTCGCAGAAAAATGCTGAAATAAAATGACCCATAATTTCGAGTGGGGCTTGAGCTGCATGTTGATTCTGGTAAACAAGTGTCACAATTTGGATTCCTTCTCAAGTGTAAATCTGTAACACACATGGAGGGCAAATGGCATCTCTTTCTCTGGGCTACGTGACACTCAGAGCCTTGATGTCCTGTCTCCTGTGCTGAGTGGCTACATTGAGCCTGATGTAACGGAGATAAACCAAAGTACGATTTCTCTTCCTGAGGCAAATCAAACTTTTTAACTGACCTACTTCCACATGAAGCCCAGTTTTGGATGTTAGGGGACCACAACAGTCGGGGGTTTTTAAGTATTGTTTGTGGGAAAATGTGTTGGTTGTTTGGTCCGTCCAACACGTGGGGTCTGTTTCCATTTGTCGCAGACATTCATGGTCCCAAGAGAATGAAGCCTCTGACGTTTCCATGACCACCATGATGTTGACATTTCTTGGTTAACACTGTAATATTTCAACTGTTGCATGGATTGTCTATAAATTTGGAACAGACATTCATGGCTCCCAGGCAATGTATCACGATGATTTTGCTGATCCCTTTAATTTTCCTCTAGAACCAACATGAGGTTGACATTTGTGGTTTGCAGAATAAAATCTCATCAACATTACATGGATGCAGATATTTTTATCCCTGGCAAGAGGAATTGTAGTAGTTTTGTTAATCCCCTGGCTTTTCAGCTAAAGTTTAAACTTTAGTTAGTAAATAACAGCAAAGGAGACAATCGTACGCCTGGTTGTATGTTTATCAAGAGTTAAACCTCTTCAAAGGATTTATGTATCACACATGAGTATCAAAAACATGTATTTATATATATATATATATATATATATATATATATATATAATATAACGTATATATTCTACAGTGTAAATGGGTGGCAGAGAGGAGTTGAGTCTCCTCAAATCTAATCTCTTCTCTACATCTTTTTCAGCTTCAAGCTTCCAGTTGTTTTGGCTGCATGAATCAAGCATCTCCTCCAGCCTGCCTGTCCCTCTGTCCACATCCAGGAGCTGATAAGTCTCTGATGATAACCCGCCTGTTACTGGGTGGTACAGGTTGCTGTGACTTATCACACATTTCATGATTCATTTCAACATTCATTCCTGAATGAGACAATCCGTCTCCAGGAACTCTGCGTTCAACTTTTTCACCACAGACATTTCCCACACAATTCCAGCACAATAATAGTTGTTTGGTATTTCATCTTCTAACTGTAATTAGCGTACAATATTGTTGTACTATTGGGTTCAGGACACTAAATCTCACTCTTGTTCAAATTAGGGAAGAGGACTGAGTAGAGACAGGAGTGTGAAATATTCGAACTGCAGCATCTTAGAAAAACTACAGCCTGGATTTTGACAATGTTTGTTGAAAGCATGGGACACGGGCCAAGAAAAAAACCTATTAAATTCTGGCATGGATCCATCCTTTAACATTGTGTTTTTTTTAGCAACTTCCCAAGGAAATATTCACGGACTTAGATGAAAAAAGCAGACATATTTAGATGGCTGATATCTATGAGTGTGTGCAAATTGTTGTGGCTTGATTTACTAAAAGGGACTTTTTTTAGACAAAAATCTAAAATGTTGTATGGTAAAAATCTGTATGGTAAAAATTTGGCCAAAAAAAAGAGGCAGATGTGGGGACTTCCAGGATAAGGCCCTTGACAGAGGGGTCTACTCTGAGTTCCATTGTAGTTTTTTATATGTTATAGCTTTGAGGATTATGTCCTCATCACTTCACACATAGACACTGGACTACTTCACCTCTCAACTTATTCTTATGTTGTGTCATAAACAGTATAGTGTGTGGGACCAAAGATTATTCACTATAACTCATGATCATGGCTTGTTGGGTCATTCCAGGGTGAATATGTGAACACACCTCTCACATGAAACCAAGCACAGCCCAGGAGGCTGACACACAACTGTGAACAGATTGTATCACTGATATGATTCACAGTTTTGTCTTCAATTCCCAACATACCCTCATGCACCAATGAGTAAAGAGGTCACGGTGGTCACACTTGAACCTCACAGTGGATTACATGTAAGTGAGGAGACAGTGCTCATTACTGTATTAATAGGATGTTATGAGTTTGTCAGTTTAAGGCCAGAGTGCTGGAGTTTTGCACAGACAGTGGTTCTTTTGCCCCAGGGGAATAAAGGAAGCCTAAGAGTGTGAGTCATATTACCAGAGATGTCTTCCCCACCATTCCCTCTCCCACCATCACAGCAAGTTTGAGCACGCTGCTGGAGAATGAATGAGACAACCTGCACATATCATCACCATCATCTTTTGATAGTCACCAACAGAACAATTTCCCCACAGTGTTGTAAATTCTTAGAAAACCTAAATACTTCTTAGCGTAATGTAACCTCAATCAGTTTATAAAGTTAACACAAAAACCCTCCACTTTAATCTCCCCTCACAAAGGACTCAGACGTGTGGGCCTCTCTCGGACGCTCATTCCTTCTGCTACCCACACCTCTCTGAGGATTTAAAGTATTCCAAATTAAACAGGAAGCACTACCATTGGCTGGATCCATGACACTTTTGACCCCTCATTCATTCATAAGGAATCCCGGGGTAGTGTTATAACCAGACGTTTTGGGACCGCTATTTTTAGACATGGAGCCAGAGGGAGCAATGCGATTTTACTGTTCCTCAAGAGGCTAATTGGAAACAGCCATGGGTGATGAAGCAGCTCGGTCTGATGACAAGGTCTCACATTCCTACATCACAAAACATGTTTGTATAATTATATAATGTAAAGAGTGCGCTTGTCAGAAAATATTCTACAACAGGTGGAATTCAGTTAAAATCCTCCCTGGTGACGTGAATATCCATAGATGGTAATATAAACTTTTGATAGGGAAGGGAAAAGGCTTAAGACAAATTCATGGGTCCTTTTAATGTTACAAAAAGAAAAAAGTGTACTATAATGTATTTAAGATACTACAAGTCATCACATGTTGAGATGTCGCAAATGTTTTCTGCTGAGCAACTGTGTCACATTTAAAATAGATTACACAATGGTGGATAAGCAAGGTGTGGGTTGGCAGTCTGAATGCTGGACTAAGGTTTGAATTGTTCTTTTACAGACACTTTTAAGAAAAAATAAGCTCTTATGTGGAATATAGTTTTGTTAATTTAAGCCAAGTGTGTTAATGATTTTTTTATGTACTATAAGCACAGGATGATTATGATGGGAATGCTAAGATTTTCACAATTTTAAGAATGAATAAACTGAACCATTAATATGTTATATACTGTTTTCTCAGTTTCAGAATGTGAACGTAACTATTGGGTAATCTCCAACCTTGCTCTTGTGCGGTCAGTGCTGAACAACCCCTTACACAGTGTTGTAGCTCCTCTTAGTGGCCCAGGCATATTATTGACGCCTGGTCCTGGTCAAATGAATAAAGATGAAAACTAAGAAGAAACAAACAAAATGTTGGAGAATCTCTGCATTGGGAATGGTGGTCCTTGGTTATTTTATGTTATCCTTTTATATATTCTTTGGTAGTTAGAAATACAATAATGAATATTCTATAAACTGATTATATATTTTTTGTTTACAATCTTAATCTGCAGATTAAATAACAAATGCAGATCACTGATTGGATGTACAAATATTATGCTAGTGTTATACTTAGGCTACATTTCAGAGTAAATGACTGTATCTTCCACTCTACTACATTTATCTGACAACTGTAACTATTTACTTTACAGATAAGGACTTTACATACATATGTTATCATTCCCTTATTAAACATGCTCTGATGTGGATTATACCAACTAGCAAGAGCTACAAAAGTAAAATGCTGATTACACTTTAATCCATGATGGGTAATAATCCAGTTATAACTGTAAACTAACCTACAGCTCACACAGGGCCTATTCTCCATGAACAGACTTATTTGCTCATAATATTATGTACTTTCATCAAGATTTTAATGCAGAATCTTTATTAGTAATTAGAGCATTCACACTGTCAATGTGAAATAACACCAGTGGAGAAAATAAAATACCACCTACTTTGTGGTGAAGTAGAATTGTAAAGTAGCACGAAATGGAAATACTCAAATAAAGTATGTCTTGTGTATTTGTACTTTAACTCGTGCAGCTTGGGTAGCTACTTTGCACTTGTGGTTTAATGGACCCGTGTTGAGCCATTGGATTTTAGAAGCATATACAATGTGTATACAGTCTAAGGTTCGAACCACAGAGTGAATATGAACCGGACAGAACCCACCTGAGCTGGAGCTGAAGCAGAAATGTGCGGAAACTCTGCAGAGCACAAACCCGGAAACACGCTGAGCTTTGTGTAGCTCACGTGGTAAGAATAGAGCTCGTTCATTGGTGGACTCTTTGAACGAGACTTTTCCTCTTTTTCTTTTTCATCTATGTTTTTAATCATTATTACAAACGGTACTATTACTATTATGTTTTCAGATTTCATCTCCGTATGCTTGGGTTTAGGTAACAACACCATTTGGTTCGATTTTTACGAAGCAGCCACATTGTTTAGGTTGAAGATAAATAAATAAATAAATGAATAAAGGGTGAATGGGTTCAACATGAGGTTCTTCAGCCGGGGGTCAATCATTACTTTCCCTTTTCACAGGAAGCTGATAACATATAAAACACAGCAGCCATGCGTGTAAAGTGCAGCGGCTGAACCAAGCTGTTAATAAATAATAATCACAGTAACATTATAACCCACAGCTCGTGTCTGAAGCTAGAAGAAAACAGCCTTCGACACAATGGAGGACACAGGTTTTCAGTAAGTGTAGAGACTGTTCGGAGGAAAACCGCAGCGAACCCTCTTCC
Organism: Paralichthys olivaceus; assembly: GCF_024713975.1. Classification (NCBI taxonomy): domain Eukaryota; kingdom Metazoa; phylum Chordata; class Actinopteri; order Pleuronectiformes; family Paralichthyidae; genus Paralichthys; species Paralichthys olivaceus. Next base: position 13,745,167 of record NC_091101.1, read on the forward strand.
ACCTGCCTTCCCTAACCGAAGACACGTCACTAAGCGACGGAAAACCACAGACGAGCAGCCCGAGGAACACTCGGATCTCTACGTGAAACCCGATAAGACACGAAATTCTGGTCTACGTCTGCGCAGAGGCTCCACCACCTCTGGGTCCAACCCTATGGTCCAACCCTCCATCCGCCGGGGGGAAGGAGGCGGTGGCGAGACGGTTGAATGACGGGCCGCAGTTGTGTTGATACTCCAGAGCCGAGCCAGCCCCCGGAACCCGCACCGGCCGACGTACTCCACCTTGTAAAGACAGCACATGAGGGAGGACCAGCGCCGGGGTCGTGTCTATAGCCACCGCGGGATGCTGCGGACCCTGTGCGGGTTGCGTGACGGGTCAAGGGGCGGTGCGGTGCGGTGCCGAAGCGGTTTATCGGCCGTGTTCACAGGTTGTTGATTTGTCACCGAGCAGGGGGGGTGGGGGGGGGCAGAGGAGAGGTGAATGTATAGTGAGAGTCTCAAGGGTTCACAGAGACATAGGCTCACGTTAAAGGGAAGAGTAGGCGGCGCCTACAGCTAATTCCTGTACCAAGACCAAGACAAACATCCGACGAGAATGACACTTCCACTGTTCGCGGGTCGGAGTTTATCTGCTGAAGTTGCCGCACGGATCCGGGCTACGAGCAGAGTGTGAGCGGCTCTCTCTGTCAGGAAAGGACCGTCTGCAGTTAGACAGATAGCCAATCAAAGCTGGTGTTCCCGTAGGTACTCTTATGTCAGTGACCTATATCTCATGCATGTGCGCCAAGAGCCCACAGTAACCTCAGCACCACAGCAGACAGCATGGGGATCAACGGGTTAGACAATCAGGCTCAGCCGTCCAGCGGCGAGTGCCGCACGGAGCAGCCGACTGCAGATCCACAGAGGGAGCAGGGGGATGCTCCCCATGAAGCAGACGGCGGCAAGAGCGACCAGGCGCTGGGCAGCGAGCGCAAAATCGTGCAGGAGGACAGCACCGTGCAGCTGATCGAGGCCGGGTGCAAACCCCCCGTCTACCCGGCTTCGGACTCGGAGGCGGGGATCCAGTCGGAGAGAACCGGGCACG